>NC_089883.1:15855000-16169166 GCF_040182565.1 Anser cygnoides | reverse complement strand
CTTGAAATTACAAGCTGAACAAAATTTGGAATGGCACTAGAATCAAAAGGTGCAATATTCTAGCCCATTTTTTTTTTCCTGGCTCCACCAGTTATTGATTCTAGTCAACACAGAAGTACACGTGATACTCCAAAAAAAAAAAAAAAAGCTAGGTATCTCATGACCAATACCCAGATTCACTATGTACACAGTAAGCTCTTTAAAGTTATGCCAGCAGACGCAGAGCATTGTTCAGAACAATGCAAATGCCTGCCTGGTAGGCAGGCTAGCAGATACCTACAGTTCCAGAAAAACTGGCAAACTGAGACCAACCTTCCAATGAATAGCATTCAGCTAAAGGAAATGCCTGGGTTCCACCATATTAACAAGACAGACAGTAAGAGCTTAGATAATAAGAAGTGTCCGATACTGTAGGGAAAATACTTTTCTGCAAATTTAGTGAAAGCGCAAGTCTGGGATGTAAATAAGGGATCTGTTCTCAGCTCTGCTGGGCTGCCTTTGAGTCATGATCAGGTCATTTAGATTTTCTGAATCGTGGTTCTAACTGGGAATGTAAATAAGGTTTGTTTCTATCTCATAAATAAATTGCATCAAACCATCACAAAGAAGGGGGAAAAACCCACCACCTTTCTACTGAAAAATATGATTCAACTGACAAAACATCAGAAAGTTCTCAGATTATTTTTCTCTGTACAAAAATGTTTCCTATTACTCTCAATGTAATGTGTTCTATTTCAGTGGCTTTAAATAATGTTGCTTTTATTTTTTAAATAGTTTTGCCCTGTTTCCTGTCTGTCTTCCTCTTGTCCCTGAATACAGAAGTTTGAATACAACTTGTCCTCCATTTTTCTCCTGTTTTCCCCCATCCTCTTTTTCCAGCTGCAATACTGCAAAGCCATTTCAAAGTGAAGTTATTTAATCACCACACTCAAACACTCCGAGACTTCCTTCATTGTCTGAAAAATTATTTCCTGATAGCAGGACTTTTTCGTCACTGCAGAGGTATTAACATTTCAGAGAAGAAAGAAAAAATGATAAATTCAACAATTGTTTATTCAGTTGCATTCACTGTAAGAAATGGAGGAGAAGCAATAAAAGATTGTTTTTCAAATATTTCAACAAGTGAAATCAAGCTTCAGTTCGTTCTGGTTTGATTTTCTCTTTCACAAAATACTTACAACTTCCTGTCCAATATTTTGTTTGAAGTACTTCATGGAATTTATTTTTTTTTTGATTACCCACTTGGAAAACAAACTAACAAAATAAATCTGGAAAAAATAGCAACTCGTCTGAGCCTTTCAAGCTTTAGAAGAACATGCCCTTCTCATTCGCACATACTGTGGACAAGGCCAGCCCAGAGAGCTGCAGGGCAGCAGCTTGCTTGCAGGCTCAGTGCCTGCCTCTGCTGTAGCCACCCCACCACTGCTCAGTCTGTGTTCCACTGCTGAACGACTATGAAAGCTTGCACCATCTAAACTGGGAAGGAAAAGGAATGGCAACATCTGCACCAGTTCTTTGGTATCATTTTAAAACCTGTATTATTCATATCTTCTGATGTGTTAACTTGTGCATTTGCAAAAATAACTGAATTCTGTTTTGTACCTGCAGCGCAGTTACCACCAAGGAGAATTTGGGGTATTCTCCTTAAACAGTCCCAGATGTTTTTGTCCTTCTGATTTGCATTGATCTGTTCTTTGTCAGTCCTAATTATCAATCCAAATGGCTAAGCTAAGCCTGCCCCTCTGCAGAAGATGTATTTATGCACATGAACAAAACCACAGCTACAGTACGAAGGCAGAAGTGGTACCCCAGGTTAGTGCCGCAGCCCGGCTCCCTCCTCTCACAAGGTGTGCGGCCCCCCCCAGCCACAGCACACCCTGCCCCAGTCCCTCGGTCTCTCTGCAGGACACACACATGAATAAATAACATTTGCTGGATAAAAACATTATTTATTCAACTCCAACCACCAAGCCCTTGAAGAACAGTGCCCTGTGGAATAGATTACAGTATTCTGACACATTTGTTTGGCGTTTCCACTAGTGCTCCTTTACCAATGAAACAAACTGCACGTTGGGTACTCATTACATTGCACTGGAGAGAGTTGGATATCTTGTGAATATGCATTAAACTGTGGCTAGATTTCCCTTCACACTGGCTCTGAGCTGAGGCACAAGCACACATACTTGCGAGCAGTGGTCGGGGTATACTTCTGGCACATTGCCACTGTCAATGAAATATGTCCTTTTCACAGATGTTTCTTATACTATTGGGAACAAATTGCTCATTCATATACACAAAGACATACACAGCTAGACATAAGGTACCACGAAGTAAAAAAAAAAATAAAATAAAATAAAATAAAATAAAATAAAATAAAATAAAATAAAATAAAATAAAATGTTTATATAGCTAGGTGAAAACAAGCTTAAATAAAACCAGTTTGCAGAGTACCAAGCATGTGCACCTTAATGCAATGGAAGCCTCCGTTTTTTCTTAAACACAAGTCAGAGATTAAAAAAACATACCGCATCTTGTACATGGGCTTAGAAATGCAGATGGTAAGTTAAACCAAATGCAAATGATCAGCTTTGTCAGTATATGTAAGCAACATATTAACCAGTTTTACAAATAAATTACAATTTGTACATTTGTTTTGTATGGCTTTGAAACAGACCTGAAATAAAAATAGGAACACTGGGAAAATTCCAGTGATCCTGAAGCCATTTCATGTAAAAGTTACAGCACGTTTCTGAGGAGTGAAAAGTGCCCCAGATGCACAAAGATGTATGTGCTGAATGACAAAAACTCCAGCTTGCACAGGTGTCTTGACGCCACAGATCTCTGCAGGCAGTACAGCTGATTAGCAATGACTGTTAAGACCTTTAAAAGGGTTTTTAGTTTACACTCACATAATAAAGTGCTTCTGAAAGTTGAGAGACTGGCAGCCTCCCTTTAATTTCAGAAATCCAGCTCCAAGATCACCAGGAATGGATCTCCGCATTTGCATGTCCTGAGGGGCTTCATCACCACATTTCTGTGGAAGACAGCAGAGCCTACAAGAAAAGGTTTGTGCCAGGGTCATGCTCTTAACTTTATACTATTTATGCAAGGAACCTGCATAAACCTGGAATGCTGTGGATGCATTATATTTGATCCAGAATAACTGTTGCTAGTACAAAGTGTATCACTGATATTTTTAATAAATTCAAACCAGTAGAATGAGTTGATGTTGGATTAGCGATAGGTATTACGTAGAAGCAGAGTTTTTGCTTGGAATTAGAAGCCCTAAAAGAGCACTTATTGTATCATTGAACTGTGGCCCAAAAAAATGTATACAGCAGCCATATTTTAGCTAACCTGAAATTTAATTTAAATTTTATTTAATAGGAAGACCCATTAGCTTTGTTCTCATGAGAACAAGAAAACAAGGGACTGAAATATGTTCAGTATTCAGTATTTATGTATATTACTCCAATTCATGTTTTGTTAGAGACTGATGGATAATTCATTTCCTTATTTGTAAGATCTCTTAGGCAATCAAGAATAACTCTGAAACAACAACAAATGGATAATGATCACACTTACTATATTTGATTTAATGCGTTTGGCTGCGGTTAACCTATTTTGTTTCTTTCAACCATATATGAGGAAAGTTTCACCAAAATGAAGATTTGTATGTATTCCTGCAAAGTGTACTACAAATTCTCACACAGCTTTTAGACCAGATCATTTTCTGTTTTGAGGGAGCAAACATGACTCCAGAGAAGCTTCAAAGCTTACCTGACTTTAACAGACAATCACAGCAGCTCACACGATGCATCTCTACTCATGAATGCTCTGAAAACTGCTTGAAATTAATCCATAAACATAATAGGATTTTAAAAGGGTGCACTTGCACAGGAAATCAGAGCTAAACTTAGTAAGTAACTATTGTTAAAGTCACGGCAAAGATTTTTTTCTTCTTAGACACGGGTTGCTCTTTTTCACCCCTCTCCATGTAGCATGTGGCATATGATCAAGGCATATGACAAGAACAAATTACAGAAAACATACAGCATTATAGGCCACGCATATAAAGGAATAAAAGCATAAAGACAGTTACCTCACATACATTCAGGCAGTGCCACCAGAATTTAAGCCCCTTCAGGCACAACCTGGCCACATACAATTGTGTATGACCACTAAAACCACAGTAATGCTGCCACAGGCAGAGCCTTACTCTCAGATGCGCACGCTGGTCTCAGTCGCATTAAATCCAAAGGGAAGTGACTAACCCTCTGCTTCTGAGCAAGGGCTCACAAAGTTCTCGCATTAAGAAGACTCTCCATGGAAATCATTTCCTTGTAAAAGCTAGCTTCCCTCATAAGCCTAGTTTCTTTTACTCCTAAACCGCACACTTTCTGTTGCTCTCATGGAGGCTTCCTCCAGGAAGCTCACAAACTCCTGTTCCTGCAGTGACTTCAGAGCACACTGACACAGCCGCCACACAAACCCTGGAAGTCTCCCCTCAGCTGTAGTAATCACAAAGGTGGTTACACATTAAGACCATGCCCCCCTCCCCCTCCCAATCACCATCACTAAACAGATAACCGCTCTAAGTCCCTATACTGGTTAAGTGGATGACTCCAGGGTCTAGAAAAAATAAGAAATTAAAAAAAAAAAAAAAAAAAGATGTGAAGAAGAATAGTGAAGAGAAAGTAATATCAAAGTCTGCTAAGCCCCAAAATGTTTTGGAATGACTGCTAATTAAGAGCACTTTTCACAGATGCTGGCGTTATTTGCACCTGCAGGCAGCAGCCCTCTGCAGGGGTATCCCCTGGGGTACCTGAGCACCAGGTGCCACTCCTTGTGTTTGACACACTGAGGACACAGCAGGAACCAACACAGAACTTTTCCTTGGCATTTAAACAGATTTCTAACAAGTGTACATCACCTGACTTTTAAGGTCTATAGCATTCCTATAGTCATACCTTATTGTCCTGATTTATTCCTTATATATTGTCTCATCTTTCACTGACCCATTTCTGTGGCTGTAAGACTGTTAATTCCATGTACAGCATGTGGCTACACTGGGTAACACAACAGCCAAAATTAACAAAGAAACACTTGTGAGGACATTGTATAAGGCTTTGTATTACAGTTTGGAGCAAAAATACAAGTTTTAATGATAAATTTATTCCTGTATCTCTCCCCTCAGGATTTGTTTAATAACTACGTAATATCATACGATTGTCATGACCTTCAGCTGGAGATCATTCTGCTGATACCAATAAACCACAAGAAGCAAGAACTGGTATTTCAAGATTATTAATGGAATCAAGGCCTGCAAATTGTTGAAGTCTGACAGACACTTGTAGGAATAATGCAATCCCTGTTAACAGCAACAGGTTTATGTAACTGTATGCGAATATAGTAAATGTCAACTGTGAAGGAAAACTCTGAGAGAATAAATTTGTAAAAAGTAGTAAGAATAAATGAAGACATAAAAGCTACTTGGAGGTTAGTACTTTGCCTACTCCTCCATGTGATTTTGCTAAGTTCCTCTAAAATTAAGCAATTATTATTATAATTAACCATAACCCCCCAGACTCTATTTCCACTTTGTGAGTTCCCTTACCCCCCTTGCAAGAATACTGGAATCTGACCATTTAATGTGACTGCCTGAGCAAAAGGAAGCTAAAATGCATACAGCACTACTCTGTTTCTGTACCTGTTTAGAATCAAGGGATTAATCCACAATAAAAACTTTAACAAACAGCATTATGGTTTATACACTGGGACCCAGCAGCATTTTTAAAACATCACTGCAGATACTTAAGCAGTTGACACACATTTGCAATTAGCAGCTTCACTGTGTTCACTGCACTGAGGTGAGACCTGCACTGGGTGTCTCAGCTTTTCTTTAAACCGCCCTACGGATCTTAGAAGCCTGAGTCCTGCTTTCAGAATTGACTCAAGTATCTCAAATCCTGCAGGATAGAATGAGGCTGCAGGTACTAACCTTGCAGACATGCAGACAGAGTAATTCATCATTGCAAATAAGCACCGAAGTGGAATTTAAGGAAAGCAATTGAGACACTAACTCCTAGCAAAATCAAAGGCACCGGGCACGGTGCACTAAAAAACCTTTCTTGAAGCTTATGAATGCTTTGAAGCATAGTTATGGCTCTAAAAACCTGGACTGAAAACATAGTATACAGACTTGGAAAACATTAGCTTGTTTTGGAAGGGACAACCTGATGATCTTCCACATAAGACACACAAATATATACACACAGTACAGCGGTTACCCATGAAAGAAGTTGCAAGACTGCTCACGGACCTTGGCCCTCCCCATCGATCCTTCATCGCCTTGCAGCAGAGCCCCAGGGTAACTCAGCAGATGCTGGTGCTCCCTGCCTCCAGCAGCCTGTGAGCCCTGCTGTGGAGTGCGTGGTCAGCCCGGGCAGCACAAACACCATGAAACTGATGGCACATCACTGATGCCCCATTTGCACACAGAGCAGCAAAACCTTCGTCATCCCTTGGCTTGGTGACTATTATGGTTTTGCTGCTGCTCAACCCGCAAGAGCCTTCCTGACCACAGAAGTCTTCACAGGCTCTGGAAATAGTTTGCCTGCTCTAGGCTCTGGCTCCTTAATCTCCCTAGTGAAGCAACTATGTCAAATAAACATGTTTTACAAAAACTGGTGTTCATTTAATGCTGAGGTACCCCAACCACTCCAAATGCTAAACTCCAGCCAACCTTTATAATGCCTTTTCTTCCTTTTTTCTCTCTTTTTTTTTTTCTAGCAACATTACACATCCTTGTATAGCTACTGTGAATATTCAAATACTGTAATTGGAGATGATTTACTTTGTTTTGAATTAACTAAAATTCCATTGTTAAGCACAAATACTGCTTCACTAAATCATCAAGCTTTTAATAGGTCCACATGAGCAGGTTACTGAGCGTGTTAGGATTTATAATGCTCCTGGGGAGCTGACCACTGTATTATGCTTCCTGCTGCTAGGTAATATGCATGACACATTTCTGGACACTAATTCATTTATTTAATAGTAACAGTATGCAAAAACAGAGTTCAAAATGAGGCTGACAAAGAAGGTATAAAAGTTTTATTAATCCATAGCTAATCAAAGGCCAGTGGAAGGCATATAATGGTGGCATTTACAGACCATATCGAATGTGAATAAATTAAATTTTTGTTTCCTAAAATCTTACTAATAGGATGTATTCAGCTTGAAACATTTATACTTTTAATTACAGCAGTAGCCAATTTAGAGCAGGTATATGGTTGTACTGTACTTAAAACTTTGCATCAAGGATCTCTACAAATCCTCTCATCAGCTATTTTTTGAATCTGATTTGTTACTGTGTGCAGTGTCCATGCTCAGAAATAATAACATTATTTACTTTCTCATTTAATTATACAGTGACAGATTACTTCTAGGGGGAAAGGGCACTGAGGGAAAGATGTCTCCTTCTGTCAGAGAAATTCCCCTGAAAGGCTCAGCATCATGTCCATACAATATAACTTTATGGCTCCATCTTTCAAGCGCTTGTATATAGGAGTAAATCAATAGAACTACTCACATGAAAACAGTCATTTCTCCAGGCAAAAGTTTTCACAGGATCACACTCTCAGTTCTAACAAGTTATCAATCACTCAAATCACATGGCAAATTCTGTTTGAAAATCTAATAGTCAGCTACTATTCAACATAAATAATAGCTGGCTTGAATAAAAATATAAAGAAGAGAATGAAAAAAGAAAGGAAATTGAATGGTAAAATATCAGCCATACTATATTGGCTTGTGTTTTGAAATGCTCTAAGACTTTGGATTTGACTTCCATCCCAACCGTCCAGAAAATAAGACAGAGGCAGTGTTCTGATATAGAAAAGTCTAAGATCTTTTTTTCTAAATCACAACACTTCCATAAAGCCTTTATATACCAGACTACTTTTCACTAATATTGTTTGCAGTTTTCTTCGTGCTTCCCACCACCCCCATCTGGAGTTGGGCAAAGAAGACACTTTGCTGTAAATACAAAATTACTATTAAGTGAAGGCCAATGCTCAAGTGCTCTGCTGAGCTTGAAGCTTTTGCCCCATAGCAGCCCTGTTGCAGCTGGACACAGAACTCACAGTCTACTGGCTACCAGCTCTATACTTCAACTCTGTCTCTTGTGTAAATAAGACCTGAAGCTTTTCAGAGAAATAAGCATCTACAGAATTATGATGTTTATTCTCTGCTAAGCACAGCAAATTCAGTTTGGCTACTGCAGCACAATAAACACAACATACAGAGCAGGATGGATAGGCTAGAGCTTAGCACAGCATTAAAAGTTTTATGTGTCTTGCATTGCTTGCAGCACAAGCAGGAGAGCAAAGGTGCAGAACATGGCCTAGATCATGCTATAGACCAGCTGCAAAGGCCACACATAAGGGATGGACTATCAGTCTAACAAGTTAGGCTCAGAACCACACTGCCTTCTGAATGCCGGAATAACTGCTGTTCTCCTGAAATACATTTGTCAGTCCGTGCTCTGATTTCTCTTGCTGGTCAAGTGACCAACTCATTTCATACTATGCTTCCATCCACCTCATTCTTCCTTTGCTCTACTTTGTAAGTTCTGTTTGTTGTCTGGTTTTGACTCTTCAAGAGGCCTCTCTCATTATGAGTTTGTAGGGCACTTCATACAGCCAGCCATTACCACATGGTAATTTCACCAGATTTCAATAGCACAAATAAAATGATATAATGCCTATGGACAGCCACCTCCAAACAGGTGCAATAAAGAGTTGAAACTGAGAAGACACCAGACTCAGATGGCTAAACTTCCAGCAAGCTTTGCTCAGCTCAGAACGAGTGAGAGAACAAATAGGGTCACAGAGAGAACCGTGGTCCAACTCAGCTTCAGGTTACATAAAGTTACCCCAAGACCATCATTTATTTATACTAGCTAGATGGGCTCTTCTTCAGAACCTGCATCAGCTGAAAAAGGACCAGCATATTAGACATCCACCTTCTGCTTCTCTGAGGCAGAACACATTGATACATTGACAGATATATTGACACATTTTTCCCCACTTCTGTCCAGGTCTTCCCTCAGTAGGAACAGAGCTGCTGGACAGGAACACTCCACACATCCAACTGAGAGGTCTCAAAATTGAAAAACTTGAGTCAAGTTTAAAGTGGACTGTAGGCTTGTCCATTTCTTTTCTAAAGCCTCTGATTTATAAATAGAGGATGCTATACTCCAGATGTAATCGTTTATTTGCTTTTTTTTTTTGTTTGTTTTGTAGCATGTTTGTGTCAAAGCATGGAAGGAATAACTCCTCTGTCTGTGATGATGGGTGACAGTGAAGTACGCTAACTTTAGAAGTAGCAACCTGGAAACTGACACAAAGATTCCAGACGTATGTATGCTTTTATACATGTGCATAAAGTTCTGTACTGAGAAAAACAGACAGCACCCTCACACCTACTCTAGCTAACTGGCTCCATTTCCTTCTGCCTCCGCTATTTGCAAACAAGACAGTTAAAGGCCGAGGATAAGTTCCTATGAAGTTCTGAAGGAACTCGAAGGATTGTAAGAGGAGTACTCAGAAGTTACAGTTCTTAGGCAAAGGCTTCAGCACTACATGGGTTTAGTACAGCTGAAAGACCTTGGGTAATTGCATGTTTGTGTTCTTAGCCTATGGTGACAGCGATGTAAGATCTGTCATGGGAGTATAAATTAATATTTAAGCAAACAAGTTTTACCTTGCATTGGTAACAGAACAGAAGCATGAAAAATTAGTTACCTCAGCCCAACAGCTGAAATGTTGCTTACGAAACTTTGGAGCTGATCTAGGGCCTTCAGTCCCAAAGCAGAGAGCCCACATGTGGCACTGTGGAGGAAAGGGAAGGATGAGTGTGGAGGACATCCCCTACTTGCTGTTGTGCCATAGGGGATGCGAGCTCTAAATTCTACCACACTTGAACTCCTGTAATTTCAAGAGGGAGGACAATTTTGTCCGACGAGTCTCCTCTTCTGAAGAAAAACCTGAAATAAGATCAGCTTTGAAGAATTTCATTTTAGACTATTGTACTTCACATATTTAGCTTCTGAAGACAAGTAGGAATTCACAACAGAATGCCAGCAACAGGCAAAAAGTCAGGGCATAACCTAAATTTATTTCCACAGGTACTGCTGATGCACTGAGGTATCTCAATTCATGACTCTTTCACAAGGACAAACATAATCTTTCTGGATAAAATCAGATTAAACTTCTTCAGTCTGCCTCAGAGCGACAGTCATTCTTTGCAACAGGACACAAATTCCCCAACTGTATACCAAAGCCAAGTAAAGGTCTGATTTCAACTCTAGCACAAGAAATAGTGCAAGAAAGGCTACTTACAATGGCCAATGAAAAATATAATTTAGACTTCAACATGTATTGTGGATAGTTTCATAAAAATCTTTAGTCTCTTGGATGAGGGGTTTGTTTGCTCCTAAGTGAAGTTCTGTCTTCATTCCTGATTTTTTCTTTAAAACTTATTAATCATTATTTGAGCCATCAAAGACAACAGAAGTCCACTGACAAATTAGGTATACATTAAGGTAAATAGATCAGGCTGAAGGCCTAAACAGGTTATTTTGATTTTAATATCCATTTTAAGGGAGATAAAGTAAAACTAGAATTAACGAGATTTTACTGTTCACATTATACATACAATTGACTTGCATTCAGAGCAGCCTGGCTGTACATGAGGAACAGCAGTCACTGCAGGCTGTACTGGCAAAGCCTAGGCAGTATTCACAATGGATTTGTTCAAGGTTTACGTGCAACAGCAGTGCATGTTTGAGAGATCAAGTTATCACTGCCTTAAATCCCCAATCATGTTAACATACACTTCATAAACCAACTGGACAAGCAGACAACATGGAAAGCCTAAAGGTTAAGCACACATTATTGACCTCAAGGAAGCTGTGTTCTACAGATCATTAAATATGTTGTGCGCTTCTGTTTCAGCTGGTCACGCTGAAAAGTGCCCTGGGAACATTATTTAATGCTTAGATGTTCTACCTACATTCGTGTGACATAAAATCAATACCTTTCCCCTAACCTTACTTGCTTAGATTATTCTCAGCTATCAGCTGCTTTTTAAACCATGATGAGATTAATCATTTGCATGCATGTGTAGGTGTCCACTCATACATTTTTATGACACATCGACAGAGACAGGGAACTCATCTTCATGTACACTCCATCTACGTTGGGGTACAGACTACTTAACACATGAAACAGTAGACATGTTGGAACAAGGGATTTTTTTTTTTTTTTAAACTTATTTTTGCAGTGGCAGATAATGCTCTGTAGCCCCGGTGAGGACCCCCCTGCAGGTGCAGCACACCTTCTGGTCTGGCTTTGCTTCCTGCCCTGCCCTGATGAGGCACCATGCGCAGTGCTAACACACGCACTGCGCCTGCTCACTGCGGGAGGGAAGCAAGTCTCCGAATGAGACCCTTTGGGAGTTCTGCTGAGGACGGACCTCAAGGCCCCACTGCTTGAGGCACCCCTGCCCTTGAGGCACCCCTGCCTAACTCCTAATGGCTGCGCTGAGCCCCCATACGTCTCACAGGAGAAGGCTAACAGTGGCCCTTCCCGTGCATTTCAGGTCTCTCATCCCATGAACCCCAACCCAAGGCTAGGATTTACGCCATGACACGTGCTGAATCCTAGGGAAGAACAGCCCATCTCAATCAGTCTCTCTGAAACACAGATGTGTTAAACAGATACCAAATGGGAACAACAAAACACCTGAGTCTGGTATGCACTCGTGATACCTACTGTTTTCTTTTTTCAGTCTGGGGATACTCAAAGGAAAAGGAAAGGAAAGCATCAGTGAGCCTTAACTGTGGTCCATAAAATGCAAAAACTGCTCTGTGAACAGTGCCTGAAAAGATGTTTGGATATTTCTGTCAGTAGCTTTATTTTTGTTTTGAAAATGGCTTTCTCACAAAAAACTTTTGCTTAAGTGTCCACTTCCCAAGAACAAGCTTCTTCTTAGAGAAATCAAAAAGCTTTGTCAGATTTCATGTACATAACAAATTTACAAATAACCATCAAGAGGAAATGAATGCATACATACCTCAGAAGTATTGATATTTTATTAGCATTAAATCCCAGGTACTAAAAAATATCCATGGTGGAAGGCTTGGTTCACCCACTAAAACCTGAAAGCTTGAGATACTGTATCTAATCCAATGATCATGCTTGTATAGTATAGCACCAGTACTGAATACCAGCTAAATGAGGGGAATAACAGTGATACTGGCTTTACTGATTAGTTAGCACCAAAAACCAGTAGCCTGAGAAGCCCAAGGATGTCAGGGTACACTCTACACAGGCACAGCATTTGCTACATTTAAATGTCCAATAACCAAACTCAAAGTATTCCAAAACTAATTCTGCTCTTGTGGGATTAATTGTACTTTCCTTAAGATGTGTCATTTTGATGTCTTCAGAGTCTCTAAATACTCCAGGAGATTTTCACTGATATTTAAAAAAATATGTTGAAGCTGCTTATTCCTCAAATCCCTTCAGTTTCTCACTGCAAGAATATCAGACAGAAAAATCGAGAATACTGATTTGATGTCAAAAACAGAAATACACTGAGATTAGCACAGAAACTACCATGAGTCAGTACATTGCTCTGGAGATTAACACATGAAATCAAAAGCTCCTGATGCAACTAACAGTGTGAACAGAATTGCCTGAATTCACACTCTTTCGGAGACGTACAGCTGCTTTTGGAAAACAGGGCTTTGGTCTCCTAGCGGATGCAGGGCAGAGGAGGATGAGAAATCACAGCCAAGTAAACTTGAACAATATCTGGTCTATAGGAAATGCACCCACATTTCTGACTGTTGAAAACTTCTGCACGGAGAATCATTTCTCAAGTGCAGGAAAGCCTTAATTACTAGTTCTACTTCTCAACTGAAAAGCTACCAGTGTGACTTATTTAAGGATTTCTCTGAATGCCAGCAAAGTTGTGTCTTACTTTCAGCCCAGACTCCTCTTGTCTTGTCAACTCTCATTTCTTCAGAGATATTCTTCTGTTCATAGTGCCATGCCAGATCTTTGCATGGCAGGCACACCCCAAACAGCAACACTGTCAAACACATGAAGATATTTCAAAGTACAGACCTTGTCTTAGATCTTGACGGACAATCATGATGATTAATAAACATGTACTTTAAAGCATCTGTCAGTTCCAGTGACCCACGTTTGAGCTGGAGTGAACATACTCTTGTAACGCTTGACAAAAGATGTTAAAGGAGAGTTTTCTGTGTAAAAGTTGGCCTACAGAGTACATATTTGAGACCTCTTAAAGAGTCTGTATATATCATAGCAACTTTAAAGCCAATCCATGAAAGCCCAACACCATTACTGCAGCATCAATCTTTCACAAACGTATAGGGGCATAGAATCTCTTCAGTCAGGTTCAGTAGGAAAAACATTAAAACTCCTCTAACTCACAAGGAATATGCATCAATTCTTCTTTATATCTCTTGCATGTTGTGTCAGACTTGATTTTCCCACACAATGCATAGCAGAGTCCAACAAAGCATGGCATGTGTAGTGGTCACAGTCACAGCACCACTGGGGTATTATCCTTACCACTCCCATATTATTCTACCATTTCACGGATTGTACCTGAACCCAACATTGGACAAAACTGAAATACTGTTCTCCTGAAAAAAAAAAAAAAAGTCCAAGCAAAATAATCCAAGTATTGCAAAGCTTATAGGGAAAAAAAAATAGCCTTTTCAACCAATTCAATAAGTAATCAACAAGTCCAGAAACTATCAATGCATGACATGCGAAGTTGCTTGCCTCCATTAAAATTGCGCCCAGGAGTCACAGAAGGTCCAGTAATTGTCTGTAGGGACTGTTTATATTTCTGCTGTTTTTAAACTTCACCCACAAAACTAAAAGCCCATAGAAGAGTGATCTAAGAATGATTTTAAATGACACTCTATGGTCCATGGCCATTAAACACTAAGGTATTCTATCAGTATCAACAGCACAATGATAAATCATATGCCAACACAAAAAGATTGCACTCCAAATGAATTAAAAGTATATTACTTACTCACGTAGTAAAATCCCATTGCACAGCTGCAGAGGATCTATGCTAAGTATCCAGTATAATTTTAAATTTTCCCAAAAAAATTGTTTCTTACAATTACTGACAGATTCTTGATTTTAGTTAGTGTTAGATAACAGCACTGCCAGATACTGCTTTGTTGCAGAGAACTTGGTAATGATATCCATTTTGCAGCAAATAAACCAGTACGTCTGTATCTGTTGCTGTCTAATAAATTCAGAGTGTCTATACTTAACGTTTCAATATCAGACGCCAAGAACAGTCACTGGAAACATGATACGAATACAGCAGTCTCCAGGTGATAACTATTACTGTAAATGGACTTAACTATACGAAATAGCTCAAAGAGATTTGTAAAACATTGGTAAGGTCTAAGACTCTACTGAGGTGTGAAGTCTGTACACATAAGATCATGACAAGAAATGGATGCGCATCCCTGAAGATTCCCCTCATTTTGTTTCCATGACTGACTACTTGCAGAATCAGGGCCTTCCCACAGGCTCAGTGCGTTCATTTCCAATGCCTGTGAGACTACATCCTGAGTCCTAGGACTTGCACTTCATGATGGGTATCGCTGGTAATAGATCCTGTAACCATGAAGATGCTGTTTCTCTGAATATTCATTTCTCATAGCAGTCATTAACTTTCAAAAGTGCGCTATGTCACACAGCCAAGAAAATGCAGCCCTCCCTCAGGACTTTGGCATCCGAACAGAGACATGACAAAATGAAAAAAAAAAACAGAAGGAGGAAGTGAAGTGCAAAATGCAGGATACAAATACGAGATTTTTTGAGTCATCTTAAAAGCATTATATTGGTCTTGTTCCTATATCCATTCCTGCTGCTGTTTCCACCTAAATAACCATGGTGTAGGGGTACAACATTTATTTGATGCAACACCAATCACTCCATGTAATTCTATTTCAGATACAGTATTATATTTGTACAGACAGATACATGTACACACCTGTACACACACATATGCACATACATGAAAATTACCACAGGATCTGAAAAATGACTTTCCTATCTAGGTCGCCCAATACTTTCAATTTTAAAGAATGCTTGTGACCTCTCCTTTTAGAAGTTCCCACACCTCTTCATGCAGGTGTTTGATATGCAGCCCTCCAGGTGGCGGAGTGCCTTTTCTTTGTCTCCTGCAATTCCATTCAGATTTGGCAGAGATATAAAGTGCAGTACCACAGTTTCCCCCCTCTCACTTGCTTCTGCAAAAGCAGTCTGTCAGCTTGCCCAAGCCCCTGAAGCTCCCAACACAGGCTTCTTATCACCACCAAAGGAACTGCAGCGGCTGATACTGCACTAAATATACCCCTGAGCCACAAAAAGAGGAAAGAAACCAGCATGCCCTATTCCCTCAATACAGCACTGACTTGTAGCAACTACTGCTCCTCTACTCAAGGTAGCACACAGGGCAGTAGAATCCTCCTATTGTGGAAAGAGGGAAGAAGGCAACCAAAGAAACCGTGGTTTCATCACCTTGCCTCCCTAAGCATCCATCACTCCTCTTCCACTGTCATACACTGTTCCTTTCCATCTTTGAATTCTTCTGTCTCCTTTCATCCTTCCTCATCTCCAGGCCCAGCAGCACACTGGAGGAATAGTTTGCTGCATCTCAGCTTGTTAGCGGAGACACCAAAGGAAGTGAAGCTCTGTTAAGCCCCACGCTCATCTCATGCTCTCAGGGAAAAGACCAAGGTTTCCAGACTGTTTCCAGATTTATTGTGCAATAATTTTAAGTAGGCTGTCAGCTCAAGAAAGCACAGACAAATCAAAAGGCCACCTTGGGAAAATGTGCAAGCAGAAAATACATCCAGGAAAATCCAGAGGCATACCAGCACAAGCGCAAGGGCCTGTAGTCTTTGGAGGACACCTCTGCACAGTGTCTGCAAGCAGTTAACATCATGAGTCCTCAGTCTCCATGTTGCTTTGCTGCAAACAATTGTGAAATCCAGGGACAGCAATAATTATAAAGGTGTCTCTTCTTTCTATTCTACTGTCTGGCTCACATGTAAGACAAAGACAACCATTGTTTTGCTAGTCCGAAAATTCAAGGTGTGCACATCTATATACTAAATGTAAGAGAACTATTACTACCCAAATGAGTATCCGCTTAGTCTCACATGATTTCACTTTCTATTTTGGCTTATTTGTTCATATTTTTAATTGGGAAATACTTGAAAAAATCTTTAAAACAACTTAATTACAAAGTTAAGCACAGAAAACCTAGCACCTTGTGGCTATGCACTGTGATGTAAAGGAACAAGAGAACTGCAGAAATCACAACTGTATTTCAATTCTGAAACTTTGATTTCAGTAGATGTAACATCAGTGACAACAAAGCAAAACAAAAATCAAATGAGTTGCCTTTTCTCAACCTAACACCAAGCATACTGTCTGCACCCACAAATATCTACTTTGTCAGGGCTTAAATTTGATCTACAACTTCAGGAGCATCCCTGCTGGCCTACCTGGGGCCAAGGCAGGCGTGAGGAACAGCACGTCCTCAGAACTGTGCAGAGGGCCAGACTGCTGGAGCACTTGCAGCCTGTAGTGAGAAGCCTTGATCTTCTTTCTGTCACGAGCAAGAACATCACTCAAGCGTGAGGTAATGGCACATGCTTTCATGGACTGATTTCAGTAGTGTAGCAAGCTTCAGCTACTGAGGATGAAAACAAAGTATATTCATTTCTTAACATTTTTTCATGTCATAATGGCACCAAATCAAACCAAAAAGGTTGGTCTCATTTCAGCCACATCCAAAAGATACTTCAATTTGTCTTGTTACTTGACTCTGTGGACTTAACCCTAAGCACCTTCTCATGAGCTTTTTAGTGAAGGGATTTTACATGTTTTTTGAATGGAGACCACGGAGAATAACAATAATGTTGCCTCTTGAATAAAGGCTACAGTTTAATCACATGAAACATTCCCGGGGAAATATCCTTATCACAACCAGTGCATTATAAAACAGGAGACAAATACCAATCCATACCTCTTAGCTTCAAAAGGACTTGGGATCAGTCTGATACTCATGTAATTCTATTGACATATTACCTAATTTCCTTATAGCCACACAGAGTGACAAGGAATGAAGCAGGAGGCTGAAACAATTACAAACCTACTGCAGAATCAACGTAGACAAATACCAAGTCATTGTGTGCCCTGCATATTCTTATAGAAATACGATCTATTATGTTATTTTTACTTTTATACCTTAATAGCAAAAGGACACCTGCAGCACAAAGAGGTGTTTATATACTGGAGGAATCCAGCTCCCTTTTCATCCTGTGTTTCCATCACTCTCTTCACTTTATTCATCATCAAAGCCTGTCTCCGACCCTCGCAGAGACCTACTTGACTCCACCTCCCCTCCCATCCTCACATCTCAGACCACGATAATTTCTACTGGGGTCTCTCACGGACACTTGCTAAAATTCCTTTTTGTTTCTCTTCTCAATTCTTTCCCTTCTCTTAATGGCTTCTCAAGGATATCCCTGACCTTTCGAAGAAGCTGCCTTTTTGTCTTTTTATGAATATACTCATCTCGCCCTAATCATCCCTCTGTCTCTGAGCAGGGCATTGGGTACTTTTGGCTGCTGCCTGCAATGCCTGTAGCAGTCTGCCAAGGACCCCTCGTGGAGCTTGGAGGAAGTGGTCAGTAGGTCAGATGGTCCTTCACACAAATAGACAAACACCCAACCTCGGTTCTGAAAAAGCTGGCAGGAAATGTCGGAACATTCAGGAAATGAAGAACATTCCCAAAAGCATTAGCACCAAGTTAGAAACATTATTATCCTAATCAGGCCTTCCTGAGGCATCCTTCCTCTTCTGGCAGAATTCCATAAATAGGCTCCGCAAGGTCACTGGGAGGATTTGCCTGGCTACACTAAGAGGGTCAGCGATGCAGTAATGGTCCCACAATGCTAGATTGAAATCTGCACCTGCAGCACTACACCTGAACAATTCAGAGACCCTTGATGCATGAATCCCCACAAAGTCCATCTATAAGCATAACCTTTACATTGTAATTTTAAACCAGCTTCTTCTCCACCTGTTTTCTGTTTGCAATGAAATTTCTCCCCATCAACTGTAGGCAGTGAATCTTCCTTTAGAACAGGGCAATATTTATTGACTGTATTCTTTGTTCACATCTGTCAGACATGGGAAGTCACCACTGCTTTACAAGACGATCAGTTTTAAGTAATGCCATTCATCAAAAAATGGAATAGTGTGAGCAACATTTCCTCAACTGCAATGAATTATACAAGGGTCAGCAAGCTGGAGTCGCGGTTGGCAACACAAACATTGGCCTCAGGTAGCAAACCCATCTTTCCAGCTGTTCTCATCCATATGGGTTCAATGAACTGCAGAGAGTACAGGACCCTGCTTATTGAGAGTATCTGCTGGAACTATTTCATCTAACCAGCATCATAAAACAACTATCAGGTAAGGTGAATGCTATTCATCTAAAGCTCATCTGGTAGCCAACTGCTGACAGAGGGGAAAATAGAGATGGCAAAGCAGCCAACAGATGTGATCAGGAAATGCAGGTGTTCCTCAATTTCAAACCCAAAGATTAAAACCACAAGAAGTTGAAATAATACACCTGCGGTTCACAAGCATCTGGTCACCCCAGCAGTGCTATGCTTCCTGACAAATAATTTTCAGGACTCCGCAGTGTGTTTCCCCATCACTAGCATAATGCCCTTTCAATGTACGCCAAGCAGATTTGTTTGGCAGCAACATAACTGTCATGTGTTGTGTCATTCCCCCCCCCCCCCCCCCCCCCGCCTTTTTTTAGTGGGTCTGGAGCAGAAGGCTTTGTTTACTTGGTTGGTCTTGTGAGTAAAACTATCCTGTGACCACACACGGAGATGTTACCAGAGCCCTTGCTAGTGTACAGGGCACACACGAGGCACTAATTCTTATAGCTTCTGGTGCATCTCAGGATTCTCCAAGACTTCATTTCTAGCAGTGGGCTCTGTGATACGTTAGTTTATCTAGGTGGCATTGCTAACACTGTCAGCCTTGTTTTCCTTCCCACTTCCATCAGTGCAATCAGACTCTTAGCGGGTTTTTATTTCAAATAGTGATCGTGCAAACAAACAACGACTGTCAGAAGTCCTTATTGAATTGATAGCTGCTAATTACAAACGTGCTGCAGATCTGGCTCAAACTAAGAAAGCAACAGATTTCAGAAACAAGGCCTTCAGCAGATACCAGTCCTATACACGAGAAGCACCAAGAAACCTCAATTTTCTTATCATAAAGGCATTCAGCCTAACAAAATCAATTCCAAGTTAAGCACTTCCCAAAAAAGAAGCTCACAACAGAAATACCAAAGCCCCAAACATGACTCAGTAGCACACTGATCAGCTTCGAGTACCACCACTGACCCAGTCTGCTCAGCCCACCAACCATAACATTTTAAAGTATTCACTCCAAGATGGACCTGCCAGAGACCTTCTCTTTTCCTAACAGAGACAGACAAGTGTCCTACCCAGCTGCCTCTCCTTTGGAAATGTAACTTGGCTTGTTATTACATAAAGAATGCAAATACTCCCGTGCTGTACCAATGGATTGTAGCACAGAAACAATGAAATTAAAGGCTGGCTTCATGACTATAGGTATATAATATTTGATTCTTTTAGATGTTTCCTAGGATGAATTAAAATATGTAAATATATGTTAACAATAATTCATAATATTTTAATAAAATCTTTTTATTTCTCTTGGCTCCTTAGAAGTGCTATCCCAGGTGTCCTTAGGGTGGTAGGTGTTTTGTTTTTACACTTTAAGGACACACAAGGTTATACACTTGACAGGCAAGGAAGCACAACTATTGATATATAATGCAGATAATGATGCCAGGCATCCTTTGTCTGGTATCATTCCCAGTTTTGCTGGGAGCACTGTTCGTCAACAAAGTGACTTGGTATCAAGAAGGGGATTCACATTTTTCAACTTTTCTGCCAGCTAGCTATTCTGGGAAAGAAAAAAGTATTTTGATTTTTTTTCTCTAGTGGAAGATTAAACAGTGAAGGAGTTTTTACTGTTGTTAAATTTTGCATTAGTAAATGGAATCAAATCACACTACCCAAGACTCATGCCTCAAGTGAACTTTCTCTCTGAAACTACATCCCCAGAGACATTTTTCTCCACATGGTCCTCCTGCTTGTTCAGGCTGTGAAAGTTTGTCAAGTTTAAGGTGACCCTCTTTTGAAAATAAAGCACCAGGATGTTTTTGTGATACAGTTCTGTAGCAGCATTTCACAGCCGTTATGTAAGAGACATTTTTCAGTGCTGCAGAGTCATTACGGGCAGGATTCTGGCAGAGGAGGGACGCAATCCCGCTTCCAGGACTGCAGAAAGCTTTCCCAGAGCAAAGCAGTGCAAACGAGTACATGTGTAACATGGCACTTTATCATTAGCTTTTAACCCGAGCAGAAGAGTAGCCTAGCTGGAGCATCTAGGCTGTTGTCCCTTGGAGCTGAACATGTGTACCATGAGTTTACTTGCTTTCAGAAGTACAGACCAAGTCCCCACCCCAAGATCAGACTTTGGATTTCTTTTCATTTTCATACTTTTCCTATACAGCGGCTCACCCCCCTTCACTCCATCAGAAGTCCACAAGAAATATTCTGAAATAATATTTTTATTGGATCCATCTCTGCTCTCTTACGACCCTCCTTTAAAAAAAAAAAAGAAACAGAACCACAAACAAAACAATCTACCCCACAATGAAAAATATTCACACTTAAAGATTTGTTTGCTGGCAAACCTAAGTGACAGCTTGAGAAAGATGCTGATATTACTGAACACTGACATTTCAAGCTTTCTTCTCTTTCTATTAAGTGAAAGTTTCAAAACAGTAACATCTGTAGTAAGCATAACGGAACCCAGGAAAATTTTAATAGGCATTACATGCTTTCCCCCCCCCCCCCCTTCTTTGCAGCCTGTAAAAAAAATGCCTATCACAGTCACTATATACATTAAGTTTGCTTATAAAATTCCCATAGGTTCATGTTCACTGTGCCATATTCAACAACATGCATGTATCTATTAAATCTGCCCAGCAACATCAGGGCCCCAAACACAGCTAGACTGGCAGCATGTTCATTCAAACAACACCCAAAGCACAAAACGTGCCCATTTCCCAAAGCCACTGTCCGTGCCACATACTTGAAGGGCTGTGCTACCTTTGCCTTCTGTGAGGGGCTCTCCTTGAAGTCCACAGGAGTGCTGCATGTAGTGCTGCTGTCAGACCTGTCCCTGAGCATAAGTAACGCCTTGAAACATGCCCTGATGTTAACTCTAAGCTCCATACGACAGATAGGGAATGAGTCCCAGAGCCAAGCATCCATGTCCTGACTGCAATCATCTTGTCCCCAGTCTCCTCTCAGTAAGAGGCGCGACAGTCAGCTGCGCTGCCTGCTGCTCTGCCATCTGAAAGCAGCAAGAGCCAAACTGTTTCCTGACCCAGGCAAACCTAGGCACAAAATCCAATCGCAAACTACACAGGGAGAGTCACTGAATCCTACAGGGTAACAAACATCTACCAAGCCTGACTTGGATCAACTTGAGTGAGGAAGCAATACCGATTTTCTCCTGTTCTCAGACTCTTTGGAACAGTGAACAGTTTGAGAGGAACTGACTCTTCACCAGTATAAAGACTCTTTGAAGTTCCTGTAACGTGAAAAATATTATTTTCTATCAACGCTAACGCTTGGGCAAGAACAAGCTTTGTTAACATACTGAGTAAAGAAATATCACATTAAAAGGACACACCGTGTATGGAGGAATTCTTGTGGGTGTAAGCTTGTCTGATTTGTCCCTTCACACCAGGTAGTCCGATGAAGTTACAATCCCTGCTCACAGATCTTGTCTTGCCACAGCCCTCAGATCACCACCAAACTTCTGTTTCTCATTTTACTTTTTTTTTTTCCCTGCCTTAGCGCAAAAGAAGGGAAACTCCTAAACAAATTGCAAACGCACAAAGGCCATTTGAGACCATAGCTCCATTTAAGACAAGGCTTGCCAAATGTTTTCATCTCTGGGATTAAATTTAAGCACATTCTTGCAAGCCATTTAACAGATGAACTGATTAAGCACAAGTCAAGTTGCTTTCATGACTCAGGACTCCAACAGTCACTCTGTGAAAACCTGTTTCCATACTTCCATCCCTCTCTTGCAATGTCCAGTTTGGATAACCGCTCCTGTGAAGAGGGGTGACCTGCATGTGACAGCCTGACAAGTGCCAAGGTAAAGACCTTTATGCACAGGGTCTGCAAAACAACCGAACCTGTTCAAGCTGTAAGACGCCCTGGAGATCCTTCCCAAAACGTGTCAGACTAGCTCTACCTTGTGTTCCCAGAGCACAGTGCAGATTCTTTGATGAGCACTGATGCACAGGCTTCATCGTAACCTAGACATTTTGTCTGTATTCTCAAGTATTGCTATAACACCAGACTGAATAGCCTCTGTACTCCACTTCATGAACAGATGATCCTTTGGGCTCCAGAAAAGGCTTGCTGAAAATGGCTTTAAATGGCTTTTTTCTACTTCCAGTCCCTTGGCTACTTAGGGCTACGTTACATTCTGTCAGCACACACTGGTGGCCCCCTCCAGCCTCCTTGATGCCTGAGCCAGCCCTCGCAGCTCTCTGTGCAACAGGAACTGAACACGGGCAGCTGGGGTAAAGGCTGGAAGAGGAGGACAGGCGGCTTTTAACGCGCCGTGAAACCTGGGCCACACATGCAGGGCTAGACAATGCCAGCAGGAAGACTGCAGCCCCTTCAGCTGACTCAGTTAGTCGGCTCCTGCCACTCAGGGCCCTTGGGACTGCTCTAGCCACGTAAAGGGGACTGAAGATTCAAGAGTTCTGCCTTCCTGAACAAACCCAGTGGCCTCAAAGCCTTGCCTAGCGCAATCCTCAAAGGACTGCTTCCCCACCCACAAGTGAAAAATCACAGTACTCAAAATCTGACAGCGGAGAAAATGCACTCAACTAGCATAATTCATTAATATCAAACCAGACATGATTAACAAAATTCATTTTAGTGCTGCTAAATGTTAATACATCCCAAGGTCCCTTCTTTCCCTATTTACTTGCTCCTTTTCTCTTTTGTAAGAGGTTCTCATGGAAAAGCACTTTTCACTCTAACAAGGTCTCTCTTTAGAACAGCATCTTTAAATTATTTAAATACTCATCTGGTAAACAATGCAGTATTTTTAATGATAAGGTAAAAATTGTGTCGCTTTCTGAACTGTTCCCAAGGGAAATGCTGAAACATACAGTCTGGTTGATTTTTTAATTGATAACAAGCAGTGCTTGAGGAACTCCGTGCATCATTACATGATGATTAAAAACAAACTGTTAAATCTACAAATCTAATTCTACAGTAAAAAAATGCCTACAAAAGCCTTCTGCAGTAACTGTTACATATACACGAAGGTGCTTTTCCCATAGACTGTGATGAAAAAAATATAAAAGCTCTTCTTAAAAATAAGACCATGTGTACAGTTTAAGAGCGTCTGCATAATATTCCTTTACATTCCTAAAACAAAACAAAAACCAACCAACAAAAAAAACACACACACACACAAAGAAACCCACTAACCCCTCACAAAACCACCAAGAAGTATTCCCATTTTTACCACAGTCGCCAAGGCAAAAGCTGGGAGCGTTCCGCTGGCACACATCCCATATCACTAGCAGAGCGCACCTCCTAGAGTTGCTGCGGTACAGCATCCTATAGAGCAGGGGGTGGTAAAGGAGCATCTGCACCATAAATATAGCCAAACAAATGTAACACTGTCACTGTAAGGGAAAGAGAAGAAACAAAAAAAATCTGCCTGTGTATACTTGCCAAAGGACAGTGCTTACAAATTGTTAATAGGCTACAGCAGTGACCCCCCGTCAATCAGGGGGTCCCAAAAGCAGGTGGGGTGGTTGATGTCAGGTGAGAGGGTGAGTCCCTGCCAAAGCAGAGAGAAACTGAGGCTTCCTGCCCTGTTCCTACAGCATACAGCACCACCTGCCTCCTTCTGCACCCTGTCTGCACACCAAGCTCCCATTCTCTGCCCTTCTGGCCCACTGAAGCCTGCAGGACACTTGGAGAGATGAAGAGTAGTTTTACCCTCTCTCCCCAAAAGCACCTGATAACTGGAAACACAGGATGTCACAGAAGTTGCAGAAATTTGACGAGGGAGGGCAGCAACACCTGCAGAGAGAGAGACTGAAGAGCCCTTTGCCAGCTTCATTACTACAGTCACAAAAACCACATGGACTATTTCTGTAGGAAAGAAGTTGGTTGCTGCTCTCAGAGGCAGTAGCTTTGCTTCCTCTCTGTGCAGGCATATGTTCACTTCTGACATTGCTGATTTAAAGCCTTTTGCTGTGATGGCAGTGTTGGTAAAAGCCCTAACCATAGTTTTTATGACGCTATTAAGTTTTAGTCATTTGTGGGTTTTGCAGTATATGAATACTATAGATGCCACCTTAATTAAAAGGTCTTGTCATCTTGTGCAATTAAAAAGAGAAAATGTACTCTCCTATGAATAGCCAGGAACAAATTGAGCAAGCTGCATTATACACGCTAAGTACACAGCAATTTGGTGCCTCTTCCTGTATCACATATATTCTCAAACATTTAGTACTTTCTAATAATCCTGTTACAATGTTTTATGTATAATTGACTTGCAAAGTACTAGTGGCACGGCATCTCTGACCATTAATGACAACTAAGTTAAACAAAGTTCTACTTTGCAAATACCTACAAACTTGACATACACAGAGTGCAGGAGGAAAACTGCTCTCTCTCGGGATTTGCATGTACAGATGCCTCTTAAAAGAGCTGGCTATTCATTTTTGTGGAAGGAATTATCTAAAAGATAATAAGACAGTCTCTTCCCACAAAGACTACACAGCAAGATAAATGCCACTAAAACCAATTTTAATACCTGGATACCTATTTAATTGGAGACCATATGCATATAAAGTAGACCATGCATATAGCACTCACAGTCTATATGTGCAAAGGTACTTCCACAGCTCCCTACAGTGAATCCCAGCAGATAGTTATCAGTAGGTGTCCCCATTTGTCAGCTGCAAACACATTCACCTTCGTGAGCCCGGCTCATTCTTTCAATCCTGACTCCACCGCAAGGCCTCTGAAGACAACCAGGCAGCAAATGGCGGGTTGCCTCGAGACCTGTGCCCAGAGGGGGACTGCCTTCCACCAGCACAGGGAAAGGATATACTACACCCGTGTGCCCTCCATTCTCTGGGGCTTTTCATCAACAGGGCAGCAAACAAGCCAGGCATGGCTCAGCCTGAAGCAGACAGTTGAGGCCGCCTGTTCCATCCAGCACAGCTGCTGAGTCACAGGAGCTGAAAAGTGCTTTAAGAAGTAGAGGGGCACGAGATCACCTCATCTACTCCAGTGAGGCTTCGCTTGGACCTTTTGGCATTACTGCAGTGTTTCACACAGATGTTCAGACTTCGTGGGATCTGCTATAGACTACAAAGATGAAGTTTATACAACAATTTTTGACAGACATGCCTGTAGGTCTGAGGAGCACAGCTATTGTCCCTGGGTCACAAAGATCTGAACATATATTCACTCAGAGGTCCCATGCAATTCCTCTGTTAATGAGGGAGATCACTACCACTTGTAAGACCTACCAGTTCCACTGACATCGACAGCATTAGAACCTTCTGTCTTTCAGCCTTTTAAGTGGTAGATCTCATGGGTGTGGCACAAGGATTTCAAAGGGATTTTATCTCAGAAGTCTTTTCCATCCACAAAGGAGACATAAGCTTGCAAAACACTATTTCCCTAAGCATGGCTGTCTGCTTGGAGAGCTGACACCTACCACCATCTATACAAGTAACCCAGTAGACCTGAGGGCAGTACAAGACAGCATAAACTAGGGGGTTGGAAAATTTACCAGCTGCAGAACAGGCAATGCTCTTATCTCTCTGTCAGGGGATTTTTTTTTTCCTTCCTTGGTGCTTTGACTCACCCAGGAGTTTCCCACACAGCTGCTCTAGCTTCTGGGAAGATCTTCACAACCTGTACGGAGGCTCCTGGTTTGCTGCCTTGTCCCTGAAGTGCCCAGTGCTGCCCTACAGAAGGAAACTCCAAAGCTGCTCCTTGAAAGGAGCTTTTCCTCTTACATCCATGCCAGCAGCCACCTTCGGGGCCTAGAGGACCCCAAGCGCCTGTTTTCTGGCTGCTATGAGCCTGCAGCATCTGCTTTGAAGTGCTGCAGCCTTTGGCGAGTGGCCTGGGGCACTTCTGAGCTGCAAAGACAAGCAACAACTGCTGCAGCTTAGACAAGCATGTGCTCCAGCGGAAGAGACATGTTCCAGATGAGGGATGGGCACAGCAAAGTCACGACTGCAGATAAAGCGAAGGGGAAAGGTTTTGGAAGGAACTGAAGGAACACTAAGGACACAGAAGGCTTCAAAGTAAACAGAAACAGTCCTGTTGGCTGTGATAGCATAAACTATCCAAGTGCAAGTTATTTAGTAATCCTATTGATAAGCTATTGACCAATTAGAATAAATATCACAAGGCATGGCTCTGAGTCCCAGGGTCCCACTCAGACAGGAGCCCAGCAGCCAGCGAGCAGCCAGAAACACCAGGCCTGTCGCACACAGCTGATGGAGCCTCACTACACCCAGGGTGTGCCTGCTCCCACCGCGCATGCCGTATCTTATTCCCCCCTCCACACACCTACACAAGTCGCTGCCTCAGTCACTGCACATGCTCTAACAGCAGCACCCTTGATGCCAATGGTGTCCTTGCATGGGAGGCTGGTGGCATGACAGGCCCGCAGAGTGCAAAATAGTAACTGAACGTTCCTTGGATGTTGAAAAGACAGATAAGTGCACATCACCATGCAGCCTCCCACAAATTCCTGCCAGCTTTTCCTTCTCTCGAAGCAGATATGGCAGTGGGAGATGAGCAGTACCCAGCCGCTCTTCAACGATCCCTTGTAACAGCCACCAGGAATCACGTCTTCAAACTGCGGGCCTGAGACTGAAAGATACTCTTACACAGGTTCTTCCTTGGAAGCTGGCACAAGCTGCTATCAAGATGCCCTTTTCCATCAAAGCCAATGAGAGTAGATTAGAGTTGGCACAGAACCAACCAGCCAAAAAAATAATAATACTAAACCTGCATACTGCAGTATACCAACCCCCTAAGAAACACACAGGAGTCACCAATAAGGAAGCTCATCCAGTGGTGCCAGCACCAGCGTGGGTCTCATTAGCAGGCTGTCAGCAGCTGCAGTCCCCTTGCAGTCATTTGAATGCCCACTAGAAAGGGGCATACTCATGGACACACTATTCTTAAACTAGGAACTACCCAAGGACAGGGCAGAAAGTCTGAGGAGAGATTAACAGGCTGGTAGCTTGGCTGAGAAGCGTGCTATGCATGGGGGAGGCTAAGCAGGCTGCTACAGCTGTCTCTTAGTAGGGCTTCCATCGTTAAAGGAAGAATAATGTGCAGGAAGTGGCTTCAGAATGGATCAAAGCACTCCAGAGACAGGGGAAATCATCAGTTGGAGGAAGATCCACACAAATACCACATTTGGGCAATTCAGGATAGGTAAGCACTGCTTCCCCCCCACCCCCGGGTCGAGCTGCGGTATCTGTCTAGCCCGAGCAGCCTCAGACACTAACCAGGCCACCTTCTGCCCAACTCTGGCTAAACAGACCCTGCTACAGCAGGCACAAACAGAAACTTATCTGGGATGGAAAAAACCCTGCAGGGTGTGCCTGGGGTTAACTGACCGTCAGCACTACTCTGTGCTGCTCACCGCTGTTACAAAGCATGACAGAGACATTAACAAGGGTAAATTACAATGGGGAAGGAGGATTACTACATCCCTCTGTATTTTACTGTTGATAAAGTAACTTAGATCGCTTTCCCCGCCAATTTTACCTGACTGCACGGACTGTTTCCAGCATTCAGCTGTCCGACTTTTCCGTTTAAATTCATTTGTGATCCCCAACTCTTTGTGATCCATCCACGTGCGCCAAAACGAAAGGAAAAAGAAACCAGCAGAATGAGCAAGCAGGAAGCCATGGGCCCTGAAGCCTTGCGGCAGGAGTCCCACACTGTGCCCTCAGTGCCGGGTCCTTGCCCCGAGGTGTCCGGGGATCGTTGCCCCCCTTCCCGGCCTGGGCCGCCTGCCTTTGAATGGGAGCTGCTGAGAGTTCCGGACGGAGCCGGTTTATTTACTCGCCATTAATCACGCTCAACTGTAAACAAAGTGTCTGTTTTAGTTCTGCTGACAATTATCCACTTGTCAACATCTCCCTCAAGTACCTTCAGCATCTGGCAACGCCACAGCCCCGCTACATCAAAACGCACACTTTGTCACAGGGGAAGGACCGCCACCCGGCACGTCTCCTCCCATTCACGGCTGCGGAGGGCAGGTGCTGCCCGGGCAGAAGCCGCAGGGGGGTGCAGGCTCCGGGGAGCCCCCCAGCTCTGCCACGGGCCCGCAGCACCCGCCTTGCCAGGGCTAAGGTGCCGGGCTCAGGCGGCGCTCTCGTCCCTTGCGAGGCGCAGCTGCGGTGCAAGCGGCAGCCACCTGCCGGGCCCTCCCCAAACGCTGCCGGTCCAGCAGGAGCTCTCCTCCCGCTCCTCGGGCTGCGGCCTGGGCTTCCTCCAGCCCCCGGAGCTCCCTTGCTGTTTGAACCCTCCCACCCGAAGCTCGGCAGCCCCGCTGCCCCCACGGCCGGCCGCGGCCAGCTCCCGGCGGCCCGACACCTGCTCGGAGGGGCCGGGGCGCTCCGGAGCCGAGCCGGGCCGGGCCGGGCCGGGCCGTCCCAGCTCCGCGGGGCCCCGCTGCTCGGCACCGAACGGGCTCCGGAGGCAGCCGGGAGCCGGGCCTGCCCGCCCAGGGAAGCCGCAGGGGGAAAGCTGACAGGTATCCCATAATATGCCCTGTACCGCCGAGGGAGCCAGCCCTTGAAGCCTTGAACAGGCCCCGCAGGGAGCGGGCAGGGCTCAAGGCTGACGGAGCGCGCTCCACCTCGGGCCGTGCCGTGCGGGGCCGTGCCCAGTGGCGGCGGGCCTCGGCCGGAGCCGCCCCCGCTGCCTCCCCTTTAACCTTCCGCCCCGCGCCTAAGTAATTGAGATATCTTTTGTACTCGATGTGTCGTGAAATTAACGCCTAATTTATGTAATTAGTCAATTAGCTATAATTCTAGCATATGGTTCCAAATGCCCAGAAGGTGTTCTTGTTTCCCAGGTACTTATTTTGATGTCACGAAATGCAGCTAATTAATTTTACATGCATATTAATTTCGGATCTATTTAGCGGCTCCCTTTGTGAAGGCAAATTTAATATTTGTCTTTCCAACCTTTGCGGGCGCCCGGCGCCGGAGCGGCGCTGACCCGAGCACGCTCCCGCCGCTCGCCCCCGCGGGCAGAGGCGCGCTCCCGGCGCCGGGGGGCTGGGGCCGAGCGGACCTTCCCGAGCACCCGCAGCCGGCGCGGGATGCGGCTATTCAATTTAAATCCGATTAATATTTAATACTAAACATTTCCGAGGGAATTTTTGTTTGTTCTTCGCAAAGCACAATATCCCACGGACATTTTTTTTTTTAAGTAGCTGCTCGCGACACAACGCTCCGTGGGAAAATCACGGCGAGCCCTTAACCGGAGACCGGGGGTGTCGAGAGCCCCCGGCACGTCCCACCGAAGGGACACGGCGCTCGGCTTCGGCCGGAGAGGCTCCGCCTCGGGAACCGCGTGCGGGGCCTGGAGGCGATCGCACGGCCCCGGCCCCCCCGCTGCCGGGAGGAACCGGGCCGGGGCCGAGGCCGCATGGGCGGTGCCCGGCCCACGGCCGCCGAGGTGCCGCGAGGCTCCGGGCGGGCGCAGCGGCGGCGAGCGGCCCTTTCAGGGCGCCTACGCAAGCGCTGTGGCGTCATAAAACTTTTATCCCTCTCCTGGATAAATTAATGAACGATTTAATTAATAAAATCAGAGAGTAGTGTAAGTGCTATGATAATGAAGTTAAATGAGCGCGCAGTAAAATATTCACTAATCCGGCACATTGGCAAATGCCCCCTTAATTCTGCTTAGCACTAAAAGGGTTTTGAGCACCATAATGAGATTCCTCTGTCTGCTAATTAATTGACACTCTCCTGAATATTCATATGTGCTAGCACCAATACGTTCCTAATTGCACCGTGGAATGGATCTCAGAGGAAAGTAAATCGCCATAGACTTAATTAAAATAATGTATGCCAGCTCCAGCCCTCTGAAGATGAGACATTTGCCATCAAGCGGGGTAAGGAAGTGGCACCTGGTCTGCAGCAAAAAACGAGAAGGAAACCGTTATCCCTCGCGGGTGCAGCCGGCAGGGCTGCGAGATGCCGGCGCCCCCCCGCGTCCCCGCGTCCTCCCCGGCCCAGCAGCGCCCGGCTCAGGGCTGCGGGGGCCGCTGGGGGGCCCGCGGGGCCCGGCCGGGCTGTGCGGGGAGCGGGCGGGCACCGGGCGAGGGCGGGCGGCGCTGTGCGGGGCCGTGCGGGGAGAGGAGGAGCGGAGGAGGAGGGCGGCGGGCAGGCGGGATGCAGGGGGAGCAGCCGCGTCCGTAAACTTTTCCTGCAGGTGCCTTTTTCCTTTCCGGTGCCTTTGAAGGCGGCTCTCGGAACGGATCGTTCTCCGCACCTCCACACTAATACCCAGAGCTAACACTGGACATCCAAACCGTTCCGCTGCTCGCAGTGCGGCGACTTGCGCCGCCACTGCCTGCCGTGGCCTACGCCTGCCGCCTCCTGGGCCTGGGGGGGCCGGGGCCACCGCCGTGTCCCCCCCGCCGCGCCCCGCTCGGCCCCGCCGGCTGGGGGGGCGAGGGGAGAGGCGGCTTCCCGGAGACGGCGGCTGGTGAAAAGCACCACAGGTTAGAAACTCCAAAGAGTTTATCCGAAGAGATACAAATGCATATTTATTATACACATGTAGGCATTAACAATGTAAATTCCACCGCCAGCACTTGCTGGTTGTTTATTCATTAGATCTTTAGAAAATCTACATTGCCCGCAGCCAGCGGGGAGGCAGCGCGGAAGGCGCGAGTGCCTCGCCCCGCCACCAGCCCCGGGGGCTGGGAGGGACAACCGGGGGTCGGGGGGCAGCCGGGGACCGGGGGGGGACAGCCGGGGGCCGGGGCACAGCCGGGGACCAGGGGGGGACAAGCGGGCACGGCCCGAGCGGCGGCCGACGGCGCGGGACCCGGGGCGCTCCCCTGTGCGGCGGCTCCCCCGGCCCCGAGCCCCGCCACTCGCGAGGTCTTTTGGCCTTTCATTGCCACGGAAAGCCTTTGCTCGCCAAAAGAAAAAGTACAAATTCTTTCCTCTGTGGCTGATTAAATGCCGTATCGCCCAGGAAGAAAGACACAGCAAGAAATACGGGGGAAGAAATCGCTGCGGGGAAGCCTTGCTGAGCCCGGCCCCAAAGATCCCTTCGAGGAAGGGAAGGGAAGGGAAGGGAAGGGAAGGGAAGGGAAGGGAAGGGAAGGGAAGGGAAGGGAAGGGAAGGGAAGGGAAGGGAAGGGAAGGGAAGGGAAGGGAAGGGAAGGGAAGGGAAGGGAAGGGAAGGGAAGGGAAGGGAAGGGAAGGGAAGGGAAGGGAAGGGAAGGGAAGGGAAGGGAAGGGAAGGGGCCGCCTCCCGTAGCTGCACGGCGGAGGCAGGCGGGAGGCTGCCCGCGGGCCTCGGGAAGTGCTCGGCGGGACGGCCGGGCTGGCCCTGCCGACGCCCCCTTCTTCCCTTCCCCTCCCCTCCCGCACTCCCCGAGCTCTCCCCTGTCGGGCCCGGGCTGCGGCCGGCTGGGAGCCCGAGCTCCGCCCGCAGGGGACCAAGGGCCGGGGAGCCCCGGCGGGCGGTGCTGCCCCGCAGCGGGGCCGGCGGGGGTGGGAGGAGGAGGTAGGGGAGGAGGAGGTAGGGGAGGAGGGGGGGGAGGAGGAGGCGAGGAAGAAGAGGGAAGGAAGGAGGGGGCCCCTGGCGGCGGACCCGCTTGCCCCCCCTGCAGCTCGGTGGGTGGCGGCCGGGGGCGGTGGCGTGGGCAGGGCGGGAGGGGCGGGGGCGCTCCGGCGGCGAGGGGCCGGGCGGGGGCCGCACCGCACCCGCATCGCACCCGCACCGCACCGCAGCCGTAGCCCACCCGCAGCCTACCCGCATCCAGCCGGGCCCGGCCGCAGCCCCGCGCTCTCAGCCGCGCCGTGCGGCTGCGCTTTGCAAACCCGTCCCCGGCGGCGGGGAGCAGCCGGGCAGTGCAGGCTCGGACCCTAATGAAATCTCGGCTCGTTGTAGACTTCACACGACGCCGGGAAATGCTGCTCTTAAAGCTTGCGTGGGTCTGAGCTCTGCAAACGGTTATTGCCCTCGGCGTTAAAGAGGGGAAATAACCGTAACGTGCGAGCCATTATTCTTGTGGCTGTGCGATTTAAAGTCATCGTCAGTTGTCATAAAAACCATTTCCCAATGTTTGGCCAAGTAATAACTCCGTAATTTAACGGGGGCTCAGCCCGGCGGCGCGGGACCGCAGCCCGGGGCCGATCGTGCCCCGCAGCGAGCGCGGGAGCTGCGCCCCTGCTGCTGCTGGCGGCGGGCCGGGGCGGCGGGGGCTGAGCAGCTGAATAAGGGGATGGAGCGGGCTGCTCTGGAGAGAAGGGCGCGTACAAAAAATAAAATAAAAATAGAAAAACTAAAAAGAAGGAAAGAGAAAGGAAAATCAAGTTTGCTCCACCCAGCTATTAACCAAAACACAATACCTTTTTCTGGGTGGTACTGCACAGAAGTTGATTCAGTTTTGACAATGTTGTTTAGCTATCATTTGCTATTTTGAATGAATGGGAGCAATCCCCCTTTTTACAACAGTTGTTTCCTATTATGGAGAGGTGCAGCAGTTGAGGGCAGACATGTGAAAGTGGCTGTTTGATTCCCTTTTTCATCCCTCTGACCCTGCCTTTGTCCCTCCTCACCCTGGGAATGTCACGCCTCACTACTTCACTTTGAGATGCTCTAGAAAGTGGCTTTGTTATTCCCTTTTAGACATACACGAAATTGTTCTCATTCCCCCTGCTGTAAAAGATACTTCAAATTGGGACTCGGTTCACAAGTGCAATGCAATTTGGCTTAGCTCAACCTTTGTTCTGCTTGTACAAATGACCAAACAGTGCACACATTATACAGTTGATCTACTGCTCCCTTTACACCAGAGTTAGGGGCTGGGAGAAAAGCAAGTTAATCCCTTCAATACTAAGGTGGCATTTTCAATATTTCCTACAATGCGAAAAAGAGAAGAGAGGGCAGCTTGAAATGCGACATTTATTTAAAAGAGAAGATTAAAAAGAAAAAGTTTGCGAAGCCTCGCCTGATACTTCTCCAAATAAATTAACAAACAAACCAACAAGTCTAAAACGTGTAGAGAAATACTCCAGTGCCTCCGGGAAGGGAAGGGAAGGGAAGGGAAGGGAAGGGAAGGGAAGGGAAGGGAAGGGAAGGGAAGGGAAGGGAAGGGAAGGGAAGGGAAGGGAAGGGAAGGGAAGGGAAGGGAAGGGAAGGGAAGGGAAGGGAAGGGAAGGGAAGGGAAGGGAAGGGAAGGGAAGGGAAGGGAAGGGAAGGGAAGGGAAGGGAAGGGAAGGGAAGGGAAGGGAAGGGGCGCACCCCCGCAGGGGCAGACAGCTGCTCCGGGGGCCCTGCAGAGGCCCGGGCTCAAGCACTCGCGGTGTCGGCCCCCCCGTGAGCCCCGCATCCCTCGGAGCCGTCCCAGGAAAAGTCCCGGCGGGCTGGGGGGGCTGCGGCGCTGCGCTTCCCCGTCCGGGGATCTGCCCTGAGGCAGGCGGAGCGCAGAAGTAGAAGTACTCCCCGGGCAAGCGGCTCCGGCCAGGGGCTGGGTGCCCTGGGCCAGGCCCGGCAGCGGGCCCGGAGGCCTGCTCCGGGGCTACGGGAGCGCTGAGGGCGGCCGAAGGACGGGACCCGGGGCCAGGGTGCGCCCGGGCAAAAGGAGAGCGACCGGAGCGCGGCCCCGCAGCAGCCGCCGGGGGTTCTGAGTTTTGGCAGCCCCCGCGCCGGGTTCACGCTTGCCCCGGGCCCGGCTGCCCCCGGCCAGGCGGCCCGAGCACGGGTACTGAACGGGCGGGGACGCCCGAGCCCGTCTGTCCCGGGGCACCGACGGCCCTCCGACCCCCCGCCGGCAGCAGCTCAGCGGGGCCACGGTGCTCGGGCAGCCGCTGCTCGGAACCGTCAGCGGGTGGGCACGGCAACAGGAGCCGCGGGAAGGCAGGGCTGGGCCGGGCCGGGCCGGGCCGTGCCGTGCCGTGCCGTGCCGTGCCGTGCCGTCGGAGCCCAGCGGCCGGGCAGCAGCACCGGCGCGGTGCCGGTCGCCAGCAGCTCGGTGGCGATCGGGACACGGGGTCGGGGAGCCGCTCTCCGCTCAGCGCTGACAGGCAGGGGGAGTTTGTTTAGCGCTCGAGGCGAACGGAACAAAATCCTTTTGAAAGGGCGCTAAGTAGTTTCACGCCAAAGTGGCGGATTTGGTAAAGAATGTGCGGTGGGACAAAGCCCCGCCGCGCTCCCTCCGTCGGCCGCAGCGCTCCGGACGCCTGGCCGGGCAGGAGAGCCCGCAGAAAGGCGGGGGACCCAAAGCCCTCCGCTTCCTTCTCCCTCCCGGCCCCCGAGCAGCGGTGAGAAGCAGATCTATTACAAAAAAAAGGGGAGAAAAAAAGCGAGGCTTAGCCGAAATGCAGCCGCAGCCCGCAGCCCGCAGTTGACTTTCCAAAACGCGGAAAGCTTGCTCAGAGCCTGGCATTGTGTTCCGCAGCCTAGGAAACCCTAAGAAGCTGGTACTTCCCCCCTCCCTTCTCTTTTCTCCCAACCGGTTTGTAAATATTAACAAGGTTGTGTGAGCTATTCTCTCACACAGAGTGGATTTTTTTCCTTTTTTTTTTTTTCTTTTTATCCTCGGAAAACTTCTTGGCTTCCCCCCGCAGCCCCTCTCGCACTCCTCCCCTCTGCAAAGCAACACACCTGCCTGCAGCCACAAGGATTCAAAATCAATATTGTATTTGTCACTTTTCTGTCTCCTTTTCCTCTCTCAACAGCCCCGCTTGCCACTGAAGCGAATTGTGGATTTATGGAGGAAAATTAGCATAAATTATTACCAAATCTGTAAACGTGTGTGGTCTTGCTTGTGGGAAAGGGGGCTATTGCGAACCTTCCATGCAGAAAGGTGGTCCGTGATGGGCTCCATGCAAGGGCTGAATGGCTGCTGCACGAAATACATTTCCATTGGGTCCGCACATTGATATAATTGACTTATGTGTATTTTATACAGTTTTCCCAACACTTCCCCTGAGCTCCTTATTTGAATTAGGCTTCAGAAAAACGGCTATTTGTTTTGGTTTGCCGCACAATGGATTTGGCTTCATTTTGCTAGCACTCGTACTTGCCCCCTCCCCTCCTCCCTCCCGGCCGGGGGCTCTCTCGCCGAGCACAGGGCTTCGCCGCAGCCCCGCACCGCCCGGCCGCGCCGCTGGCTGTGCTGCACGGGGCCGAGGCGTGGGGCTCCCCGCACACTGCTGCAGGACCCAGGCCGCTCCCAGGCAGCCCTCATCTGCACTCGGAGCACCGAACGACGACACAAGTCCACTTCTTTTTAACTTTACGGCTTGCGGGGTCCCAGTTGCGCCAGCGTGGTTCCGTCCCCCCCCCCCTTTCTTCGAGAATAAAAGGTTCCGGCAAAAAGAATGAGGAAAGAATTTGTCAGCCCGGGACTTTTATTGACTCCCGTGCTGCTCCTGAGCTCTCTCGTTGACAGGACGAACGTGGGCTGGGCGACACGCGCGGAGCGGGGACGCTCAGGAGCGCCGGGGCTGAACGGGGGGGTCGGCGGGGCCCGTTAGACCCACGTCTGGGGGGCTCTATTTCAAAGCCAGCAGCCTTCTGCCCGGTGTCCTAGGGGACGCCGGGAGGAATCCGTCCCCTCCGCAGAGCGCTGCCTTTGCTGCCCTCTGACAAGCGCCCTCCGGCTCAGCGCCGCCCGGGCCGCTCTGTGCGGGGGGGCCGTGCTGCAGGGCTCCTGCCGGAGGGCCGCGGGGCCGGGCTCGGCTCCTCGCCTTCCCAGAGCCGCCCTTATTTGCCCCGTTACTCTCTAAAGGACGTCGTGGCGCGAGGAGGATTAGACGGCACCGGGGGCGGCGCAAGGGGTCCGGCTCCAGCCGCCGAGGGCCCGGCGCCCCCCGGCCGGGGCTGCCCTCCCACGAGGCTGCCCCCCCCGGCTCCGAGCCAACGCGGGCCCGGCCGGAGGAGCCGCTCGGGCAGGCAGTCGGCCGGGCGCTCCCTCCCCCGCCGCCCTTATTTTTGCTGAATTAAGAAGGTGACATTATTCTTTTCTTCAAGTGCTTCTGTTAATATTGAAAAACGTGCGCTTGCATTTCAAGCGGGCGCGCTCAGCCTCAGCGGCCGTTTCAATATTAATGAAATTGTTTAATCTCCTAAATTCGTCGTGTTTAAGTTACGTTTTGGTGAGTTACTGCCCGGCTCCGAAAATACCGTTGCTGGAGGGGACGTGCGCTCACCACAAAGGGTCCTTCCCTCCGGGGCTTGCTGCCCCCGAGCCGCTCCTTCCCTCCTGGCTCGGGTGCCAGCCGCCCTCCCCTGCCAGCCCGGCGCGTTGGGGCCGGGTCCTGCCCGCGGGCCGCGCGGCCGGCAGCGGAGCTGCTCGTCTGGGATCGGGCCGCGCTGCCCGGCGGGAGGGCGGCGGGGCGGAGGTAGCCGCAGCCCGGCCGTTGCCGCTCGCACACGCACACACCCAGACAGACAGACAGACGGACACACGCACCCAGACAGACGGGCACACGCACACACGTGGCTGCACGCCCCGCCCGAGGCACGCCGAGCACCTCCGGGCCGAGGCCGCCCGCACGTCCCGCACCGGCCGTCCCCGAGCAGCCCCGCGGGACGCCCCCGGCCGCGGCCCCGCGCCTGCCCCCAGCCCCCCCGGTCTCGGCCCGAGGGGGTCGCGGAGCTGGAGCAAGGCGGTGCCGGGGGAGGAGGAAGGCGCCTTCCCAGGCCGGGCGTCGAGGAGCCCCCCCCGGCTCTCTCCCCGCAAGAAGCCTTCGCGAGCGAGGCCGGGCGCGCCCGGGTTTGGCACAGAGCAAGTCTCTCCTTACGGGGAAAAAGGCTCGCCTCGAGTTAGCCAACGCCACAAATCAGATAACAATGCAGAACAAACAGAATACCACAGCCGAGCAATTTCCATGTCAAACATCCCACTGCTCAGTAGCTCCATTTGTAAGTGTGAATTGCAGACTAAGCTTCCTGCAAAGTCCACAGAAAGGTTAGTGCATACCTTCACCCCCACCCCAGTTACTGGGTACCATCACACTGCAATTCCGCTGGCGGAGCCTTTTCACCCCTCGCCTTGTCTTCAAATGGAAATGATTCCTATTGGCCCAAGGTGTCCATGTAAATAGGTGTAAATGAAACCAGATTATGCCTTTCTCTCAGCCCCCTCCTCCCGCTGCCCTCCCCCTCCTCCCAAGGCGATTGTCATATGATAGCAAAGAAGTGGCACATTAATGAAGCGCCTCTACAGGGGTCTTTTCTGCTCATGTCACCACATAAAACTATCAGATGGTTAGAGGAAGGACATGGAGGCAACTACTTAGCTCATCTCGGCTGCGGAGAAGCGAAGGAGCCTCCGCTCCAGCCCAGCTGCCGGTGGTGTAAAAGCAGCTGATTCAGTCCGCGGAGGAGCAGGGAGGGGTGCGCCGGAGGATTCCCCCAGCCGCGCCGAGCCAGCTCGCTGCCTGCCCGGGGCTACCGCGGGACCGAGCGGCCGGGAAGGGGGCGAGAGAGGCGCCGGAGGACCGGGCTGGGAAGGAGCCCCGCGTCCCAGCCGCGTCCCGGATGCGGACTGTCAACTTCCAGCAACTTTAAGGTGCGCGTACGCGGGGCTGGCGCGGAGCGGTGCGGGACGGGGCGGGAGGGGAGGGGAGGGGAGGCGATGCGAGTGGGTCCCCTCTCGTCGCTGAGGCCGGGCGGCAGAACGACCTCCAGGGCCAGCCGGCGGGCGGGGAGGCCCGGGGCGCGGAGCGGGGCACGGCGCCGTTCCCCCGCCGGCCCTGCGCGGCCCCGCTCCGCCCCGGAGGGACGAGGCCCCTTCCCCGCGCCCCTGCCCCTGCCCCGCTTTCCCCACGGCCGGCCGGGAGCCGGTGCGAGCCCGTCGCGCTCACCCTCCGCCCCCCTCCCTGTCGCTGCCCTTCCGCAGATCCCCGCGGCTCCCCTAGCGAAGATGCCTCGCCCGGGCAGAAACACGTACAGCGACCAGAAGCCTCCCTACTCCTACATCTCCCTGACCGCCATGGCGATCCAGAGCTCCCCGGAGAAGATGCTGCCCCTGAGCGAGATCTACAAGTTCATCATGGACCGGTTCCCCTACTACCGGGAGAACACGCAGCGCTGGCAGAACTCCCTGCGCCACAACCTCTCCTTCAACGACTGCTTCATCAAGATCCCGCGCCGCCCCGACCAGCCGGGCAAAGGCAGCTTCTGGGCGCTGCACCCCAGCTGCGGGGACATGTTCGAGAACGGCAGCTTCCTGCGGCGCCGCAAGCGCTTCAAGGTGGTCAAGTCAGACCACCTGGCCCCCAGCAAGCCGGCCGACGCGGCGCAGTACCTGCAGCAGCAGGCGAAGCTGCGGCTCAGCGCCCTGGCCGCCACGGGCACCCACCTGCCCCAGATGTCCACCTACAACCTCGGCGTGTCGCAGCCGTCCAGCTTCAAGCACCCCTTCGCCATCGAGAACATCATCGCCCGAGAGTACAAGATGCCCGGGGGGCTCGCCTTTTCCACCATGCAGCCCATGCCGGCCGCCTACCCGCTCCCCAACCAGTTGACTACGGTGGGCAGCTCCATCGGCACGGGCTGGCCCCACATGTACGGCTCCGGCATGATCGACACCGCCACCCCCATCTCCATGGCCAGCGGCGAGTACGGCGCCTACGGCGTGCCCATCAAGCCGCTCTGCCACGGGGGGCAGACTTTGCCGGCCATCCCCGTCCCCATCAAGCCGACCCCCGCCGCGGTGCCGGCCCTGCCCGCCCTGCCCGCGCCCATCCCCACCATCCTCTCGAACTCGCCGCCCTCCCTCAGCCCCACGTCCTCGCAGACGGCCACCAGCCAGAGCAGCCCGGCCACCCCCAGCGAGACTCTGACCAGCCCGGCGCCCGCCCTGCACTCGGTGGCCGTGCACTGACCCGCGCCGCCCGCCTCTCCCCGCGCCCCTCTCGCCGCCTCTCCCCTGCTCCGCTCCGCTCCGCTCTCCTCCCTTCCTCGCAAGCCGGGAACCTCCCTGCGGCAGGCCGAGGGCGGCGGCTACGTGGGCTGCTTCGGCGCCGCTGCCCTACCCTAACTTTGGCCTCGGCTCCCCGGAGGCAAAGCGAAGCGAAGCTGCCCGCCGGCGGCCCGAGGGGGCTGCGGGCACCTTGGCCGGGCAGGACGCTGGGCAAGCCTGGCCCGGCGCTGCCTCCTGCCCTTCCTTTGTCTGCGGACGGGCAGGGGCTTAGACAGGACCGATCCTAAAATCCACGACCGGCGTGGCACGGCTGCGGACCCCTGCCCGAGAGCAGCGACGCTTCTCCAGCCTCCGAGTAGGAAACCCGCGGACCCCGCGACCCCGGCAGGCGCTCGGGCCCCTTGTGCGGCTGCGGGACCGGCTGCGGGGCTGCCCCGCAGAGGAGCAGGAGCGCAGCCGGTGCAGGGCAGGCGCCGTGCAAGGGGCAGCGGTGTTCAAAGCGCCCGCTCCCATGTAAATACTGGGCTTGCATCTGTACTGTAAGTCACACGAGGTCCCCTTCGCAGTACCTGTTGTAACGTGGGTGTTTGCCATAGTTTGCAGGTGGAAGAGAAGGTGAAGGTGATTTGTCTGTTAACTTCTGATTCATTTGAAGGTTGGGGGAGCTGGAGGGTTCTTTCTTTGCTAATTCTGCAGCTGTTCGTTCCATAGCTTACAAACCAACAATACCAATAAAAATAAACCTGTCACAAGCACACCACCCCGCGTAGCTTAAGGAAAGCTGCTGCAGTCCCTGCAGCAGCACGGCGAGGGACGGACTGCGGAGGTAACCCTTGCTTCTGCTGGAGCCTTGCAGGTGGGAGAGAGGGGGCTAGGGAAGCTGTACATGTTTGTCAATAGGAATGATTATAAAACGTGTAAAATGCACTTTTGTTTGAAATACTTTCTAGTTTTAGGTAGTTTGCTGGAAACTGAACTGTTCTGTCGTGAACTGCTTAAGTTAAGGAAAAGAAAAACGAAAAAAGCCACAAGCAGCGTTAGCGTCTATTGAAACTGTAAAGAAATTTCTTTTTAACTTTTTTCTTCCTGTACAGAATGAGCATGACATTTTAAGTATTGACGTTCTTGTTCCCAGCATGTGTGTTTTAAAACAAAGGTAAAGAAAAGTGTCTACGTTAAATTATGAACCTAGTCGTCCAAATAATATTTTCTCATTAAAATATGTAAATGCAGATACAGTTTCTTATTTGTCTTTTTGAAGAGTTTACACTAGAAAGGTAAAGCATTAGTTCACAAAAAAGGAACGACCTTATTCCAATATTGAGATAATCTAAAGAGCATTTGCACGGGAGGTTACTATAAATGCAGCTAGTAACACAGCAGAACATGTTCGATAAAATCGTCATTACCGCCACTTTCCCGCAGACATTACACAAAACATGTTCTGTGTATTTCATGTATCTGTCTATACACACACCTATATGCTCATGCACACACATCGAGGCGTCCATCTCCTGTACTGAGACAGAAACATGTACTAATTTATGCTCATGTGTATCTGCATACTTCCAGTTAATTTTTCTCTAAAAAGTAGAAAAAATAGTGAACTTCTACAACACAGAGTGAACATAAAAGAGAAAAAATCTTTAAAAGATTAATTAGTTTTTAAGGCGCAGAACACTGAATTTCAGCAGTTGCGGTGTTTCTTACGAAGGGCATATATAAAATCTTATACAAAAATATATAAAAATCTTTTCCGAGTAGAAGAGGAATCTTGCAGCTTTCTTCTCGTTAACTTCCCGAAGCATTGCCCTTGCTTCAGCTGCTGCTAGTAATTCCCCCTCTCTACTAATCACGCTTTTTCAGAAGAAAAACAAAAAGCGAGCAAACAAACAAAACCCGCTAAGTCGCCAACCGTAACACTTAGGATTTATCCGCTTTTCCGTCAGCCAATGCACGGTCCCTTCTAACCAGGAAGGCCAGCGAGGCACACTGAAAACGGGATGCCGAGCACCTTCCGGGGGTGTTCTGCAGTTCTTGTAGGGATTTTGCAAGGATTCTGCAATTGCTGAAAACGCCACATGCAGCCTAGTGAAATTAGCAAAGAGGTGTCTCGGGACGAGCGGCCAGGAACACGGTTACGGGACAACTGAATACTTAAACGCTTATTAGAAAGCGACCGACATTGTATTCTAATGAGCCGACGGGATTCACTGATTCTACGTTCCCGATTTTACAGAGATCTGTCCCTGCCTGATCTCTGAATTTCTGGACCATGAACAGCACAAGGGACATCCCCGTTTCCTGAGTACCTACAGCGAGGTACTTGCGAAAGTTTTAAGCTTAATGTAGAGGGTAATTAATCCAGTCGCGACCATTTTTGAAAAGAGAACGGATCCCACACACAGAAAAAAGGTGGAAAATACATGAATCATTGGGCTGATTAAAATGCATGAAGCTGCTAAAGCTTGTCAGATGGGGGACAACTGAACTCATTCATCAAGTCCAACCCACGATTATATCAACACGATCAGCTAAAGAAAGCATTCAAAACTTATCACCAGATCAATGGACACATAACTCGACAAACTTTTCCTAAACAAGCGATGACCTACATTTTTAAACGACGAGGACTCTCCTTTTCTCTTTTTTTTTTTTTTTTCTTTTAGGGTCTAGCACTCAGAACAAATCCTCAAAGACGAAAGCCGACCTCAGCTAAGAAGAAGAAGAAAAAATAGAAAAAGAAGAAGAAGCTGCACTTTCAGGGTCTTTTTAGACTACCCAGTCAGCGGCGGAGAGCCCGACCTGCCGAGCTGCTGCCCCGGCTGCAGCGGGCACAGCGCCCGCCCCGCTCCGCGCCCCTCCGCGCCCGCCGGCCGCTCGCTTCCAACAAGTGCGCAGCTCGGCGCGTCGCCTGAATTTACTGCTCCGACTTGGTAAATCTCCCCAATGGCTCAAGTCCAATGTCAATAAACACAGATCTGAAGCAGAGCAGCGAGAGACAACGGCGGGGAGGGAAGGAAGGGGCGAAGGGGTGCGAGGGATCAGCCGCGGCCGAGCTCGGCACCAGGTTAGGGTAGGAGGGGGGGGGAGGCACTTATTTCTCTTTTGTGTTATTTGCCAACGAGACACGATAAGCTAAGCGCGGCCGATGCAAAGAGGCACTACCCAAAGGCTGTTTTCCTTCCGAGGATGCGCTTGAGCCCGGGCGCGCGAGGTAAGCGCTCCCAGCGGGTAGCGCTTAGCGACTCGGGCTTCTGCTTCATGCCAGAGCACGGGCTGCGCACCCATCCTCGCCGGGGCAGCCCCTTTCCTCCCCCCTGCTTTTTTTTTTTTTTTCCCTCCCCTCTCCTCGACGTGCGACAGGCCGCCACCCGCAGGAGCGGCTCCCAGCTGGCAGGCGGCCAGCAGCCGGCCCCGCCGCCGCTCCGGGAGCCCCGGGCCGGGGCTGCCCCGCGCCGGGACCCGGGACCCAAGAGCCCGGAGCCGGGAGCCCGGAGCCGGCCGCGCTCCTCGGGAGGGGCAGCGCCAAGCGCCGCGGCAGCCTCCGTGCGGCTCAGCGCTGCGGCTTAATATAAATGTCACTCTGGGGGGCTTTTTTTTTTTGTTTTCGTTTTCTTTTTAGTAACAAAAAAAAAAAGAAAAAAAAAAGAAAAAAAAAGGCTGTGAAGCCGCGGAGGGGCTGTATTTGTTTCTTTTAAACTAACAACAAATTATCTAATTAATATGTTTCAATTACAGCATGAAAAAGAGAGGCTTTGGACCGCCTGCAGTGGGTTTACAATAGCCCCAGAGCCCACTATAAGAATTTACAATAACTTCACATCTGTTTCTTTATTTCCCACTTTTCGAGTCTAAAACTCCTCTCGAAATCACTTCAAACTGTGGCCCAAGTTATGAAATATGGTCTCTCTGCCAGGAAAAAAAAAGGTGGAAAGAAAAAAAAGGACAAAACTTTGCAGATCGAGGCTTCATTTGCAAGCTAGAAAGTGAAAGCCCCATTGAAGAGCATTAAACAAATATATTAGAATTCTGTCACTTTATGCAATTGAGTAGATCAAATAAAGGGTCCCAGGCCACTTCATTCACTCTCATTCACTTGAATAGAAAATGCAAAGAATAGCAAACCTAGACTGGGCCACCGATGTAGATTTAGCCCTTTTTTTCTAAGAGACAAAAAGGCTGAATTTTCACAAACACATTGCTGACTCGGGGACTAGGAAACCAGCACTGAAACCCCTTTGGAATTTAAATTCATTTTATCTTCCTCTCTCTTTCTGGGTCCATTTGCGCTACAGCGCAGGCTGCACCAGCACCCTTGTTTGCAAAGAATACAATGCCACACAACAAAAACCGCAGGCTCCAGATTTACCACGCCGAGCCACGGTGCGGTTCGGGAGATAACGTTTTTATTTAGGAGCTAGAAAGGGGACAGGCGAGAACACCGGCCAGCAGCCCATGCAGCCCCTCCGTGGGCAGCGTGGTGCAGGGCTCTGCGTGGCAGCCCCATGCCAGGCATGGCCATGCTCCCCGCGGAGAGGCCGCAGAGAACAGCCTGTGGAGCACCTTACCCCTGCTGCCAGCTGTGCACAGCCCTGCACAGCCCAGCCCCGCTGCTGTGGGCCGGGCGGAGGCCGAGCCGCACGGCTGCTGCTGCAGGCACGGAGCATGCCAAGGCGTGCCTCCTCGGTAGGTGCTGCCAAACAAGGGCTCTTGGTTTTGTGCTGCCAAGAAGGGCCTCGGCGTTTATTAAGTAGTAACCGGAGTATTTTGCATTAATTAGAGCAGCTCTGCAGAGAGACGGGTACAGCCACAAATCGTCTTGCAGCACAGGAGAAGCCTCTGCTTTCCCACTCCCCCAGCTAGCATGGCACAGCCAGTGCAAACCACCCCACTTACCAGGCTTATTTGTCAATATTAACTTAGATGCATTTTTCCTGGTGATGAAACGAGAGCACCTCGGGGGGCTGCGGCTTCGCCCCCCCCACTGGCTCTAAGGGCCTCAGGCTGACCGTGGTGAAGCTGCCTTCCCGGCCTCTCCGAAGCACCACTGGCCTTAGCGCCTGCCGCAACATCCAGGAGCTCCTGCTCCCAGGACTGCTCCCCAAGCAGGCCCACCCGTTAGCTCCATGTCTTAACAGCCTAGCCTATTCATTACAGCACAGTTTTGTTCCTACCATCAGCAGTGCTGCCACATCTCCAACCGAATGTGAAACAATACAAACTCGGCGGAAATACCCAAAAAGGCACCATCGCCTCTGTTTAGAAATTCCTGAACATCAGCGCGCAGCACGTCATCCAGCTCTGGCCAAAAACAAGTGCTGGAAATGTTAGGTCAATGCTAGGATGGATGGAAAAGCCTGCAGACCCTGCATGCCTACAGTGTGCTGCGGGATATCGAGGTGGATGAAGCACCCATCTGGGAACAGGGAAAGCAATGCTCCACTGCCAGCTGCAGATGGCAACCATCTTTTCAGACAATCACAAGTCCAGTTTTTTCACAGCACTGATTTGCATTTTTCTAGCAAGCAGAGCAATGTCTGCAACTGAGCCTCTCCCACCTCCTCCTGTATTTCTCTCCTGCTGTAGGCTTTGTGGACCTGGTGGAAACTCACTTGCAATCCCTCAGCTTCACAATGCAAGCTCCCGGCAGCAGAGTGCTGAGGGGCTGAATGGTGCAGGCAGCACCCCGGGGCTGTTACGCGATACTACTGCTTGTGTTCTGCAGAGTTGTCTTGCTGGGTGCTGCTGGGGTGGGCAGTGCCTCGCTCCCCCAGCAGGCTGGGCTGCAGGAACATGACTCACATCACCCCCTGCTCTCAGCTCCCCTTCGTGTCTGGCAGGGGTTATCAGACTGCTCACACCGAGCGCAAGGATGGGATTTGGCTGTGTGAACCTGCTGAAGGAGCCCACAAACACAAATAATTCGTGTTTCCTCTTGATTTGTGCTTGATGTACTTGAGCCATGGCTGAAGATAATTTCATAATTAACCCTTCTAATTTCTAGGTTAAGGAACTTCTCTGGAGGATAGGAAAGAGAATCAAGAGGAGATTGATCCCTATTACATGTAAATGGGCTCCAAATTTATGTTTCGTTAGTGGCAACGAGAACGTTCTAACGGATTCTAATAGAGACCATTCTAATGAGACACTCTGACAGATAACAGTCCTGTTCACTTATTTATTGAGATACCACCTCCCTCCCTCCTCACCTTTCACAGATGTAGAAGGATCAGCTGCATCTGGAGGCTCTGAGAAGCAGATATGTTCCTGAAAGTACGTGGGGACAAGCTGCACACCACTGAGGTGCTTCCCCTGCTAGCCAAAGACAGTTTTCAAGCAAGTCATTGTCAACCATTCATTATTTGCAAGACAGGTGCCAGGGCTTTCTCCTGCAAAAAGATAGCTACAGCGTATTTCAGGGGAAGACATGCCGCTCTCGTAACAAACAGCTCTATAGGGAGGAAGAGCTCATGCCTTGTTGCTTGCCCTGCACTGCTGAGTTTTCTCACCTGATCACTCGTTCTGTCCCCTAGTCACAGCACGGCTGCCTGAGCCATGCTTGTGAACACTTTATACATTAACTGTGGAATTCAGGGTAAAAATTTAATTCCATTAAAGTCAACAGAAACTTCCAAGTGATTTAAATGGAGCAAGGATTTCACACTCAGCTGTTCTCAGAACATTCTGAAGGTTTTCTAAGTAAGCAAACCCTCTTCCCTTCTCTTGGCTGGGGGTCACAATCAGCCAGTGGGTGGGGTAGGTCACAGAGCACAGACACAGGATCCAAAATGCTGCATGGTTACAGGAGACAGCAAACTACAAAATATGTATGTTATCTCACTTTTTTTCCTACCATGTTAGTCTGGTGCTTTCAGACCATAAACCAGAAATGCTTTTTTGTTCTTAGCCACATCTAGAGCCTACACCAACAGTAGTGGCAAAGGAAGGACCAAACTGCGAATACTGGGTTCTATGTTTCTCTCTTCTTTTCACAAAGTGCATCTCTGTTTTTCGAGAGCTTGGAGGAAGGAAGGGCAGCTGAAAATCCCCTTTCAAGATTGTCAGGGTAAATTTCAGGCTGTGGACTAGGCAATCTGAATGTTAAAATCACAGCCCTAAATAGAGATAAAACCAAAAAATTTTCAGAAATTCTATCTTTTCTGTGCTTCAGCTCTGTATTCTCAATTATGAGCGATTGATGAATTTATCAATTCATTCTGCTTTAAAACCATGTTAACTGTTTTTTGCACATATCAGTAAGACCTCAAATGTGCATCCTCCCTCCTTTTCAAACAACAAAACAAACATTTGAGATTCTCCAGTATTCATTTCTCTAGGATTGTTAAGTTTCAGGCACAGTAAGACTTGTGATAGAACCATGAGAGCTACTTCTTCTTTGGTCTTTCTTCTGAAATCAGCACTAAAAGACTTGGTGGCAGATGTTGGTAGAAATGTTTGTTAATTTTGATGTAAAGGGGTGAAGGATTTGTTCATTTTCTGTAAGGTTTCAATACTGGCAAACTCCCTAGTAAGCAGTTACACTGGTGTTAAAGCTGTTTGTGTTCTCATGGGGAACTTACACCGTTAAGTCATACCAGTGGAAGCACATTTTCTCAGTACAATCTGTTTCAGTAGGGTGAGTCTCGCTGGCCTAGCTGCCATGGAGGACATATACACAGCCACATTTTTCCAGCTGCTGCCCTGGTGCTGGTGCAGGTGCTCACTCATGGATGCCTGCAGCCCCGGTTGACACAGTGAGGATTTGGCTAAATTGGAGCTAATTGACTGGTTATGTCCCCACAGGACAGACAGCACGTCCAGAAAAGAGTGGCAGAGCACAAGAGGGCCAAAAGTCCTACTCTGCCCACACAGCCAGAGCTGTCTGCACAGCCTGGAGAGGGGGCACACCAGCAGCTGGGATCATGCAAGGGGCGACTACTCTGGAAATCACCTTATTCTCTACTTCGTTCTTTGCGTGAACTCAGTGAGGGACAACTAACAGTAAACTCCATTGTCTACAATAAAAATAAACCCAGTTCTGCCCACAGCACTCAAAGTCTCAATCTGGTCAGCTTTCTCTACCTGCAGTTGATATGTCTGAGCTGTGTATCAGAAACAATGCTTTTTTGCCCAGCCAGTCACAGGCATGAATTATAAAACACAATGGAATTCTAAAGCTTTGCCAGACCACAGAGTCTCTGACAGACATCAGATCACACAGCCACCCAGAACATTACAAAAGAAGAAAATACATGAGACATCTAGCACTCCTGACCATTCATTAGCCCTCCCTTTGCAGCAAGGGCAGCATACACATCTAAGTGTCACTTTTTCTTTTACTTATAATACTGGAAGTCCCTCAAAATTTTTCTTTTTTCCTGATCATTCTCCATTGTTAATTCCTAATAAATAAAGCAACCAAAAAACCCAAACTGTTTCTCCATGATCAAGCTCTGGGTGATTTTCTTTTTCTTTCTAAGTAAAGAGATACTGCTTAAAAGGATAGTTTTGGGGTCAAATGCCATCGCAAAGAAACTGAATGGGATGAATCTGGGTCATTAACAATGCTTTCCTTATTTCTCAATGTGAGTCAGGGAGGTTATGGTTCTGTGAATGTGGATGTGGCACAGTTGGGTAGGAGGTCAACAGCACAGAGTTAAGTACTATTTTCAGCATTGTCTTCTCCTTCAGCTTTTGAGTGTACAATGCAGAAGCTGTCAGTATTCATCCACTTTAGCTCTAGAAACACCTCTTAGGAAGGCTGGGAACTGAAAACCATCAAGCATCTTTCCATAAGCCTGGACCCTTGGAATACCCTGACATGAGGCAGAATTCCTCTTACCTCTCAGCCTAGCAATGGCAAAAGCCTTACTACCTGGAAGGAGGAGAGGGAAGGAGGAAGGAGGAGGAAGCCTTCTCATTTTACTCGCACAGAGCAAGACTGTCAAATACAAGTTTGTACAGAAAGTTCCTACGCTGCTAAATTATATATACAAATATCTACTATGTGCAGAGAAAGCATCATGCACTTTAGGCTCAAGCAAATGGGCATGAAAATGTGACTTTTTTTTTTTTTTCAAAATAAAATCACATTTCTGAGTTTCCATGGACAACTCAAAACTCTAGTCAATAAGGTGCCATCTAATTCCCTGGAAGTCAACAAGCTATTGGCAATGCAAAGCAACATATTCATCTCTGTAGAACAAATGACTCAGACTATTTTTGGATATTTCTATTTCATCATTTAGTTGCTGAAACTGTGTAATTAACACACAAAAACACTGGAAAAAATCAACAGGCGGAAAAAGATCTGCCAAAATATTGCCATGAAGTGTTTTCTCAAATACTGCAGCGTCCAGAGCCTGACACAATGAAGACTTCAATCTGTCCTCTTAAGCCCTCTCCATGACCTTGGTGGGAGCAGTACTAGGATTTCATTCTGTAAGTCCTGTAAGAAGCCATTAGTGTCAACATTCAGGGAGCTCTCTCTGGACACAGAAGCTTTTCAAGATTGTACATCACTGTCCTTATGCTGTTATCTTTTCAGCCCACAATACAGCTCCTGTTGATCTCAGTGGGGATGTTGAACACAGAACATTATTGAAAAGCGTATTGTAGTGTAAGCACCGGAATAAATTTACCTGGTTCCCTACAGGTAATGTCCTTTGTTCCCTAAATCATACGTGCTTTAACAGCCCTCCCTTCCTATTTCCCCTATGACAGCCTACCAGACAAGAGCAGGTGAAGTAACGAGCTGCTTGCTGACTTGTCAGCAGATGCACCCACTGACCGACTGGTTCACTGCTGCCAGACAAAAAGAACAGTGGTTCAGTTCAGACCATCTTTCCCTCAAGAATGGACTAGTTTGAGCCTCACTTTTCTACCCAAGCAACATTTAAAAAAAATATTTAAGAATACATTACAAGAAATAAGGCACTCGGTTAGTAGAAAGAGGGCTTTTACTGCTCTCATTTTCACTGAAGCTGGCCAAAATGTTCAGCATAGCGTGGGGTGACTGAGAACACAGGCAGAAAACTTGGTCTCATAGGCCCCACTTCATCAGCAAGCCAGTATTAAAACTTCCAAGCTTAGTAAATACAACAAAAAAACAGCTAGTTACTAGGACCGCCTAAACAATATTCTCTACCCCCAAAATTATCAAAAAACCTGAGCGACCGTGTATTATCAGTCTCATCCCTGACATGAAGCAGTTCTGTTCAGCTTCTATGTTCTTGTTCTGAATGGTGCAATTTTCAAATGCGTTTTGTCTTCTTGTCCCACACTTTGTCCTAACTGCTTTAAACTCTGTGTTTAATAACAGCATATTAATAATGCATCTTACAAAGAGGAATTAGGATGGATTTCATTAATACTAACAACTTGGCTACGTTCTCACCATGTGAATATAGCATAAGTAAAACATTTTTGATGCCAAATCTTGAGCTTATGACACATGGAATTACTTTGTTCAAAGCCCCTGTCAACTTTCCATTAGTTACTGATAAATCAAACATGCTAAAATGATGCAGCAAATAATCTCCTCCCATTTGGAAGATGTGTGATCTCTTTGGGACTGGCCTATTTACAACAGCTATGATGTTCCACACACTTGGAAAAAATGTGGGATTTCTTTCCTTTATACTCTGAAAGTATTCAGATTTTTTTTAAAGGTATTATTATTATTTTTTAATATACTGTTTTCCTACATTTCCCATCACAGGCTTAGATCTATTTTTTATCCTTTCATCAGAATACATACTGACCCTTTCAAGATTTATCTTGTGACAAAAGAACAGCTTCTATAGGAATTACTTTTCTAATGGCGACTCGGTTAACAGAAAGCTAACCTTCTGGATATCACATCATTGTCTCTGGCCTTATATTTCCACTGCATGTTCAGTTTTAGGGCAAATTCTGCAAAGTCAATGGATTGGCAAATGCAGACCCTAGCCTTGTCCTGTTCTTTGACTACAGCTCACTTGAAGGCAAATTACTGCGGGGCAGAGTCTTTTAGCCCCAGAGCTGCCTCCACTCTGTCAAACTGAGTACTGAAAAATGTTTCTATCTAGGCAGAGCAACACATTGATTGCTGTCCAAAGTAGACTGGCTATCTGGGGGACATGGGCTTTGTGGTTACTTTTGTTTACTGATCTGCTGCATCCCTCAATGACAGGAATGGCCAATGGCGTAAAGAGGGAGCGCTGCCAGGGAAATAAAAGCTTTAGTAGGAGACCACAAAGACAACCTGGATCTCTATCAGAAAGAAGGTAGGGTTACTGCACCTAGTCATCAGAAGCCTGAGTACTCCACAAAGAGCACAGCAGCCCGCTACAGGAGCAACAGGAAGGATTGGGTTATAGAAACTGCATCAGTATCACACCGTGTTTGTGTTTGATCTCTTCTAAACATGTCTTAGAAAAAGAACTGAAACATGTCACCAGTGGAGACTGCAATACGGTCACCGTATTTTACTGCTGCAATAGTCAGCAAGTTATTACTGGGATTATTAAGAATAAAGACTCTAAGGCAAAGGTAGAACACAATGTCAGTTTTGTAGATTTTTTTTCTATAATCTTAGTATAAAACATTAGTTACATGTAAGAAAGAAATCTGCTAGAACCAAACATGCACAAATACATGGAGCAACTTGTAACTCTTGGAGGAATAATTGTTTCCCTCCCATTGGCACATTCCCTATCCATATTTAACCCTCCACAGACAAAGAATACCCCCTCCTCAGTATGTGGATAGGTATTTTAACTTGGATCTGAATCATTATTAAAAAAAACAAGTTCAGATATTTAATTTCTGGGAGACCCCTCTGTCTGCATCAAGAGTCATTCACCTGATAACATTAATCAGTTGTTTACAGGACATTGAAAGTTTGCGGTCCAAACATGAGTCTATACAGTCAAGAGAAGGTATGGAACTATTCAGCTCAGAAAGAGGAATTTCCTGATTCTAAGGAACACCGAATACTAATGTACAGTTACTGAGGCCACTCATATTAGGAGGGAGCAAATACTGTTCAGTACCTGCACAGAACTGGCCAAGACATCGGATGGCAAGTGACAGGTTACACTGCGTGCTGTGCCCACTGACATCGCGGTCTGGCCTGTTCTAGTCACTTCTGCTCTATCAGGGAATCCCAGCACCAGTCCTAAGGGACAGCCAAACTGGCGGCTGTCATATACGCATTTCTGTCATGTGATGCTAATTGCTAATTTTGCTTGGGAGTACAGATTTAGCCATGTAAAATACACTGAACAACATCTTACTTCAAACAGTGTGAAAAGAGATTTCACAAGATGATATCAGGCCTCCAGAACTTGATAGATTTTTTTCACAGACAAATGGGGAAAAATTCCTTTCACTACTTCAATATGAAATAATAAATAAAAGAGAATCAAAACGAAAATGTTTGGAATTGATTATAAAGTATCTAAAGACATGTAAGTCATTAATATTTATGACATTAAATATTAGTTATATTTGATGTCTAACGAAGACTCGTCTGTTTCATCGGAAACAGCTTTCTTATTTTCTCATGAATATAGAGCCAGCCTTATTAATAAAACAAAATACCATAAAAGAAAAGTAGAGACTGAAGGTTCAGCTAGTTTGTTAAAGGTTTGTATACAAGTTTAGTACTTATTTTTGATGCTTTTCCCTATAAATTACAAGCTTGGGGAAAGAGAAGAAGATAACTTGAGTGTAAAGTTTAAACCGCTTACAAATAAGAGAGAGATGTTTGAAGCTGAATTGCCCTGTCTGGGAAAAAAAGAGCTCCTACACAGCACACTTGAGAACCATAAATCAGTCCACACGCAAATGCCCCTGTCACCAGCTGGAGCTCTGCCCCAGCTGCGGACACAGCCCTGCGTGCCCTGCGTAGGCACAGAGCCTGAGTGGGACCAGCAGCTCGGGAGCTCCTGCCCTAGCCTTGCTGGTGGGATGGTTAAGGTTAAGTCTGCCCTGTGGTCCTGTACTTCTGACACCTGTGGTTATGAGACGGGATAGTCCAAACATTGGTGTGCTTGCCTACAGCTTAGAAAAATGAGGTTAATTTTCCAGCTCATTCACTGACTCTCAAAGCATCCACAGGATCTTATGAAAAAGGCAGCTGGAACCCAAGGAGATGAAACAGCCATTTTCCTGTACCCAGACTGTATGACATAGGCCTCAACTGTCTTCAAAGAGTTTGTATATGTATACCCTCTTTGCTAAACTTGCAGAGGGTTTCACAACCACCTACATCACATGCTCCAGCATCTAAGTATCTTTACAGCCAGTAACCCTGAGACAAGACTTACACATTCTTTGCTGCCAAAAGTACATATGGAGGCCCTTTGTGCCTGCTCCCTCTAAAGGAACTGACACCACTTCCTAAACCCCGAGTGATATTGTGCAAATCAGTGCACAAATGCTTGCGATGAATTCAAATCCTACAGTAGGAGGAATCACAGGAGTATCTAAAACTGTGAAAATAACCTCTAGTATATGCGAAGCTCAGTTGAAAGCAGCCTGCAGAATAGAATAATGACAGAGAGCTGATCAGCTTTGGATGGGATTAGTTTACCACAGAGGACCTACACAAAGACAAGTGTCTGAAAGAAGTCCAGTAAGAGGCCAGACTTGCTTTGAGTACCTGATCCACGGTTTGAGTGCCTGATCAGTAGAACCCCAGAAAGCTGAGCTCAAGAAGCTGGGACTGAAGAGAAGATAAAAGCCCTGAACAGACAGCTTCAGCTCCTCAGACCCATAGTTCTATAGCATGACCTCAGAAAAAGGGAATATGAGAAAACTCAGCGAACTATTTACTTTGGCTCAGCCCCTACCACCAGAGCTTATAGGAGACCACCCAGTGCTAGCCTCCAAGCTACAGCACCAGTGCCCTCAGCAGCCAGTATTGTTCCTTCTGTGCTTTGGCTGACATTTAGATTTATCTTTCTGTGTATTTTATGTCTTTTGTCTGGGTGAGCAGAGGTTTTTGGGGGGTTGGTACCCTATGTAAATTAGAATACACGAATAAATCGGAAAGCTTATTTAATTATCCACGGACAAAGGAAGCACGACAGTTGTTTTGGACAGAAAAATCATTTTGTGAATGAAACAAATTCTGGTAAGATGTCGCACCTGCACTACACTTGGCCTGATGACTTCACAAGATCATGCTACTCATTATCTGTCTTCTCATCTTCAAACTGTAATTAATTGGCCAGATACATAATTCTAGCATCACAGTACGAGCAAAACGCATCTCGTTTCTGAAGTCAAATGCAGTAAGCTGTAATTTCACCAGAGCAGGGAATGCCAGCTGCTAGATGAAAACAGTCTGTACTTTAAAGCTTGAATTTGACTCTATGCTTCATAAATGTGGCCTGGACCTGCATTACTGAGGAAGAAGAACACAAAATGCCTGCTTATCTGCTGTGCCTTGATGGATTATGAAGAACTGAACCGGAACACAGCCCAGATGCCACTTCTCAGTGCGGGACCTTCCACCAGTAGGTGAATAACTAGGCCAAAATCTGGTCCCATTTATTTTTCTGTGGTTAAATGGCTTCTGAGTACAACACTGGTGGTTGTGCATCATGAGAGTACTTCTTATTTTGTTGGTCAAGATGGAAACGCTGATAGGTATTTTAAACTCATGGAAAATCCTGCAGTATTTTTCACTAACATGAGTTTGCTCTGTAAACAGTAAAGCAGTGATAAGTCAGCTCCCTCAGTTTAGGCAGCAGATGCTGTATTTGGTTGCTTCCAGTTGAGTTTCTAGTGCTTAGTAGGTCTGCAACTGGGCTCTATGCTTTTGTTTTTTTTTTTAATTCATTTGCACAACAGGAACTCCTATTGCATTTACCAGGAGCCCAGGGAACACAATTCCCTCCCCCTCCCAAAACACAGCGGAAGAAACTGTCTGTGGGAAGACTTGGGACAAAGAGATGTAAGAACATAGCAGAAGCAAGAGCAAGATGACATAACTGCAGGATTTAGAGGGCTTTGAATTAAACCATATCAACAAAGGGAAGTGAATCCTTGTATATCAGAAGAAACTGACTTTGAAGCTTAGACTTACAGACCTTTCTGTCCTTTCTGTTCCTTTCCCCTATGACTGCAGTGAGAGCTCACCCACTCATGATCCCATTCGTGCCTGAGCCCAGGAGCCTCCTCTGCTGTGTAGCCCTGTCCTGCTACGTGACAAGGCCTGGCTAGGAGGTGAAAGACTCCCTTGCATGTGTTTCTGTGAGCTTTCTGCGTGGCAAGGAAGGTGACACTGACTGAATATGACCCTAATTCTACCCTAACCAGCATAAAAAAGAGCTTGCAGTTTGCAGATGATGTTTCTGCTGTGCCTAAGTAATTGCGGAACCAGGTATTGGCAATATATCGTGTGTGAGTGAATGCCCATGGGTGTATGTATGTAGGGATATTCCAGGATTTTGTTTTGTTTTTAAAATGTCCTGGAAATTTAACTGAACTCTCACACTGAATCAATTTAAACTAAAAGACTTGGCGTGGCTTTACTTGTATATCTTTCTTATGCATTTGTCCAATCAAAATGATAATGTAGACAAACTGTGGACTGCAAAGTGTATTATCCAGCAATATCTCATTATTATGCAAAAAATCAGATATTCACAGCAACTGTCTCATCTATTTATTGTTTGGTTACTCATCTGGAAATTTTAATACTTTCTTCAGGGGCAGGGGCTGGCAATAAAAAAATAGATCTATATATCAAACCTTTAACTTCCAGCCATCATTGTGTGCCATAATACAGATGGAGTAGCTATCAGCTCTCTTTACTGTGTTGGTTTATTTACTTCAAGTAAGAATAAAGATTTAAAGAGAATAAAGTAACAAAGTGCATTCCAACCTAAGTTTTTACGTTCCAAAGTGGAAAAAACCTTGACACACAGAGTAAAAAAACCTGAATGTGGTAATTAATATGCAGCTGTAAGACCAATTAATTTATTAAAATTACGCACCCAATTCTAACCTTCAAACTCCTGTTTTTTCCAAGCACATCAGTGGGCCTATTGAAGCGCAACTCCCTTAGTCAGGCTCACATCTCTTTAGTGTAGGTCACATCACGGCGAACAGCAACAGTACTGCCCAGTGATTTTGCTCCTTGGTCTAGCGAAACACTCGAGTACACGGCTCACTTTGAGCATCTCACTGTTCCTACTGGTTCTCAATACGTTAACTCTCTCAGTGTATTAGCCACCCACTTTTGTCATACTGTTTGCCCGTTCCTTGACTGCATGCCCCCCACCCCCCCCAAGTTTAGTGTCTCAATGCTGCTTTCAGCTCCACGGGGCCTGAGTTCCATTATTCAAACTGAACTGATTACAGCAGAAGCTCTGTGCACTTGGAGCTCTTTTTAAGTCTGGGATTTTACTAAAAAAAAAATAAAAATCACACCACAGCTAGCGTGCTTGGATAATAGGGCTTCCCACAGCTGCATGCAGTTCCCGCTCTGCGAGCAGAGAACTCAGTACCCCACAGACCCCCGCGCCTCACGCTCCTTGGCTCTGAGTGGTCCCCAACAGGCGCTGGATGCCAACCTCCAGCAGCTCTAGCAATCACCTCTGGCTTCTCACTTGGACAGCAAGTCAAATCAAGATCTGTATTTATCAAGTCACACACACATTTTTCCTCACAGAAGGAAATGCATCAGCTCTCAATGTCCAAGCTACAATGATTGCAAAGTTGTTAAAACCAGACAAGGATCCCTTAAGTGAGGCAGGAAAGGAGAATATATCTCCTAGTTTCCATATGCCCCTATAGGATCTCCATATTTTGCTGCAAATTTTATTTTTTTTTTAATTTTAATTGTATTAATTATAACTTAATCAAAAAAAATCATATTTTGAGGGAAAAAAAGGCATGGAAAGAAAACTTAATACAAGAAATGTATTATCCAGGAAGAACAGCCAAACTAAAACAAAGTTAGATGGGAAATTGTTGCCACACACACTGCTTTTAGCCACCTTGCCATAAACACTCTTTTGCCTGCAGTGGGACAGGCCTGAATGAAAGCAATAAAACTTTCAAGTTATTCCCCCTAGCTACACGTGCATGGTTAAAATGATTGTAATTTAGCATCCACATACCAGTCATTACACACACTGGCTTTGTTGTGATAGCTGACTTGGAATAGCCAAAAACCTACACAAGACAGTAAGGATTTCAGGAAATGAATCTGTATGAATACTTACGTATTGCAATGCAATTCAGAGTTTTCCTGTTCATTTATATGCAGAGATAGAAAATTTAGCTTCTAGTGTTTTGTTTTGCTAATAAATTATTGTAGAATTTATAACCTGAATAAAATTATAGTGAGCATTAAGTAAGCATTAAGTTATAATAGTAAGCATTCCCTGCACCTTCAAGTAATACCAAATGAAGTGACCCCCGTGCCTTTGCAGATCCCCAGTGAAATCAACCTCCTTGCTGCTATGGGCATTTGAACATGTGCAATAACTTACAGGCTCCTAACTTTTTTAAAATCAGGCATGCTCCGTATGCTCCTTTCTGTTCGGAAAGCTGCTAACAAATTCGGCAGGCTAGTACAACCTGAACAAAGCATACAGCGTCACAGAGCACTACAGTCTTTGTTAAGACCACCGACTGTATACATGCTCCCCGTTGTCGAGCACTTCATTTTTTAAAACATTCATTTTCTGTAGATTTCAATAAAACATCAGTGGGTTTTTCTTTTCCATAACCTATTTTTGGTTGGAGTGAGAAAACAATAATCACTGAAATTTAGCAATTAAATTCAGTTCTTCCAAGATATTTCACAGCTACTTTGTGTATTCTTGACACTCTTCTACAGTAGTAATCAGAAAAGAATGAACTAACTTGCCTTGGGGGGTTACCTAACTTGGAGCTGGGGCTCTGGAAAAGTTGTTATATGTCTTCAAAAAGAATTTAATGGCATTGCTTGAGAAGCACCAAGTGATTGATGGGGTTATTATCATCTACTACTTCTGTTTATCCCAAATTAATCTCAAGTGGAGTTACCTGCAAATTATTCAGCTGTTGATATTCACTACCCTTTGTCTCTATAAACTTGGCTGAGGTCCTCCTTTAACCTACCTCTAGACGGGAAAAATGGACTGTCCTAATAATAGATTACTAACTTCTGCTCAGCTCATCATATCTGAATAACCAGATTTAGCCTATCCTGTAAGTATTACTTTTTATGCAAGAAGAGGTGCAGTACATTCAAAAGCATTACATTATCTCATTTGTGGTGTCCTTCAATAGCAATTCTTGACCTTTCAATAAAGAATCCAGATGAATTTGAGAATAATTTAGTCCCCATTCGAACAAGTGTGTAAGCGTTTTGTTAAATCAGTCCTGTAATTAGGAAACCACTTCACTGTCACATTTTATTTTCAGCATCAATACGAGATGCAAAAGGAAAAGTGTAATTATTTGGGGGATTGCAGGTGCCCATCATGCATATATATAATTTTGCCAATTTCAGAAGGTTGGGGATAACTGTTTTTGAAGATCCAGACTTGCTAGAAGGCAAGCTACAGATTTTAGTTTGTGTTTGGTACCGATGACAAAGTTGAGAGAAACAATTTACAAGCATATAGAGTATACAATCTCTTTACTTTTATGCATACAAGGTCATTTATAGAGAATTCTTAAAATAACTCTTTTATCCTTTGAGACTAAAGTTTCCAAAAGAGGAACTCTTTGATTTACAATCTGAACCCCAAGTGGTAAGATCATAGCAAACTGCCTAGTTTGAAGTGATGGTAGCCAAACTAATCTTGAATTTTGCTACTGATGAATTACTGTCAAAAAAGCAACCAAGAAAGAAACATTTTCTGTAGGAATCTGGGACTAAGCTTTCCACAGCAGATAATACATCACCTTGGGACTCTGACACCTGGACAAGCTGTGTTTTAAAGCTTCCAATGTGCCAGTTTTTTTCAGGGAGCTCATTGTCTCAAAATAGAGACATAAAGCTGCTACCAATACATCCTGGTAGATTGAAGCTGTCAAATTCATATTAACTGAAAGAATACAATGAATTATTTTTATACAGACACCTAACTATTAAGCAATGCTTCAACCATAATTTCAAAGATAATTCTAAAGTTTTAGCATCTGCTTTCAATTCCTAGGTAATTCTTACCTCCAGTTCTCAGATTCTCTCCAAAAAAGTTATTCTGCTACAGGCTTTGTCTATCTCCCAGTTACCGCTGTAACTAGAGTACACTTTTACAGCTGAAGTTTAGAACCAAATGAATAGACAGCTCCTTTGACTCCCAATTAGATTTTTGAGGCTTATTTTAAAATTACTAAGCACAACTGTTCCCAGAGCTGGAAAGCCCATTAAGAGACTGCAAAGAGCTGCTCTCCAGCCTCACAGAAGTAAAAGATAATCAATCTAGAAGCCAAAGCATCAGTTTCGGCTATGGTATTTTCTGTGTTCCTTGAATGAAGCTGGAGTAACTACTGAGGCTAACACAGGCACTGCCTTTCTGCTGTGGATCTGGAAGAACAAGAAATCACTTGTTTGATACGGCAATTGGTCTCAGATTCACATATATTTTCTTACTGCATCATTGCAAGTCAATGACAGGGCAACTGATTTCTAGTAAGTAGAGTTTTAGAAATTCAGAAGTTTTAAGAAGAAAAAATGCACCCGCACCTCTCTTACCCAGATGATATGCCCAAATGCAGTCAGGTACATAGGATCCAAACTACAACACGGTTTTGCAATATGCTAAAACGGGAGGCGTGGTTGTTTCTACATGTTGTACTTCTACGCTAGCTTTCCACTAACTCACATGAGTACCAGGAGCAGGGAAGTTTCATAATGTTGTGGTGGAGAAAGCAGAGAGAAGAATTACTCTGGTACTATTCTCCCATCTAAACTGATGAAGATGTGCAAAAAACACTGAAATTAGTTTTTTATTAGCAATAACAAACTTAGTATATAAAAATCTTTTTGTTTGTTTGTTCGTTTATTTCTGCTTACAGACTCTGATCTTTGGATTTGGTTAGTACCTGTTTTGTCACCCAGCAGTACAACCTCTTAGCTGATTCTCCACGACAGCCTGAGGAATGGGAAACATTTTGGTTGCAATCTTCTTCATTCTGCTAACTGTTTTTTCCTGGGGCTTAAAAAAGCTGCAGGAGTCATGACCAACTCCTCTGACTATTAGATGTGCAGGGAAGAAACGGAGTGTAAGTGTAAGAAACAGAGTGTAAGAAACAGAGCAGTTGGGTTAGTCCCTTGGAGCAAAGCTGTCTTCAAATACCCTTGACACACATGCTGAATAGGGGTTCTGGGTTAACTGTGCCGAGAACCTTATGTTAGTGTGGCACTGTGCCTAGTCAGAAGGCACGCTGAGTCCGTTCCATTCACCTGTGTGTCAGACACGGGCACTCAGAGGAACTGTGCTGACTCCTTCAGTCTCAATCCCTTCCCTACACCAATAATGTCCCACTGGTTCCATAAACTGCTTCATTCTTTACCACGTGTTAATACTCCATGCCAAAATAAGAATCTCTGACCCATGGAGAAAGCCAGACAGCGTGTTTGTGGGCACTGGTGGCTGCCAAAAAGACAGGTTGTAAGACAGCAGACACTTGGGAAACCTATTAAAACCAGATGGTTTGTCAAAACATATGTTATATAAGAGCACAGCCTGCAGGCACCATGAAGAAGACAAGCCTATGGCAAATGGCATCAAGGAATGACTGAAATCACACAGGAATCATTGCAACTAAGAGCAAACCCTAAACTGCGGATTTAGGGTTTTTCCCAAGAAAGTGCAGATGAGATTAAATCTGTTTGAAAGCACATATTAAAATTAATTCCACAAATAAGAGTCAGAGAAAGATGCAACATTTGCATAACTGCAAATATTTTTCAACTTTCTAAAATCTGGCTCTGTCTACACAGAGTGATACTGATCACATATTATAAGCACAAGCATTTTAACTCCTTCCAGTGACTGAACAAACTTTGCTTTTGCTTACTAAATGTTAAATTCAGTTGTTGCTAGCAGAATTCCTCAGAGAAAAGTCCTAAGAACAGAGTCCAGCCCTAAATATTTCAACAAATTTAGTTAGATGACACCACATATTTGGCATATGGACCATTTCTCTTCATATCATACCTCCAATTAAATATTATGTAAGCACTTAAAAATGGTTTTGATGCGCTGAATGCACAGGGACGTGTTTACTCCCTTCTTGTGCGGCCTCTCACCAGGTAGCTTGCCCTACGTGTCACTACGAGTGTGCTCTGTTAGGAGGTAACTACATGAATAGCTCTATGTGGCACAAGTTCCTTCAACAGGAAGCTACAATGAAGATACAATACTGAATAAAGAGTGCTTATGGGAGCAAAGGACGAGCATGAGAGGGATGAAACTATTTGCAAACAGTGAACCTAAAATTGAAAATGTCCATTTACTTCCGTGGACTTACACCTTGGCTGGTGTGTAAGCAACAAATCACCAAACTGTGAGACCCTGAAGGAAATGACACAATCCCATATTAGACCTATGGGGACAGAGGGCACAAATGTGTCTACATGACTGACCAGGAACACACCTTACCATTATGTTTTATGCGGACCCTAGAAGCAGGTGACCTGGATGGACAGAACAGATGTCAAGACAGGCAACCTTTGCTCCTCTCCTTCATAAATAGACTATCAACAGCCACCATGCTTCTTTTTAACTGAGCTTGTCTGTCAGCTGATGGATATCCACTGACCATTTTTATTCCTGGGACCCTGGGAAGCCACAAAAGTTTCCAAATTGCCAAAAACAGGTAAATAACAAGAACAAAATAATTAACTCCAGCAGAAGACAAAGAAGAAAGGACACCTAAATTTCTGGATTTCCTATGTGGGCCCAAGAATAAAATAACAGAGAGGGCAATTATCACAGAATCACAGAATCGAAGGGGTTGGAAGGGACCTCAAAAGATCATCGGGTCCAACCCCCCTGCCAAAGCAGGCTCCTTAGAGCAGGCTGCCCAGGTAGGCGTCCAGACAGGCCTTGAGTATCTCCAGAGAGGGAGACTCCACAACCTCCCTGGGCAGCCTGTTCCACTGCTCCGTCACCCTCACCGTGAAGAAGTTCTTTCGCATGCTGGTGCGGAACTTCCTGTGCTCTATCTTGTGGCCATTGCCCCTTGTCCTATCCCCACAAACCACTGAGAAGAGGTTGGCCAAATCCCTCTGTCTCCCACACCTCAGGTATTTATACACACTGATAAGATCCCCTCTCAGTCTTCTCTTCTCCAGGCTGAACAGACCCAGGTCTCGCAGCCTTTCCTCATAGGGAAGATGCTCCAGGCCCTGTATCATCTTTGTGGCCCTCTGCTGGACTCTTCCCAGGAGATCCCTGCCTTTTTTGTACCAGGGAGCCCAGAACTGGACACAGTACGCCAGGTGAGGCCTGACCAGGGCGGAGTAGAAGGGGAGGATCACCTCCCTTGACCTGCTGGCCACACTCCTTTTAATGCACACCAGGATCCCATTGGCCCTCTTGGCCACAAGGGCACACTGTCGGCTCATGGTCAACCTGTCATCCACCAGGACCCCCAGGTCCTTCTCCTCAGAGCTCCTCCCCAGCAGGTCGTCCCCCAGCCTGTACTGATACATCCGGTTGTTCCTTCCCAGGTGCAGGACTCTACACTTGCTCTTATTAAACCCCATTTGGTTTATTCCTGCTCATCTCTCCAGCTGGTCCAGGTCTCGCTGAGTGGCGGCACAACCTTCTGGCGTGTCAGCCACTCCTCCCAGCTTTGTGTCATCGGCGTACTTGCTGAGGGCAGACACTATTCCCTCATCAAGGTCGTCGATGAAGATGTTGAACAAAACCGGACCCATCACCGACCCCTGGGGAACGCCGCTAGTCACAGGTCTCCAGCCGGACTCTGCACCACCGATAACCACCCTCTGAGCTCGGCCAGTCAGCCAGTTCTCAACCCACCTAACTGTCCACTCCTCCATCCCACACTTTCTCAGCTTTGCTATCAGGATGTCATGGGAGACAGTATTGAAAGCCTTGCTAAAGTCAAGGTAGATGACATCCACTGATCTGCCCCCATCTACCCAACTGGTGATATCATCACAGAAGGCAACGAGGCTGGTCGAGCACGACTTCCCCTTGGTAAATCCATGCTGACTACTCCTCATAACATTCTTCTCTTCCAATTGCTTGGAGATGACATCCAGAACGAGCTGTTCCAACACCTTTCCAGGGACAGAGGTGAGACTGATTGGCCTGTAGTTTCCCGGATCCTCCTTCTTGCCCTTCTTGAAGACCAGAGTGACATTAGCTATCCTCCAATCTTCAGGCACCTCTCCTGTTCTCCAGAACCTTTCAAAGATGATAGAGAGTGGTTCGGCAATCACCTCTGCCAAATTATGATGCTTTGCTTTTAAGAATCAGAATAAAATTAATCACTTAGCTTCTGCTGCTGTTCCTGCTAGCAAGTTATTGGTGCTGTCAACATGAACAAATTCCTTTCAGGTAATAGAATAACTCTTATGTTGAGTTGTTATGACCTGATCATTTTTAAGAAGGCAAAGAACATATTAGGGACCCAAATAATTTTGCTGGTTTACCACTAACATAAAACACTGAGTAAGAGGGATGTCGTGAAATGATGTACTTATGTTTGTTTTGAAAATTACCTATATTACACCATTCTTTAACTTGATTCCTTCATGACTCCCTTTCTTTTCCTGTATGTTGACTCTTGCCTTCCTGCCAATTTCCCAACTTTTCATTGAGGAAGCTGATTTCTTAGCAGTGCAACAGAATGCAAACATTTTTCAAATTTCCCAGTGATAGCGAGGGTAGGTTGTTCTTTGTATATGCTACTTAAATGAATTAAACCAACTCAAATGTGTGATCTCTCCAGACAAAGATGAAGGTTACATAGTTTAAGGATGAAATATAGACCATCCTCTACAAAACCACTGTGTTGCAGTTTAATTAAAAGAATTCATTAAAGTCGTGCCCCATCCAAGGTAATTAGTATACATAATTTATGCTTTGCCTAATACACAAGGGCAGTAGCCTGAATAATAAACTCAAGTTAACCTTAAGTGGAAGAGATTGAATGGTCAGATGTTTATTTAGCTCAGGTTTGCTCAAGAGCTAAGGTTAAAGAGGTGAAATTCTGTTATAGTTAATTAATTTCTTCAATTTTCTTCATAAAATGCTGCCTACCCAGTGAGATGAAAGTTGTTTTTTTTTCTTCTTTTCTTAAGGAAGGATGCAAGCAAATATCTCGTCCTCATCAGTTACCAGAACGTGAAGTCTATGATGAGGTATGTGCAGTTTGCAGCAAGGATTTGACTTGAAAGAAGGTTTCCCTGAACATTTTCACCAGGTAACAAGCAAAACAACTCCAAAACAACAACTCTCAAAGGTACGGCTTTGTAATCCAAAGTCACTGTCTTCCATGGCACCCTGACCTATTGCCCTTCCTACCTTCTCTTCCAGCTCCTGCCTTTCTCTCTGGATCTCTTCAGTTGCCTCACTGCAAATCAAACCAGGAAACTGAAGTGGCCAAGAAAAACAAAACACAATACATTTTATTTTGATTGTCAGTAGGATTCAGTTCACAGTGTGCCTATGTATGCCATCATCCCAGCGTTACTGAGGGTGTCCATAAAAGGATCAATGGTGCCTTGAGCTGCAATCACTACAGAACACTTTACTAACCTTGTTACAACCCATTGAGCACTGAGCATCTGTTCCAAAGCAAAGGGAACGATCTCCTTTATATACAAATTATTAAACCACAGCTACACTACTATGCTCTTTCATGAGAAACACCTCCCTAAGCCTCCAAGCATCCTTGTGACAAAGTTCTGCTCTTATATGAGTATGTGAAAGCCAGTCCTATGACTTATAGATCCTGTGAAAATGCACAGGGATATTAGGCAGATTTGTATTAACAGGGTCTCAGCATCTGGGGACAGAGATATAAAGCAGACCAGACAGAGTCAGATGTCTTAGAAAGGATTTGTTACTCTCGCAGAGAAATTGACAATTTCAGTGTTAGAAGTCTTCCCTGAAGCCTTCTGGTAAGAGCAAGGAGACAGGTCAAACCTAAGGTCTGTTTTGCTCCAGATCTTCTTTCAGACAACAGCCAGTTAAGAATACTTAAGAAAACCTGCAGAACACAGGCAGGTAGTTATTAACATGTGAAGTGGGGTGGGAGAGCTACTGCACAGGAGCCATGTTCACATCTGCATTGAGTTGCAGGACAAGTTCAGTTTTAAGATACATAGTGGGTTGGTGAGAGTGGGAAAATCTTGTGGAGCAAGAGGAAGCAAAAGTAAAGCTGTAGGGCTCTGAGAGGTTTGAAGTCCAAAGCTTTCAAAAGAGTTGTGTTACTTTTTCTTCCCTGAAAATTTTCTTCTAACAGCAGGGCAAATGGGTTGGCTGTGGCCTATTCATCACAAAAAAAATCAGAGATGTACATCATAGTCAAAGCCCGGCCAATTCAGCCAGCCTGAAGGACAAATCTCACTTCGATGGAAGGGGGGTTCCCTTACTCCGTACCTCACTGCCTGCTACACAGGTAGGTCATTTTCCTCAGCCCTCTCTGCCCTGTTCACATTTCCCCCTAGTCCACACCTACACTAAGAGATCCTCATACTTCCAGTCTTTAAAAAAATATAGCTGTGATTGATTTGGTCATTTCTACACTGTTGCCTGAGTGGGGCAACTCCTTGAAGTGCATGGGAATTGGATTAGACCTAATGCAGGATGCTGAATGGGTTTTTATCTTTCCTTTGAACTTACATTTGATTTCTTCTGCCTGTTAATACTTCATGTTCCAGCAACAGCATAAAAACTAAAGGCATTTGTCTGAGGTAACACAGGGAATCTGCAGCTGGAAGTGAAGGCAGGTCTTTGTGCACTGACCTATGCCCACGCCAACTTCTTTCCTAAACAGACCTGTGAGACTTCTTAGATCTGAAATATAAGAGACCATGTAATTATCTCTGTATGATTTTTATGCCTTTTTTTTTTTATTTTTTAAGTTGCAGAACAAAGTCATTCTGAAGTATTATCTGCAGTAATTTCAGGATTTTCACCCTGGAATACATGGATTATACTTCATATAAATCAGATGAAGTCTGCACCAAGATGCATCACCGAAGAGCCCTTGGCTGCTTTCTATTGCATTTATTTGTGGAATAACCAATAAGCAAACTTTCTCTAAGGGATAACTATTATTTAGGGAACCTACTGCACAGCTTTAAATGACAATCTAGGTGTTGGCTTAAACATCCCCCACTACCACATTGACAGTAGGAAGGAGATGAATTAATAGGATTCATCCTGTAGAACTAATTGATGAAGTATGGAAGGCCAGGATTCAATCTTACTGAAAGAGCTGGCAAAAGACAGGCTGTATTTTGCTTTTAAGGAAATTGGATCTATGTTGATTGAAATGAATTCACTAGCGCCAACAAAAATCTACCTTCCTTTAGATAAGAAAGCTCCGTTCACACGGGAATCCTCCAGCTTCAGCTGGTACTGCTCAGCTAAGGCTCACTCCCAGAACTGCCAAAAAGGCAGCCTGTAGAACTCTGCGGGTATCAAGATTTGGCCGAGCCTTCTGGAATACACAGCAATAGAAGAATGCCAGCCATACAAGGACAGCAAATTTAAAAACAAATGTGTTATTTGTGCTACACGTTTCTGAGCTTTTTTTCTCTTTTCCGTAAGCATTCAGATAACTCAGACTAAATCTGAATGAAGTAAAAATGATGGATGAAAATAATTTTCAGTCACGTGCACATGCTTGCATAGATTCATCTGTATGAACTTTTGCCACTCAAGCAAGATACAGAAGCATCAGAAGTGTCCAACATGTAAGAGCAACTACAAACATTTAACACAACTCACATTTCTGATACTACGCAATGAACAGCTGACACAAATATCTTAGAATAATTAAACTACATTTCTCTTTCCAAAATATAAAAATTCTTAAATGGATTTGAACAAGCATATTTCTGAAAACTTTTCTCAACAAAGAAAAGAGTCAGAGAGCAAGCAAGCTTTATAAAGCAGAATCTAGTCTTCTGCTGTTAACCTGGAGTCCTGCTCCACCAAAACATACAAAAAGATCACTGCATTACAGAGAGAAATTCATTTCCCTTCAGCTAATGTACAAACCACAGCTGCTCCAATCTCCTACAATTTCATAAAATGCTATTAAAACTACTGGTAAATTTAAATAAATCATCTCTTATTTCCATATAACAATAATAAATTAAAAACATTTGGATAATCTATTACATGGTAATACCTAAAATTCAGAGTTTACAGTATGAGTGTGGCTCAAAGCCGAATGATCAGACTGTCCCAAACTCTGGAAAAGCAACTAAACTAGTCAACAAAATTATTCAACTGAAGAACAAAAACAGAGCAATAGGTTCTCTATAAATTAATCATCATGGATTTCATAGTTATACTGTTGAAGCTTTTTCAACCTTATTACAAACTCTAAGATGTAATACCATGACAGACCTTGTTAATTTTATTATTAAGGCTTTTTAAATTGTTTCTAGATAGGCAGCTACATTTACTCCTGAAAAATCTGCATAATTCCATTAATCTAGCTCTTTCCCTATTCTTATCCTATTTCTTGCCAGAACATTTTTTGGGAGGTTTCTATGCCCTTAAAGAGCACACAGCTTCCTTCAGCATCAGCCATCCCTCCTCCCCACAACACTGCCATCTAGTTCACTCCCATTACTTCTAATAACGTGGCGTGTGTCCAGAGCTTTATCAGTGTCACTTCACTGGGCACCTTGGTGTGTCAAAGGCTTCTGGCTGTATTAAGCCAGATATTTTTCTTTCCTGAACTCTATTTTGAAGTTCAATTAAAAAAAGATGCGCAAATAGAAGCCACTATAAATACAGCACTTCCCACCAGATTCCTTTGAGAGAAAGATGTAATAGCAGCTACAGCTTCATTGCACTTAGAGCATTACACTTCATCCGAACATCAGAATCGCAGAACACCTACCAGAGCGCGCAGCACCAAAGCAGTGGGCAGGCCGAGTGAGCACAACGCTCAGAGCGAAACTCCTGTCTGCTCTTTTGAACCCACAGCAATGTTGTTTATGAATCCCATTCAGGGTGAATATGCAAGACATTTACATCAATCTTTATCCATTCCAATCACAAACAAAGGTAATACCACAGTCAAGCATACATTTAGCATTACATGGCACATGTCTGGGCAGACCTGAGAAGCTGCAGAATAAATACTGATATATTAAAACAGAGTCTATTACTCACCTTCTGAATAAACCACTGACTTTAATTTACTTACAATTTTGCAGTAGCATCTTTCCAAAGAGGAAATTAGATTTTTACATATCATAGCAAACCACAAAGCCAAAATGTCAACTTCATATATCAAGCAATTACTTGTACTGTTTATTTTTTGGGAAAATTTTTACATATATTTACTTAGAAAGCCACATGGGTCCCTCCAAAATAAATAGGGGCTATAATTCTTGCCAAAAAAATCCACAGTACCAGAGATCTACTCATCAATTTCCTGCAGCATTAATGAGGAAAGGCGCTGAGACAGTCATTCATACTGTCTTTATGATAAGACTAACCTACAGGGCAAATCAAGATTAAGGACAAAGGGAAGACAAATGGATAGAATACAGAACTAGTGTGTTTTTTTAACCCATGGCTTCAAATTTTTGTTCATCATCTTAAATTTAAAGGTACTACATTGAAAGCACACAAAAATTAAATATATTCTCCAGACAAGCAACTACATAAAAGAAAGGGTACAAAGGGATTTTTTTGCCTTAAGATTTTTTATCTTTAAACATACAGATTTATTTGGCGGGAGCAGGGAGGGGGAAAAGATGCCACACTACAGTTCTTAAAAGCTTTTGAGACTGCTACAAGTTATCCTTACAAGAAGAATAAAGGTCAAGTTGAGAAAGACATGATCAGAGGGTCACAGTAACCTGGTTCTTTAAGGACATATATTGCCACTATCAAAGGTGTGCAAATTTGCTCAAACCTCGGGAAACAACTCCCAGAAACATTTGCATGCATACTCTAACTACACAAGCATTGCATTTCTGTCTGATTTTTTTTTTTTTTCTGTCTTCCACACCACTTGGAAAGGAACTGATGACTTAGCCTATCTTAATGCACAGGTAGGTCTTCAGCAGTCCTACGTACTTAAGAATAAAGGATTAGAAAGGGTGTAGCGAGTTCACCCCCAGGTATCTGGGACACACAACCCCTTTCATAAACCAGCAGATGCTCAAGGTGGCCGTGCTTAAAAGAATGTGCGACCGTGCTGTCACACAGGACAGTGCCCAATATGCCCCTCTGTCACACACCTGCTCCTTCTCTACTGTAAACAACACACCCATCATCCTGATACCAGACATTACTGTTTCAAACCTTCTGACATCTTCATGTTCATAACATCTCTGTCTGTATCTTTGTCATGCTGTGTGTCCCTTTTTCTAAGAGATGTATCAGCATTAGAAAATGGTCAGCTTGCTGGATTTGGGCTATAGCCACTGGAGAGGATCCTGACAGCGCCGAGCCTGAGCCAGCGGTTCTGGGGGATGAGTCGAGACACATGCAGGCTGGCTGCACATGACTCAGCTGAAGTCCAGAAACGGTACAGCAGTGTTGATGCTGGCAAGCCAACAAGCCTGCCAAGGGCTTTTATCACTTTCCATCACTGTAAACTTGTCCTTAGCAGCTTACCACTTCGTAAACATGTGCAATGTTCCTGCAAACAAGGTCTGGTTTGGTTAACAAACATAGGAGGCCCACAGTTGCATAGAGCCTTCCTTAGGGATAGCACTGATTTTTCACTTCAGTCGTGGCACAGCCTTTCCAGACAGCAGCACTTTGACACCCAGCAATCCGCTGAGGGAGGTGATTATAACCTTATCTGAATTCTAAAGAAACTGAGGCAAAACAGTATCATTTAGGCAGCTCCCAGTGACATAGGCTTTTGTGAAAGATGAACAAATAGCATAGACATATCTTTTTATTCTCAGGTGTGTATTTTAACTATTTTCTCAATGCTCCTTTTCAGTGCTTCCTGCTGCTTTTCTCCTCCTCTGTTTCACAGAGACCATTTCTGCCTCTCTCGCACTACCTACTGACACTGCAATGGAAATAACGAGACAGAATTTACCAGTAAGTCCCTCCAAATGAGTTACCAAGTCCTTCAAGTCCTAACTGATTCAGGAGGTTGGCCCACTGACAATATTCTCTAATCCAGACACCGTATGTTTGACCAATGGAATAAAAAAAAATTAAAAAAATCTTTGAAGGGATTTCTGATGCTTCCATCAGCTCTCAGGTTTCACTGGCCCTAGCCCTGCTCCCAGGGCATACACTCAGGCACATGATGTGCCCCACAGCACTGCAACCCCTGCACGCTTCTTCACCCCAGCAGTGCCTGGGGAGCTGCCTGCTTGTGCCCACCCAGCAGCGCGACTACACAGCATAGCATTTGAACCCTTCAGTCCCTGTTTGCCTGACTTAAACATGCAGAAATGGTTGCAGCTTGGTTTTCTGAAAGAATTTTCCTTTTTAAGTTCAGTAGCTAAACCTCCTTCTTCATGATTCTGGTTGTAGTTTGGTAAGACACCAGCCTGCACCAGGAACTAGCCAGCACGTTGCCAGCTGATAAGGCTTCTTCTCTGTCAGATGCTCACACAGCTCCTCTGCCAGGTTCTTATTATTCAAAAATATCCAAACCAAAACTTCCTCTCTTCCAGCCTTCTTCTGGCCTAACCATATGGCCAAAACCAACCAAAGAAACAAAACAGTGAGAAAGAAAACAAAAAGAAACCAAAATAAATCCTGATTAGTTTTTACGTCGTAAAATGTTGTCAAAATCTCCTGCGACGCTAAGGCCAGCTAAGCAAGGTTAGGCAGGATTGCAGCCTGCCAGCAGCAGACCTGAACTCCAGGAGTCTTGCCTGTGGCTGTGCCGGGACGTGGGGAAGAGGAATGGGTCCCTTCCATAGGTTGTTTCTTTATCTGGGACAAGAAAGCCCTGGGGGGAAGCCACAGGGCTGATTCAGAGCCCACAGGGAGTCCAAAAAAAACCAAACCATTAAAGCCTCTTGGGAGAAATATAAATGCTGACACACAGGTATCAATAAATATAAACCTGATTTTTCCATCCATGCTAAATGCACGACTATGGGGAGGTTGGGAAGTTGTAGGTTGCCACAAAAACATTCCAGTATGACCAGAGTCTGAAATACAATGACTGTGAGCTGTCAAAGAATATCATAATTCATCAGCCTGACCCACTGCACCAGCCACATCCAGTTGGTTCCCTCTTCCTGTCAAATGCTGATTTTTTTCTAATTGCTGATACTAAATATTGCCATACTGTTGAAGCTCATTCAGAACAGGCTCTGCTCAGTGCTTTAAGTGCTGCAGAAGCTGGATAATACCCCATATATTACTTCCTGACTTGTTAACTTCCCAGTGACACAAAACGTGGAATTGAGCCCAGTTCAGGTAACCCCAGCTGTGCAGAAACTGCATCACTGTCTAAACTTAAAAACAAACTCTCAGATGCCCTGCATGCTGATTACATTGTAGTGAAAGGGGATAGGTTGGCAAGCATGTTAAGAAAGAAATAACATTTTGTCTTGGATATTTAGTCTTTTTTTTTTTTATATACAAAGACTTTTTTGCCAACAAGCACAACTAAGATCATGCAGTTATCGATAAATCTCAGACTGAGCCATGTGATCCATAGGAATGTGACTTGGGGAAGCTGCTCCTCCCCCCCAAAAAAGGTCTGTATTTGGTGCCTTGTACTGAATTTCCAGTGATGGAAGGGAAAAATCCCCAGCTGAGGCTGGACCAAAACAGGAGCTCTGGGCATGCAAACAACATTCATCATTCTAAGGAAAACACTCCTGTGAACAGCTACAACAATGGAGAAAGCAAAGCCAGGGCTTCTGGCAAGGCCGCTGGCTGAGCGGGAGCTGTGCTCAGAACGGCCCTGCACACTAAGCTTCGTTTGAAATCTGTGCACGTCCCTGACGCAGCACATCTGATACCAGTAGGCTTTACTCAGCGCTCCATCCTTCTGAGGGAGAAAAATTCACTTCTGCACAATTTACTGACTGTCATTATTTTTGGACTAAAAAACAAGTTCCTTTTTACTCTGAATGAGCTTTAAAGATCTGGCACATCTCAGACACGAGGACTTGGCCAAGCGTCTTGATTAAAATCTGTTCCCTTTCCACTTCTGCAGTACTGTATATGCCAGCTAGATCCCGCCTTCCAGGCCAGTGTGGACAGCATTTCAGCAGGCTGTACATATACAGGCTGAAGAAAAATGTCTGGAAGCTTTCCAGAGGATAGGAGACCTGTAAACACACGTTGCTATCCTTACACAGCCCAGTTCATGGCACTCCTGTCTGGTCCACAGCTAAGCACCCTTCACTGATCCAGGGATGCTGAAGCTGAAGCACTGGACCCCAGCCACAGACTGTCGTGGACCGCTCTGAACTGAAACTGAGGAGTGGCACGTGGCTCAGCCTACCTGTTATTCTCATCAGGACTCAGTAACAACCCACACCTTTCAGAGCTTCCAAACAGACACAGAAGTGGGAAAGCAGCAAACAGGTGTTCTTGCTATTTGACAGTTTGCTCTGTCCAGTAATTAGGTGCCACCAAGCCCCACTGCAACTGCTTTGGCATCATTCTCGGTGACTCCACCACGAAGCTCTGGGAACGTTTCTGAGATGCAGCATTGTGGAGTGCCTCTAGATCTGTGAATAACTATTCAAAGCCATTCTTTTGGCTTTGCCATGACTTTTGGGTGCCTTTCAGGAAAAACAAAAGACATTCTCTAAAGCAAAATAAATCTCCTCCTTCACCACAAAAAACTGTTCTTTTCATGGAAATGGAAGAAAACTACAAAACAGAGACAGAAAAATCCATGGTTTTGATGCTTCCAAGATTTTAACTATATTTGTAGTGAAAAGCTACATTTCTGAGGCTGACTTTGCCATGATTATCCCAAGAAAGGCTCAGAATTGTACCTGATACTTTCCAAAGCGGGAAGCAAGTCTCTCCGGACTGAGCTGCAGGGAAAGCCAGCCATTCCTTGGCACAGCAGGCAGCTAGGGAAGTCTCCAACTGAGGCAGCCCACTTTGGCGAGAACCCTGGAAAGCCAGGCTTTCTGCTGCGACAGACCAAGAGGCCACAGGAGGCAGCGGTCCCTGCCACATCCTGCAGCTGCCTCTGCCCCCTGCCCAGCTCACCTTGAGCTCTCAGTGCCAGCCGTACCTTTCTCCCTTCCCAGAGCAAAGGCGACTGAACACCAGCCAGGTCACATCCTCCCTTCTTCTCCAGAACAAGCCTTGCACTGCTGCCAGGGACAGTGCTCATGAGAGCAGAAGGACAAAGCAGAAGAGCAGTTAAGCCTTATGACCTCTGCTGGTTTCTGGCAGGTGGGTGTCAGATGCGGGCTGCAGTTTCTCTCTGCCCAGAGTGCTCAGGGATTAGGTGCACAGTGAGGCTGAATGCTATTTTAGCCCAGGTGGTGGCTGCTTGGAGTTTTTAGCCCAGGTGGTGGCTGCTTGGAGTCAGAACTGAAGCACTTGAGTGAAACATCTTCAAAAACAATCATTAACATGCTTTGGTCTCCAGGAACAAAGCCATAACAGCTTTTGCATTTAAGCCAATTGTATAGAAACAGTTAAAAACATTTAAACAGTTTTGAGAATGAAACCATCTATTCCACACAGGAATTATGAGAAAAAAATCTATTACAGACACTGACTAGTTTTATTTTATGTTAAGCACAACTCTTCTGTAAACATCCCTGTCAAGCCTGCCAGTACCGTTACTTGCAGAAGTTATCAGCTCCTGGGGAAAAAAAGGGCTGTACAGCTTTCACCAGCCCCTGCACTTTGCGAGAAGGTAGCAACTTCCCCTTGGGCTGCTGTGAAAAGGCCTTGTCTCCCTGATTTACACAGGTATGGCGTGAATGGCTCAGAGGCTGAGGCCTGCTCAGCCAAACACCCATGTGTGCATGAAATTAGAATGTCAACATTTGATTCATGCTGCCAGGCTGTGACTGTGAAACAAATTATGTCAGTGGGTGGCAATTGCAATATTAGTCTAAGCAGATAACATTTAGCTAAGAGGAGGGGCTCAGTTCACACTCTTCTCCCTACCATTTTAATATGTCAACATCATTAGATCTAGAAGGCCAAGAATTTTGTCAGAATGGAAAAAATACGGAGGCAAACAAAGATATTAGAGGTTTAGAGCAGGTTTACAATAAAGCAGAAGGCAGCACAATCCAAACAAAGGTTCAGCAACTTCACTACAGCTCCTTAATGCATACCTTCACTACACACCGTTCAGAGTCCTTAAATTTTGTCAACCTGCCCCCACCTCCTTTCATATTTAATGATTTTTTTTTTTTAAATGGCAACAGAATACAAAGAAATGTGGCAAACATCATCACCTATAGTATATTGAAAACTGCATCTTAAGGGAAGGAAAAGTGCCATTTACTAATTAATTTTTTACAAAGAAAGCCTTAGAAATGTTTGGCTTGAGCTATCAAACTTTTAAATACGTGAAAACAAGGAACTAAATCTGGCTTCTTTTCAATTAAAAAGAAATACAAATTAGCTTTTAAAAGACAAAGAAAAAAAAGGTTTTCAAGGGTGTTCCTAGCATTTTCAAGTTCATTCCCATGAGATCAACAGTTTTTGAGATGTGAATTCGGTATTTTGTGTAAATTAGATTTTAGAAGAAAACATATTTGAAACCCATACACGATACTTAAGAGTACCTGTTTCTACTACGGAATGAATAAAACAATAAATACACAAAACACAACATGCCAACAACATGGAAAAGATATCCTAAGAAACCATACTGGTTATTTTCTTCTGGCTTTCCCAATTAATTCTCAATATGCCCCTATGTATCACATGACAATTTTACCACAGAATCCATTATACTTCTAGTTTCATTTTATTTTCTCCCATTTTAACTAGCAAAATAGCAAAACATCAATTTAAAGTTTTATTCCACAGCAAACACCCATGTTGTTAAAGTTAATGCTGTGAAAAATCCAACTTGTAACAGTGAAATGTTTATAGAAGCGGCCATTCATTTAGTTGTAGAACTAGGCTACAGCTATCAGCTTCATAGTTAATGCTCAGAAAGACAGAGTTTTTAGATGATTCCGCTAAAAACTGATTTATCAACTTTATCTTGCAGCATATAAAAACTAGCTTTATCTGAGAGCCATTAAGAGGGAAGCAGCCTGTAGCCACCTCCTCTGCCCACCGACCCAGGCTATACATATTCCCAGGTCGTCACACACCTGTAAGTTTGGCTAAATCCTTGCTCGTTTTGTTTAGTCACTGTTAGTGATCACATTGTCAGGTTCAGCCTTACTCTCAGGGAAGGCAACAAGAATTTCATCATCAAGTCAAATTCTAACTGCCCTACTCACTTGAGAAATTTCATTGAAGTTAATGAGCCAAATTAATCACTGGCATAACTCCATTGACTTCACCAAGGATCAATTTGATTCAATAGGACTATTCTCTTCAGTAGACTAGGATTGGATGCACAGACTTCAATGGGAGCAAGATGGGGAACATAATGAGAAATCCAGATCATTTATTCTTCAGACTTTGCAAAGATTGATTTAAATTGACTTCAGAAAACACACATTGTAATAAGACACGTACATGCGTGTGGCCCAGCTCCCATTTCACAAGCTCAAAATACTTAAGCTGTGCTGCCAGTATAGCTACTCCATGGTATGTCAATGATTTCCAAAGTCCTGTTAAAGTTCTTACCAGGCTACTCCGGTAAGCAATCTTTTAAAATATTACGTGAAAGAAGTATGTAAAGATTTAGACTGCAATATTTTACTACTTAGAAAACAAAAGACAGAAAATGCAAATATAACTGGCTCCCTGAATACAACTAAACTTATTTAACTTATTGAGACAGATGCTACAATATGACCTTTACAAATAATAATAAAAAAAATGGAAAAATTCACAGTAACAGATTGCAATTTTCCTGCTACTTCACCTCCTTCAGGGTATGTGCTTTTGGATTCTTTTCAAAGAGAAGGATTTTCCATCCAAATCTTTCAGAATTGTCCAAATAGGCAAAAAATATTCAAAATTGCTTCTCTTTTTCTCTTTTTTTCTTGGCAATATAAGCTATTGAACTCTTCTACTGACTTTCCAAAGCCCTCACAAAAATTCTGTTTGTGTAAAAAGTTACTTTTCAAAAAACAAAAACCAAAGAAAATATCTTTCTTCTCTCTCTTTTTTTTTTTTTTCCCTAAGCAGTAATTACCAAAAATATAATAAGCAAAACTAAACTAAAAAATGAAGAATTTAAAATAATTTGTCTATCTGGACTACTTTATGGTCAGGAAAAATGGGCAGTAAAAGCTCAGCTATTCACTCTGTACACAAAAATAAGCATAAACCATCAAACTTCTCAGAAGGTAATTTGGTAACTCTGCTTACAAAGAGGAAAGCAGAAAAGAGCACTAAGACTGCAGGAAAGATTCTTTCTTTATGGTGTAGTGACAGCCTTGTAACTTCTCCATTATGATGAGAATCACAGCATAAAGATTGCATTATCATCTGTGGTTAACTGTCAAATGCATTTTAATGCTTTATTTGGGAGAGCTAAGTTAAAAACAAAACAATCCTCCTCTTCTTAATCTATCCATCTTTGAGAACGCAAATACAGCTCATACTTGTGTGTCGGTGTGGGGAGTTAACTGTATTCTTTCAGCTTCATGTAAATTCCTGAAGATCAGAGAGCTGAGTAAACAATATTTTGATGTAAACAGATTATCAACATGAGAGGAATGACCGTCTGGTCACCCGTGGGGGTTTATTCACTTAACACTTCCACCCCATAAAGACAATTGTGTGCAATCAATGCATATAGGGCCTTTCACTGGGTTGCTAAGCGATACGTAGTGTCAACAGAAAAATGCGTGATGTACAGAAGGGCTGCTGAACAGCCAAGAGAAAACAACACACATGGATGATATTTTAAACTTAATTCAGTGCGTTATGAAGATTGTGACAGGCACAGTGGCCGACCAGAAAGCACTTCAAAAATGTGACTTTATAAAGTTGGATCTCCCATGTGTGTAAAGAGTTTAATTTGGTAACAAGTGAATCACAGTGCAGAACAGTAGCTGGTTCAAATAGGAAAAGCCAACCCAGCAGGGAAGCACTGAATATTCATTCATTGGAAGGCACAGCAGTCATTTTACAATCCAGGCTTCAATATATGAGCAGATCGTTTGTCTAAGATTGTATATGCATTCTCTCATTTTCCTCATCTCTGGAAACTATTTTAGTAAAAGCCCAGAAGCTGTTTTCAACAGTTACTTCAGAAATTCTAAAGAAAGGGAAGAAAGTTGAATGGCATCACATTGCCCCATACAACCATGAAAACCTGTTTTGTGGGACATTCTTGAAACCAACCCAGAAAGAAACCCTTAAGAGGTTTTGTATTTATTTACCCATTCTCTCCCCACCACCCACTTGATAGGTTTTATATTCAAATGCAAAATATATCTGCCTTTGTTCTAAGGATTCAATCTGATTTTGGTTTGATTTGCAGAACAATCCTGAGAAATCCAATCTTTTGCCAAATTTTATTTTCTAATAGCTGCATGCAGTACGCAGAAAACTTAGAATCCTCAAAGCTTTTCTGAATTGTGGTCAGTGATATTTCAGCTTACTGCCACGTTCAAAGGGTCCACAGAGACCTCAAAGCTTTCACCAAACACATCACTCACGGGATCATTAATGCTATTTTCTACAAAACAAATTTCCCAAACTTGTAAAGTGATTTTCTTACAAGATGTTAGTGAATTCTGTACTGTTCTGGTTGCTGCTCACAATATACAGGCAACGTGAGTCTCTGGAGACTAGAATGGTTTTGAGTGGATTAACCACAGTTCAGTCACATGCAGCAAACAAGCCTAGCCAAGTTTGTAAATCCCTGCAGTTTCAATTTTTTATTAATTTCAAAAGTTTTTTTTTTTTTCTACAAAGAGATTTGCAGTTAAAATATTTTGATAGGATTTTACATGAGGATGAAAACATTGTACAGAGAACCTTCTTCTGAAATGCTGCCAAGGTTCAGTTGAATGAGATTGTTACCAGAGCTTCTGAGTGCCAGGTGGTCGGATGGTGACCTGCTCAGGGGACTAAACTCCCCAGACACCTTTGCAGACTTCAGCCCAGTACACACAAATCAATACCAGCTCTAAATATGCACAAAGTTCCTCTGAATGCAACGGGGTAAGTTGAGCTCACATAGAAACATTTTAGGCGTTGTTGCTAAAAGCTATTGAAGATTATATGCTTCTTAGTTGGATAACACCTAGCAGGTAGGTGCATAGGATATTTATTTTATGAAAAGGCATAAATCAGAGCTGGTCTCTGCCCTGAAGAGGTTGCAAGTTAATTAGGCAAGTCAAACGAGAAAAGGGTGTAACAACCAGAGGATTCAGTATTCTGATTCAGCATTCTTTAAAGAAAATATGGATAAGTCCTTCCACTGGAAGGCAGTGCTGCATAATAATGGATAGGAAAAAAAAAAGGATAATAAGGTTTAGGATCATTTTGGTAAATCAACTCCTAAACCAAGTAAGTTGCTAGATTTCTAAATCAAAGATATACAAGTCAGTAAAGATTTTGGAAATCTATCTCTGAGAAGCATAGCTGGGTACATTACAGTTCTGAAGACTGTAAAAATGAAGTTCCTTAAACAATCAGCTTGTAGCTGAATTTAAATTAATAGGTTGGATCTGACCTTTAAATAAAATAAACTCATAGATCATTCTTTATTTTAATACAAATATCTAATTATCAACCTCAAAATGATCCAATAACTTATCAACAATAATAAAATTCAGCCCCTGAATGAAGAACTGACTTATTTTCATCCTTGAAGAATGATCATGTTGCCTGGAAAATAAGTTTAAAAAGATGTGGCTTCTACATAAGGAACCCCTCATTCTGGTCAGAGCAGCTCTGTACAAATGCTGAAATTAGAATATCCAGCTCGTGTCCTCCAAAAAACTTCCTAACTAACCAACCAACCAACTTCTACCACCCACCATATGCTGTGTTATTTTTGCGACATTAATTCTGAAGAGCAAACAGGAAAGCACATGTATAGCTAAGCTTCCATGGCATTCCCAGCAGTCACCTCAACATAGCAAGTAGAGCACTCTCCACAGAAAGAGTATATATGATTGAACACAGATTCAGCTGATAAAGTTGCATCCAGTACACGCAAAAGTCTTAAAGGCTGGCAGCAAAGTAAATTCTTCCAAGGGACTGGAAAATTCTTGTATTACCTGGAGCTGTGTAAGCAGTGTGAAACACCAGGCTGGATTTTGCTGCCCCCAAGCCTCCTTGGACTGTCTGACAGAGAGACAACATAGGATCCTACCTCTTTATGTCCATTCCTGTACAGTAATAAGTTGTAAATCATAGTTACCAGAGGAGATTGCTATGAGTTACATCAGGACAGCAATAATTTATGAATAAATTACCTATACCTTTAGCTCAAAATAAGTTAGGACAAAATAGTTTTCCTTGGTTAACTACATTATTCCATGCAATTTTAGAAAAAAATTATCCGCTTACTTATTTATCACTGTCACGTTTTCGACCAGAACATCCTTCTGCTGGGAAGTTTGCATCTAAGAGTTGTCTCACCAGACAACTCTTTTAGTCTTGGACCAGAGTATGTAAAGATACATGTGCACATGTGTACACATACAATCTACTTGATAACAGTTTCTAATGCACGAAGTGGCAGGCTCTGCTCCAGCCTCATTCCTGAATCCTGTTATTTTAAACATTGTGTTTACTCTAAATTTCACGTTTCCATCTTTCTAGATGCTGTGTTAGAGAGTAACTTGAACAATAGAAGGGAAGGACTCATTCTGCACTAAGCCGTGAAACATACTGCAGAGAAGGCAGGTGATTTATTTGCAGAGGAATGCTGGGAGGGGTAGGACTCTCATCACATGTTCCCTGAGCTGCAGGAACAGAGGGACTTCTCGACTGGCAGAGGAGGGGATTATACCATGGAGATGCCATGTGAAGCTATAAATGTTGGATAAAAATTGTTTCTCATGTTTTGAATTAATCACCCCAATGTGGAATAAACATTACTCAGTTAAAAAATATACTTTTTCTAGGCAAAATACTTCATTTCTTTAAGCCACATCTGAACATGCTCAACTATTATTTTCCTCTCCTGTAGTTTTTGCTGTTTTGGCATTTTAAGGTAAGAGGAAATAAGTCTGAATGGACACTTTTTCAAAACTTCTGAGAAAAAAGGACACGATGAATTTTATTCACTAAACATATTACTTGCTATTCAATCAGTTTCAGCCACTGCCCAAATCCTATATCTGATATTTTTTACAAAAAGCAAACTTGTTTCTAGTGGTAGACAAGATAACGTGTTTAATGCAAAAGTAGAGACTCAGCCAACTTTTATGTATTTTTTTTTGTTTGTTTGATAAGAAGCATATGGTCCTGACAGCAGCCCTGATGCACATCAGCTCTTATTGAGCTCCCAAAAGTATACTTCATTTCATATTATACAGCAACCTAAGGACTTGATTCTGCTTTTACCAGCAGATGCTTTTCTTTTGGTTAAAACAAAACTAAAATGGCTCCAAATTGGTCCAGAGTTACAAATTTATTTGGTCTTTCCTTTCTTGAGGTCAGCAGGTTGCTACTCTGAACACCTAAGTGTAGGTAGTTGCATACTGAGATAGCAATTCATGCAGGCTTTAAGTGGGAGACTGCACTGTATTATTCCAAGTTGATCTCAGCAATAACATATATAGTATCACCCCCCCAAACCAGAACACGAAGAAAGAATGAGAAATATTCATATGTAAAAACCTCTAGAGGTTCATTCCAAGCAGCTTGTTCCTTCTAACACACCAGCTCTGATACAGCCTTAGGATCCCAAAGAGCAAAAGCTAAGCTGCGGGTCTCATTGTTCACCTGGAAAGGCTGCCTGGTGCTCTGGCTGTGGCAGCAGCTCTGCCCCCATGCTGTAACACATGCAAGGCCTCACCAGCACCCAGATCGCTGCACTTTAAACAAGCTCGGTCAAGGCTGCAGACAGCTTGCAGAGCAGAGAATGCTTCTTGGCACCACTGCAGTCAAGCAGGTTGGTTTAGTAGGCAAGATTAGACTCAACTCCTCCACACATCCCCCTCCATCCTCCTAACATACAAACCAAATGGCTTACCGCAGCTGTAGGAGATTTCCCAAGCCCACACAGAGCAACAGGAACTTTGACACCCTAGCTGCTTGGACGACATTTCCTAGGAAGTCAAAAAGGGGTTTTCAACTACTTCCACAGACCAGGAATTCAGCAATAAAATGATAATTTGACCTTAAAGCACTGATGAAATTAAGTTCAGACTAGCTAAAATACCAGGCCAAACTTATTGACATCTCTAGACAAGAGACAAGATTTAAGTTTGCCATATATGAACAGGTAGTTCGAAAAGCGAGTGAAAGCCTTGGACGCTGTAACTGCCATTAGGTTCATGTTGGACACTAATCAGCGACTGCCTGAGTGGAAGTGTCTCAGGGGAACATTTGGGCAGCACCAGATTACAGCAACCAGTCCTGGTGAAATCCATCCACAAAACATTCTCAAACCCTCCGTCACTGGAAACAAATGAAATGGTTGCTACTAATATCTGAGTCTATGGACAGAAGAAAGGACTGTACAAGTATGTTTCAACAATACTGAAAAGCTTTTCCATATAAAGTAGCCAATTTACTGTTATGGTTACACTGAAGTCAATTAAAATGTTTTATTTGCAAGGATTTGAATCTCTTACCTTCATTAACATTTAGCTGTAAATGGGAGAAAAAAGGTAAATAAAATATTATCTGGCTTTTTAAAGGTCATTCCAGCTTGATCACTATAAAAAGCTAGCTAGGAACACAGAATATGCTCCTTTGTATGAATTTAATACAACTAGCCAGAGCAGAACAGTATCAGGAAAGGACAGCAAACAAAAAGTCAGAGGCTGAAGAGTCTGTAATGCTGATGCTTAATATATGCTTAATTACAGTCACCTTTTGTTCATCTGACTTGCAATAATTTTCTTTTTCTCCTTAAACCTCCCATCATAAATCACCTTCATCACAAAGCATTGAACTGATGCACCTATTCTTAGCACCTGCTCTTAAACAACCCTAGGCTAGCAATCCAAACTGACGAAATTACATACCTAATACTTTGCATGCCTTTCCCAAAGGAATAGTTGGCCAGGTTCTGGAATCTGGTCCTACGCAGGCTGGAGGGTGCTCAGAAGGGCAACCCCTCCATCGTAATTAGGGAGTTATTACAGAGCCTTACTTCAGGAGCTTTCAGATTGTTGCTTATTGAAAAGAATTACATGATATTTAAAATTCACTGTCACAAACTTTCTTTTAAACAAAGATTTTTAACATTTGTAAATAGATGCAAAACTAATGATGCAAGAAGACAATGTGTTCTTAATATAAAAACAGGCTACACTGGAAAAGTAAGAAATATTTGTGCTCCTACGGGCAAACATCTACTCCAACACAGCTCACATTAAGCACGCTTTTCTTTGATTTTCCATTTTACTACATCCCTGGCTGCTGACACTAAAAGGAAGATAGAAATTCCCCACCAACCATAGAATTACCATAGCAAAATGCTACTCAGTAGAACATACTGAGTTATCTTCCACCATATCAATGTCCTTGGCAAACAGATTATCTGCAATGCAAATCTACAAATAAAAGCCTACAACACAGCAATTCTTGTCTAACACAGGAGTTCAAATGCAATGCAGTTAGTGAGTTCTAATGCTGCAAATATCCATTCTGAAAGTACATTGAAAACTAATCTCCCCATTCCTATGGCCAGAGAAAAGTACTGCCTTATGAACTTTAAAACTACAGCATCTGAGAGACTTTCATGAAGAATCAACATGATCAGTAAAGAATCCTACAAGCAACTGAACATCCCAAATCACATTGACCCAAGGAATGCAAGCTGAAATGAAATCCCCAGAGATCCAAGGAAGGTGCAGACTAACTGAATTTACAAAAGAGAGTATACTGAAGTTTTATACTGAGTATTTTGCTATGGACAAATTGCTCTGTCCAAATTAAGTTTTCATAACCACAAGATTTTGAACAGGATTCCCTCCATCGCCAAGAAAACTTAAAACTCCAGCAAAGGTTAAATACTTTAAGTTTTTTCAGTGGATACTTCACACAGTTTTACTGGTCAGCCACTATACTGTACATATGTAATAATGTGTATGAAATTATATAAAAAATAATGTATTAGAATATAATTTTAATATTCTTACTTTATTTCTTCTCCTTGATTATCTTTTCTTCATGCGTGTTACTACCTCTGTGTATTTTATTAGGAAAGAAAAACAGTGCTGTGCAGGAAATATGTGCCATCTCATGTTCATCTGAATTCCCTTGCTCTCTTCCACCAGAATATGTATGTGGGTCATTAATGACTTGACTTTTATATTTGGAGCATAACACAGGTGCTCTATCTATCTATGGATAGTTATCTATGCTGATAATAATGGCAGCATTTCAATGCCTTCTGTGTAAAACCCATAGTGTCATTTCACTCCCTAAAAGAATGTTTTTACATAGCTTTTACAGAACTTTATTTCTTTTGAAAAATTAGTCCAATTATTTCAGTAGCCCAATAACATTTCATAAGGTTATGTCAAGCTTGTAAAATTGATCTGTCCAGCACACATTAACAACTTAGATTTTAGAACATCTTAGCGAGGATGAGGGTAATTAAACACTGCCACAACTACAACAACACTGCAACAACTACTACAACACTGAAATGAAGCAAAATAAGACTCTGAGGACAATCAGGCAAGAAAGCTCTCAGTTCCATCGAAAGCCTTTCTAAAACTGTATTTCTCTAGCAGCTGGTTAGAAAATGTTTATCCAAGAGGACGTGTAAGGACTGCTTTGGGCAAGGTTGGCCATTATCTTGAGCCTACTTTTTTGGCAGAGTAGGGAGCACAAAATATTTTTTTTCCTTTCTACTTATGGAACGTAAAGCATAAAGGAAATCTGGAGGTGAGATTTTAGTTGCTGATTTAGGAATAGGAGCAGCAGCTGGTAAAGAACTTGCATTCTCTTCAGAATGTAGTTTTCGTATGACCCTATAACCAAGTAACAGGAAGAGTAACAACACACAAGTGTGGTAATCAAGCCTTTCTGGGTTTTGATATGGAAATGATATTTTCAGGCTAATCATTATTTCCTTTCCATGTATAAATTCATTTCTGTCTAACACTGGAAAAGCCTGGACCAAAGAAGGAAATACAGTTAACATTAAATAAATGAAATAGCTGGGAGCAGCATCATACCACATCTGAATGTGTTCAGCATTCACCCACAAAATCTCACGCACGCAAGGGATGCAGGTAGGAGGATCCCTGGCCCTAACACTCCTGCTGTGTTTGCCAGCCTGCAGTGTCTTACGCGTAAAGAGGTGAAAAACCTGGAGCTCCATTTTTCTCGCTCACGCAGATAACCATGACGGAGCACTGACAAGTTCTGAATTCAAATCACACACACACACTAATAGAGACTTAAGGGACAAGTATGTACAACAATATTTTTCACTGCAGCTATTTGGACTCATGGCCTAGTTTAATAAGCCTGCATGCATCCTTTCCCTGTACGAGCATGCAGAGTATGCACAATCACCTTATGCTTCGGTACACAGAGAGATCTGTTTATGTTGGCTCAGAAAGCAACTCTTCCAAAGCCAAATCCAGAATTCTGAGCACCACTCAGAAACAGCAAAGACAGACCATTCTGGCACAGAAACATCTGCAAACACATTTCATACTGAACGTGGGAAGGTTTGCACAGCCCTTAGGAAGCATTTTCTACTCTTTAATTTGAGGAACTCTTTCTCTAGAGTTTTGCTATTAAAGGAACCAATTCCCAACTTTCATGTGCTATGTCTTTAACAAGATGGGCCTAATCAAGTCTTCAAACATAAGAAAGATCAAAGACTGTATCTGTAATAAACCAAACGATATGTATCTGGCGTGAATTGACAAGGCTGCATGGCTTCAGTTGTTCAGTTTCATTATTACTAACATTTATCATACAAAGTCTGGATGGCATACTAGAAGTTCGCTAACTTTCTAGCAAAAATATTGTCAAACAGTAATAACACTTGACTTGACCTCAGTTTTACCTTCCTAATACCTGCAGTGATCTGCAAGCTCAAACAACGCAGCAGCACTTAGGAAAAAAATTAAGCCTGTCATTAGCACACAGTAAATTTGAAGAACAATAATTTTAGGGTAAAAACCTTAACTATTCATTGACACTAACACAACATTGAAGCTCTCTTGATGAAGCCTTTCAAGTGCCTTCTGACCATCAGTTAAGCCTGCCTCCCTTCCCTTGAGGTATGTCACAGTTATTGGGGCCATTTTCTAGATACGTCTGTCTAGGGTTTGAACTTAATTGAGCTCAATATTAGCTCAGAGATCTGGTTCTCCTCTGTTCTAACTAATCAGCAATGCTGTTTCCCAATTAAAGAAGCCTCACAATCTCTTGCTTTGCTTGGCATATACAGTCTCGGTAATTTTATTCTTTCCTTTTCTTCTAGTAATTTCCCTGTCTGTGCTTGTGAAACAGTTCTGTGGACTTGCAGCACACGGAGTAGAGGCAAAAGTCATCAGTTTTGCTTAAATTGTAGTGAATGGTTGTAAAGTAGGTCAAATTTAAAAATCCTTAATCAGACTGATAATTACTAGAGTCCATGTGTATTTACTGGGGAAAAACAAACAAACAAAACCACATTGTTCTTTCAAAGGAGGAGAGGGAAAAGGAGAGGGAGAGGGACAGGGAGAGGTCACACTTTACTATCATAATGATTTGCAAAATTTGAGTCTAGATTTGGCACAATTGCATTTTATATTTAAGGTCATCCTAGAAGACCGAGGTTATTTCTAGAAGTCTTTCACTGAAAATATGGCACCATTTCTCCTCCCATCATAATACAAATCAGTGTCTACTATGTTCTTCTAACTAATGGTGTTAACAGGGCAGTCTACTTCGTGAACCTAGGCCTTCCTTTGAAAACAGAAAGAACATGAGGAAAAATAAAACCGCTTACATCCCTAACAGTCTAATTCTCACATTACAGGAGGATAAAATGCTGAAAGTCCTGCAGAGCTGAAAAGTGACCCTGCAGATTCCTCTAGATGACAGTATCATAACTACCTCTTGGTCAGCAATGGTTTTCATCTTCTTATCTAACACTAGAGAGCGACTCTAGAGACAGAAGCCTTGCTGATTCGAGAATTATAAACCAACTTACAGCATGCATCAAATACTCAGTTTGTGATCTGCATTTTGCATACCATTCATTACAACCTCGGTATCAGACAATTAAATGCTAGGATTAAGAAAGTGCATCCAAGTTAAAAACTAATAGCAAATGATTCCAGAGTTCCAGCATTTAAGGATCTTTTGAGCTTTCACAGAAGGAAACAAAGATTTCAGTATGTGGCTTAGTAGTATCTTTGCATTTCACGTGTGTCACCTATTCTGATAGCTCTAATAACAGTCTCCGGTGCTATTTCAGCATAGCAAGCCTTTTCTTAGATAAAATAACAAGGTTACTACTTCATCCCCCATACTGTACAACTGCACAACCATTTGTTAGGTCCTGCCTTAAAGCCAATTCAAACCTTTTCTATGATCTCTCTTTAGAAGTGTCAAAGTCCTAGCAACCTAACTTTCTGCAGATTCTTTTAACAGTGTATTTTGCCTTCCATGACAAAATAACTGTCTACAGGTTGTAAGAGCCTTTGCACCTCAAATGTACCGTACCTGACCTGCTAATTATCTGACAAAAGCATGGATTGGACAGAAATCAAACTGTCAAAGGGAATTGATCTAATCTCTTATTTTCTAATTTCTTACTGTGTGTGTCACATACATCAAGACGTATCTTGTTCTGGGATATCACACAATGCTGGCACACAGGAGCATTTCAATGTCAACTGAAATGTTCAATTTCTGAAGCCTCAGAAAGACTTTAAAAGCTTTTTATGCCGGACAGCCACCTATTATCCAGTGAATAATTCAATAGAAATTTACTGGAACAGATATACACAGTGTTTTCACAGATGTCCTGGTATGTCTGTAGCAGTTATTATTCCATTATTTGTCTATTTGCTTTTCCTTTCACACTACAGTTCCTTTTCAACCCTCAGTAAGAACAGGCACAGACATTTCTTTTTATTTACTTATTAATAGCTCACAGAGACAGGAGCCAGAAATGGAGCCTAGCAGCCCTCAGCACAGTGCAGTCACCATTCCAGTGGGCTTAGTCCATAAAGCAACAGAACTGGGAAGGAAAATGGAATAATAAAAATGAGTTTGTGCTTTATCACAGATGAACTAGAAGTAATTTCCAGCCAATTTTTTGCCACTTCGGTAACAGATGACAAGAGAAACCTGCCAGCACTGAGGACTCGAGGGAGAGAGGGAACAGAGCAGGAACGGAGCAGAAACAGACCAACACAGAGTTACAAGGCAGTCGAAAATCCTCATACAAAATCTTCTCTAGCACTTTCTAAGCAAAGGATTCCACCATGCCTACTCTTTAGCTCTTTGACAGAGTGAGACTGTACACTTCAGAAAACAAAGAAAGCTCCAAACCCCTCCTGAGCTGGAAGATGGTCCCAGACTCTATTTTGGACTAAAAGGGAAACATAAATGAATCGATTTCTTTAGACATATAACTATAAATGTTTACAGAGTTAGATACATGAATGTAAACTAAAGCAATATAACCTGAAATAAAAACACCATGATTATGAAATAATGCAGTTTCATTTTCTCTTGAAGAATCACTTTGTGTTATGTTACAGACAAGTATATCTAAAGATATTTAACAATTTAATTTTGAACCACAACTGCCCTGGGGAGCTCAGATCATGAGGGACAGTGATAGAGCAAGTATTAAATACAAATATTCGAAAGGGCAGAGGTCTCTGTGTCTGGTTTGGAACCGTAGAAGTCTTTAATAAAGAAGCCGTGAGTGAGATTTTTTTAAAGGTATTTAGGTGATAAAAAGTTAGTTATACAACTAATGGACTTTCAAAAATGCCTATATACCCAGCAACTTTAAAAATCAACAGAGCATCTTCCTTACTGTATGGCCAATGCAACCCCCCCAGCGTCTCCCAGGAGTCCCCCTGTGGTAAATCACTGGGATGAGGCCTTTCTGAGGAACCTGGCTAACAGTCCAGACTGTTTTGTGGCAGATAGGCTACAAATCCCATGCACATCATGACTATGCTTCTGGTTTCCTGTCACCCTCACTAAAACCAGAAAACCTAAAAAAAAAAAAAAAAATACAAAATCCACCATTTCAAAAGGAAAGCAATAACTTTGTTGCTACAGAAACTTCAGTACGACAACCGAACATATACCATAAACTATTTTAAGCATGCCTCCTTCTTGCAAACAAACAAAAGAACAAAAAAATACCTGCTGTCCAGCCAAATGCAAACTCACTTTTTGCTCAAGTCCAGGAAAACAACAGAGTATCAAAGATAGCCATGAATTTCCAATATAGACCTCTTGGTTGTATAATACCACACAGCTTGGCTTAGAGCTTATCTGAGCAGCAGATCAGGCCACTTCTCTCCATAAAGCAGGTAATCATCAGGATCTGGCCCATTCATCCATAGCTCATACAGTCTCTCATTCTCCTGCATTATTTTGCTCTTTACTCACCTCCTGAGAAAACCTGAAATGGATCTTATTTCTAAACGCTTTTCTTTTTAAAAGGAAAGAATCGTAAATTAAACAAATGTTGTTTCAAGCAAATAAAGGTCCTAATTGTCTTTGGCTTCAGAATATTAGGCATAAACAATCACCTACACTTATTTCAAGATTCGTTTTAAGAGCGATGATGAGAACGTACTATAGCTACATAACATGCTCTTCCTGCTAGAAGAGTTTACGCAAACAATTTTAAAGCTTGATTGGAGAAGTGGCCAGCGTATCATTGTGGTCAATTATTTGCCATGCTAGAAATGCATCAGGATAATGACACAGTGAGGGATTGTAAGGCAATATTGTTTCCCCAGAAGCCTTTGTCTAACAAGGTAATTTATGACCTGTTCTGGAATCCAGTCTTTACAAAACCATAAATTCACACTTGCACTCAACTTCAAAGGGACCATTATCAGTAAAGGTGGCAGAAGGCATCAGACTGCTGCAAGCTAGATAAACAGATAAGTGAGACTTTCATGGTTTTCTCCTCTGGGTCTGCTAACAGGACAAAGGCACCTAAAGGTGCAGCTGCTGCTCAGCATTTGGCCCTGCTATTTGCAAAGTTCACCACTGAATGTGCTACTTCCCTTTTACAATGTGAAGGAAGCCTTACTCACTCAAGTGCAAAAACTCACAGCACTAACAGAGCTTTGAAAGCTCTCTCAATACCCTATCAATGCTCACCAAGGAGCTGATGCTTTGCTATGAACACAATGATATGTAAAGCAAAAACCAAGAAGAAATAACAAAGCAACAAACAGCCTGTGCTTGGCTTCCTGAAGAAAAATAAAATGCAAGCCCCGCAGAGCAGCCGGCTTTAACTGACATACGCATGTGGACAACTGGAAAGCTCCTTGGGACTCTCGCAGCGGTACCTGCTCTGCAGCACTGCATAAGTAGCACATGCATTTGCTTTGACGTTGCTAAGTCGGGCCGAACCCCTTAGCTGAAGGTAGGAGAGCAGGGGCTGTGCACAAAAATAAGGCCAGATTTATACTGCCTGCCTTTCAGCCAAAAGCCTACCAATTTTGAGACAATCGTTCTAGGCACACTGGAAATTCACAGTCCCATACATCTGAAAATAGTACTCGAATAATTCCATTATACTGGAGCAACAAAGGGGTGGTAGGGAAAGAAGGCAGCTGTCCCAGGTGATTAACTCTCCTGGACACCAGCACTCTGCCTGATTAGCCACCCAGACAGCATGGGCCGGGGCAGTAGCTGTTGACAGAGAGCAGTGCCTAAGAAGTACTCCCTTGCTGACAGTTAAGACTCCCACCTACCCTTCCGTCCCGTCTGGATTATTTAGTTAATGTTTGCACAGTGTAATGAAGATATAAGAGCCGCACCTGATCACAGCTGTTGACCAGAATTACTTGTAATTACTGTATCAAAAGTGAACGCAGCATTGCCATGGCAAGGTGTGAGGGTATAGAGCAAACGTCTTTTTTCTGGCCCTACTGTCCAGCAGCAATAAGGCTCTCTAGCAGAGGAACAGAGACCCAGTGCGGAAATGGGGAGGTGCAGGCAGAGAACTGAAAATACCCCCCTGTGGATGGCCAATCAACTAACCATGTTTTTCGTTCCAGATTCATGCATAATTGCCTTCTGACTGAACTTCAGTCCTCTCTGGGATGGACTGGAGAAGCTGTGCTTGCTTCAGTTCTCCACACTGAGAGAAATTCAGGGTCACTAGATTTGTAGCCCTGGCAGACAAATATGCCTAGCAAAAATATTATATGTGGTAAGATTATTGATGGATTCTCACTGAAATACTGGATGGCAGGTTCAGCACAAGTAGCATTTGCTAAGCTCCTTGCTCTGGAAACCAGCCCTTCACACTATTATTGTCCATGCTATGGCTTCGTTATTTTATTTGAAGCTATTAAGACATCAGTGGCAAAATTAGCTGGTGTCCCCTAGATGTTTCTTTGGCCTGGGCAGTCGAAGCAGCTCATGCTGTCTTCATTTAGGGACAAACTTTCTTCCTGGCACCAGAGTCACAGTAGAAACAATATCCAAGTAACTTTGAGGCCAGTGAAAATTTTGCTAGGAACTTGATATGCAGGCCAGGATTTAAATTTTCTGCCAATTCTCTTAATTTCTACAGTTGCTTTTGATGCACCAAAGAAGAAAATACTATTTCATTTGCTTGAAACTCCAGTAAGGATTGCCAGCATTTAACTTACAGTACTCTACCCCACCAGAAAAAATGCTGGACTTCATGGAGAGGCACCTTGCCACCTCCTGGGGAACTCCTGCCTGCCACGGTGACAATCCCAAGATAACACACCATCTTTAAGGGACCAAACTTCGCTACAACCGATGATGACTCTGATGTTTGATATTGCTGTTGAACAAAAAGAATATCTGAAAAATGCGTGCTCTGCAAGTTGGTAGGACCTGGTATTTTAGGTCACAGCTTATCACCGGCCAGCTGTGTCTGCAGCCATTCTCTCTCAGAACTCAGTCACAAATTTCCCATTTCACAGTTTACTAAATAAAGAAAAAGCAATTGTACTTTAAGAGACCCAAGAAATCTCTGGCATTAGAGAAAATACAAAGTGATGGACAGCGGTGAACGAAGTTGAGTACAAGTATTCCAGTAACAATAACCAATTGCCTGCATCACAGATAATGGCTAACCTCAGTTTCCCTCCACGACTTCTACCTGTGCTTAAAATACATACCATGTGGGAAGAAATAGCTGCTGTTGTCAGCAGTATTCTAGAAATTTGAATACTTGCTGGATAGCCACACTAAGCAAGACACAGTGACTTGGCCCCTTAATCTTTGGATAGCAAGCATCCCTGATTCATTAATGTAGAAACAGTTTATTTAACTCTGCAGGAAAAGATGGGAAAAAAAAAAAAGAAACCAAACACAAACCTAGGTAAGGAACACAGCCACATCCGCAGGATAAGGAATAATGAGGTGAGAAATCCCCCAGCTTCCCTCAGAAACCATTTTGAGTCCCTGTCTCACTGTATGCCTCAGACTGCTCTTTCTTGATAGCCTAACTCCATACCCGAGCCAAAACTGACATAGTAGGACAGACACCCCGATACCTGAAGCAAAGGAAGGCTCATAGATGACTGCCATATCAGCCTCAACTCTGCTTGGGCAACCCATTTTAACCCTGCTCTGCCTTACTGTTCCCCCCCCCTTCTCTATAACTGAACCCTAAGAAGCAGAATAATCTTTGCAACTGATAACTGCAGTGATAAACTGCCTCGACGTGTAGTCTCAGCTTCTACTCCAGCAGTACAGAACACAGACGGTAATGCCACAGAAATCAGAGTTATCTGACTCTGTGTGTGTGTGTGTGTGTGTATATAGTGTGTCTATAGTATATATACTATATAGTAGTGTATACACACACACACACTAGAACTGCAGTCTAGACTTCTTAAAACCTATTTTAGCCATTAAAGTAAATAATTTTTCTCAGTATAATACTAAACTACTGAGCATATATTTCTGTATCTTAGCCTATCAACCCATTTATAAACACCATGTCCACTTCAGAGTGATTTTCATTACCAGGAATTAAATGCTAAACACAATACTATTATTGTTAAAACAATAAAAAGTTCCACCTGTTTCAATGCGAATGAAATTGAAACAAGATTTTGTGCTGTAAATTTCCTGTCTCCCACAGTCTCCTACCATCCCTTGCCAGAAATGATCGGATTGCATTTTAGAGTACAGAGCCTGAATTTTTATGAGAACATTGGTCCCAATGCCTTCCACGGTCCTCTTCCTTTTCTTCCCTGCTCAGCCCACTCCCCAGCTGACTTGCAAATCTCAAGTCTTGTTCCAGACCCTTACCTTTCAGACCAGCATTCTCAATAGTCTACTAACTACATAACAATTTTTAAAATTGTTTCTTCCTTTTGTATTATTTTGAATCTGGCCTAGGATTTCATACATGAACTTAGGTCAGAGCTACCATGTCTGTAGCCTTTTAACTGAAAGGTCTTGAACCTATTTCTGGAAAAGGATAAACTATTGGGAAAATGCTGAAATGAAGGTAAGAAAAGAAGTAACATATATCTACAAAAATGAAAAAATAAAGAAAAGCTCACAAATGATTTCATGAAATACTGTGAATTGAGCTGTTGTACTTACAGACACATCCCAAGACTCAGCCAGACCTCCCAACAGCCCAGGGAGGTGTCCAAACTGATTTTTACTAGGCTGGTACTTCAAAATGCAACTCTTGTTGCACCATAACCATTTTAAGTGGTGTTGGTGAGGAACAGGGGACAGGCATAGTCATACCTAGAGGACAGCCAGCTTGCTCCTACTGTAATGTTATCAAATGTGTTTTAGGAGGTTTTACACATATACACTCTTCATGCGTCAAGTGTCACAGCATGGGGCATGCATATGTGTCCCTTTTAATTCACAATGTGCTCTAGTGTAAAACCTTGTATGTATATAGGTTCTACTTTAAAGATATGAGAATGTTCTGTTTATACAAGCAAACTAAAGACATTTAATACCAATAGATACTTCTCCTCATAAACATACATCTGTGAAATTCACTCTGAACTGACATACATACGTAAACAGAGTGCTGATGTGCAAATCAGGGTCTTTAAATATATTTCCACAACATTTTTGGAAAAAATACAAAATTTATATTAGTATACTTTAGTCCTTCCTGAGTGGCATTCAGATATAAGTGACATCCCATTCCTATATTTCTCAGAGTCAGGAGAAACTTATTTCACAGCACCCAAAATTTTGCTTGAATGAAGCTTAGACGGTTAAAACCCTATGGAGAAACATTGCGCTTGGAGGCTCACAAGCGATGTGTCGGTCACCAACTGACAGCTCCTAGGACCTCACAGCTGTCAGAGCAGGGTGGACAGGCCAACCACAGCAGCCTTACAGCAAGGAGCAGGAAATCTCACAATGGGGAGATATGGAATAATAATCTATCCTGCCACTGAGGTCCCACCCCGTCTCCTCTCAGACCCTGACCCGGCTGCCAGAAGGTGCTTTGGCTAACCGCAGCATACTTAGGGTCATGTCGTACGCGGAGGCCCATGAGGGCAGACCACGCAGCCCACATGAACTGAGCTGCCGAGGGACAGACTCGAGGCGCACACAGTTTGCGTCCTCATGCTGCAGCTCACTAATCCCTGCCTTTGAGAACTATCCATGAATGCTCAACCCCACAAGCAGAAAGACTCCAAACAAGTCAGCACAGCCTCTGACCCTCATACCATGCTGCATTTAGAAAGAAACTCCACAAACTACAGCTTAGTTTACTCACTGAGATAGAAGGTCCTTAAAGTACCACTGGCCTTGCAGCAAAAAATCGATTATTTCATTAACTAGTGAAGTGTTTTGCTTTCAGTAACACATGTGGTATGACCCACACACACACTTTTTTTTTTTTTTTTAAAAGGGGATTAAGGCTTCAAGCAAACCAGTAAATCCCAAGAAAGTTCAATGACAATAAAATCAGTGTATCATTTCACAGTTTCATTTATTTATTTTACGAAGTCATGAGTTAATGTGATGTTTTCTCTTGCAGTTTACTCCACAGATCTTTTTAAATTAAAGTGATACAGGTTCTCTACTTTACCTACACAAAACAAAATGCATCTAATAGGATGCAGCAGCTTGCACTGCTTTGCATCAAGACGATTAAGATTAAAATGAGTTTATGACAAAAATTAAGAGAAGTAAAGGGGAAAAAACTGTCCAATACTCTCAAGCAGTGGACTTCTGAGCAAATAAAGGAAAAAATAAACGTTAAAAAATCACAAACTGCCAATTCTAAATGCAAACAATCAGTATTTAAATGGCATTAGAAAGGAAAAAAAAATCAAACAAGATAAACAAACAAAAAATCCCCCAACATAGCAAACAAACCTAAAACTACCCACACCCAAAAAAACTCTGAGTAGCACTGCTCTCCTGAAAGGAGTAGGGAAGTTAAGTCTGTTTTGTATGGTTAAAGAGAAGAAAGTTAGGCCTTCCCCTGGGAGCAGCTGTGATCTGATCACCACCAACAGTTATAATACCAACATCCACAGAACTCCCATTAACAAGCCAATGCATCACTGCTTCCCACATCTTGTCTGTTAGCTTACTGAGCACAGGGGTTGCACTCTGAGCGCCTGAGTGCCACAAATCACCGGCTAAAATAGTCCTGCCTCTTCAAAGGGGAAGGAAGAAGATGGGGGGGGGGGGGGGGGGGGAGAAGGAGAGTGCACAAGAGGGAGGAGAGATGCTTAAAGTGATTTACGACCCCCCTTCGAGAACAAGCCAGACGTGGACGAAGTTTTTTTTTGCACCTGGACCATTATGAAGCAAGAAGGATGATCCCTCAAGGAGCAGAAGACATTCAAATGTACAAGTCAAAGATTAGGATGATTTAATCTTCCCTAGGATCAGCCCAGCTTAAAGAAAAGAAAAATTCTGGGAAAAATATACATCTCCTCTCTCTTTCACAGTAAAAGGGAAAGGAGATTAGAAAACAGGAGGTCTTGTGTATTCAAAGTGCTAATTCAGAACTTCTCTCTCTAAGGCACTCATGAAACATTTTAATTGTCTGACTTTGCATTCAAAAACCTTGTTTGCAACTCTTAATTGCAGGCAGCTTTGAACAAATAATTGAAATGCATGACTTGTGGGGCCTGCTTAAACAATTATAATGTGCTTTGCGAATAGGTGTTTTGTCCCATTCTCCTCCCCCCCACCTTTTCCATAATGAAAATGAGCTAGCATGATATTTGGAGCAAAGTTAAAACCTTGCTAATTTGCAGCACTGAGATCTGGGACTGTGACAGGGGCCATACCTGTACGGCTGCTTATATCAGCAAAAAATGCACTAATAGTTCAACTGAATGCAAAGAAGACCTTTTCATTTTCTGCTGAGAGCAACCCACTGGGAGATCCTTTTCTAAATACAAATCCTTCATATGTCTGTTAGTTTTGCATTTCCTAAGATTTATGGAGCTATTTTCTTGAAAATTCCCTTTGTATGACTTAAGCGGAGCCCCTCATAAATACATACAATCTTTCCAAGAAGATTTAGAAACATAACGAGTAAAATCATATCATTTTCAGAAGGCACAAATTATTTTGGCATGGCATAGTCAAAACAGTTCTAGACAATTTACTGTGTTCCTAAAACTGTAATAATCTGTGAAACCAAGTGTATTAATGATGATTTCACATTTATCCTTATCTAGAAAATATACATGTGCTCATGCCTATCCCTGAAGTTTAAAGTGTGCTTATGATAAAACTGAAGTTTGTTCAGGTCACGTTATTCAAACCCATAACCTAAAATGGTCTCCTCTTGTATTGCTCTGCTTTCACTCTTTTGGAAAGTATTTTACATATGATTGTCATTTTGATGTCTGAATACATGGACATTTAATCCAGATTTGTCAATGTTTTAAGCACATAAAAAACCGTCATACCCGAGACACTTTTTGGTGATGGGTGCAGCCAGGACATTGGCTCTAAAATGGTTCTTAGAATATTATTTTCACTGAACTCTGTTGAATTGTTAATACACAAACAAGCAGTGCCCAGTAACACACTTTGCAATTGTGATTCCTACATTTGCCCAAACCAGGAGCGTGTGTGCTTCAAGGAGGGAGGAGTGCAACTAATGAGGCAGTAATCCCCCTTCGCTCCCTCTCAGCCCCCTACCCCCTCTGCGTTAAGACTTTCAGCTGGGCCCAGGCAGCTCAGGCACCTGATAACCGGTCACCCAGCCTCCTCCACCTCCAGCAGAGGCCTGGCCTTGAGCAAACAGAGGAAACTCATGGCTTTAGGTTGAGAACATCACATCTAAATTAGCCAAATTGTGTCTAAGAAAATCTAATGTAATCAAATCGAGCTACTAAGAACTCTTCTAGTTGAACTCCAGAAGCTGCAAAAGCTGCAAGAATTTTACACAATGTAGAGATTGGTGGCATCCAACTATCTGCCACTGAAAGGTAAAGACCTCCTGTTGCTATTGTTCCTAAATATCATATGCTAAGAAAATTGGGAAGAAGATTTCTGTAAAGCCCAGTTCTGTATTTTTTGCTTTAGACTCCACTGTGCGTGATGACAACTATCTTGTTTTCCCACTGGTATTAAAAAGCATTCAAAGCATTCAGATCCTCAGAGAATTAGACCACTACCGTTTTCACAAGCAAACTTTATGAAGAATTCAGAAATGTAACTAATCATGTTTGGGTTTTATACCCAGTGCCGCGATAGCAGTCTAAATGAGTACCTTCTGAATACCTTGGCATAAGGATTGCACCCCTGCTTATAGTAAACAGAGGTGTAACTTCCTTTCTACAAGTAAAAAACTCACACTTATGCATTAGCAAAATTTAAGCCTACATTTATAAATCACCATGTAAGTTTATGGGGCCACATAAAAGTTTTGCGATAATTATAATAGATGCAAGCTCTGGCAGGAGTTTAATAATCCATTCTGAAAATGCTTCCCATGTTCACTACCCATTTCATTGGCTACTCCCATCAATAACCCTACTAACATAAAAACAAGGTCAGTCAAGCAACCAAAAGAGTGAAAAAAGATGTTGAGAAGATCAAGTTCTTACAAGCACACCAGGGCCTGATAATTCAGATTTAGAGTGCAGTCGATAACAAAGCCAGAGAAGGGCACAACTGGAACCCAATCTCCTAATAAAGTCGGTAATGGCACACAACTAACCCACAGCAATTCACTTCTGTGATTCTCACAGTGTGTCATGCAATATGGGCTTGTCAATGCTGCACTTCGTTTGTGGTTTAATCAGCCAACCTGGGGCACTCTGTGAACAAAGTAGCAATCACCCCCCTCCCCAGCAAGTACTGTAATTGCATCATTTCCATAACAAACTCATCCTTCACCAGCATGGGATCTTGATATTTGAGTTCTCTCTCAAATATACAGCCAGTTCAGACAGAGAGCTGTATGAACATGGCACTGTAGCAAGTCACGAGAAACAGTTTCATAACATTTTGCTGTTAGTTGCTAGACAAAGGACTATGACTACTAAATTGAGAACTTTATTGTAATGCAGTTTGGATCAGTCAGTAAAAGCTGTCACTCAGAAAAACAAATGACTAAGATTTAACACACGCTTTAGCAGAAAATCTGGATGTGTGTTCCCAGGCAGTGCAAGTCTATTAATAAATAGAGTTAATGCTAGCATAAGTCTTATCTCTTTGCAGTTGATAAAAGAGTCTTTCCTTCTCATATCTGTATTTTAATACAGGACATTCAGCTGGGGTTTTGGCACAGATGCACTAAAAGGGGAATTTCTCAGTGCCAAGACAGCAGGACAGCCACAGCTAAAGAGAAAACGCGTTTTCAAGGTAGTAGAAAAACTGACCATAGTAAACTGGACAAATAAAGGATGATATTGAACTGTGGCACAAAACTACTGTATGAAAGTATTCTGTGAGAAGCAACATGGCAATAATCTGTACTCTCCTTTCCAGTCAGTCCCTGATCCCTTGATTCAAACCCTCATAGGGGAATTCCTGCTGACACTTGGAGCATTCGGAAAGCACACACTGTAAACTTGCATGACCTGATGAGATTTTTTTTCACCTAGGATTCGCACTGTTTAAACATTAAACTGGCTAAATATATTAAGGTGAAAGCATAAAAAGATTTACCATATGAATTGCTTGGTAAAGACCCAAATTTTGAAAACTGTTCAGTGGACAACTTCTTAAGAAATGACCACAGTTCCACACAGGTAATTTACTCTTACAGTTAGGTCCGTGCATGCCATTTTGAGTATTTGGGCCTCCTGTTTTCCTGTTACTTCCTCCAACCATCACTAAAGTGCTTCATTGCAGAAGTTCAAGAGCATGAAATGTGAATGGGCAGGCCATACCTGGCTAGTCTTTGCTAGTTTCTTTTGTAGAGGAAGAAAAGATTCAAAGACAACTTGGGGGCAGAAGGGGGTGGGGAAGAAACAGATGAACAGAATGCTGTTACTGCAGCTGTTCAGTGAGGCACAGCACATGGCTGAGGGCAGAAGATGCGAAGAGCAGAGTGAAGCAAACAGTTCTGTGAGCAGCAGAGCCAACAAAACTTGCCCAAGAATGAATCTCTCTCAAGAACTGAGCATCCCTCTGGATTCACTACTGTCTAATGCTGTTTGGAGCACACTCCACAGCCTATTTCTTAGTGAAAGTGGTATTAGGGTTTCCTTACTTCATATAAACACAAGTTTTCAGAAAGCTTACAGGACCTCAATATCTTTGGGAACACTTCAGACCTGACGGTCACTGACACACGGACTCAAAGTTTGCAAGGAAAGATGAATACATTGTCAGACAAGGAGAGAAAAACACATTATTAGACCAAATAATCCTTGCTTCCTTAGAAGGCCAGACTAAAAGAAGAAAGGATAGCAGATTGAGTTCAGCCTGAGACTTGCATAGCTGAAAAGTGACGATCAGCAAAGCCAATAAAAGAAAAATCAATGCTACATCTTCAAATCACATGAAAAATTCATGTCTTGGTTTGGATTTGGGCATGTAATGGGAGACAATATATTTATTCCAAGGCACATTTCTAAAACACATTTCATGTATGCAGCTGATTAAAAAAACCACACTGTACCTTGCAGAAATAGTTTAATAGAGCAGTAAAAGGAAGCAAGAAGACAAGTCTAAGCAGAAGGCAAGCAATGGTCAGCTGACTGGCCTAATGGCCAGCTTTCTGTCCCATTCATGCATTCTTTGCTTGTTTCAAAATGGTATGAATTGACAGTGCTTTTTAAAACATTAAAAAAATATAGGTTTGGAATGAAAATGCCAACAGTTATTACAGCTCAAGTGCCTGAAGCAACAGAATTATTGCTGAGGTGTTTAAGTGGCATGTGATTTTCTGTTTTATTTTCATAGACAAGGATGATTTTTGAAGTAACTGCTGCAATTGATGTGCAAATTTTGACACATTTTGTATGACAACTGACTAGCCCAGTGGTACATCTGCAGATCAATAATAGCACATCTCAGTTACTCGACTAGGGGGTGTTTGGGAGGAGAAGAAAAAGGCTTGCAATCATGCCCAGCAGCAAAATGATTCCCAGAGGCTTTTGTTCTCTACATTGTTGAGCACCTGAACTGTTGTTATGGAACAAACTCAGACAGTTTTGGCAACTCCCTGGTGGGAAAGGTTTGGGTGCATAAAAGCACAAGTCAGAAAAATATGGCTCACTGATTTTCAAGCATTTGCACATGACCTAATAGCTTGCACATTCCAATAGGACATGAATTTCAAACTAATTTAATATACAACCCTAACCACATCAACTAAAGTGCAGCTTTAGTTCTACTGAAATTCTCTGGAGATGTGAAGGCACTCACTGCAAACTGATTTTTCAAAGAGCTGGCTACTTCAAAACAAAGTCAGGTATCTCATGTGCCCTTGGTCTCATTAGGAAACAGACAAAACAGTAAAATTATATTGTGAGCAGGAGCAGTAAAATACACCAAAACCGTCTTTTGACCTGCAGTGTAAATGGCAAGTAGTTCCTGTTTACAGAGGAGCCTTCTGACATACTGGATGTCCAAGGAATGCTTGACAGTTTGCATTGCAGAGCTTCCACACTCTTCCTCATATCTATCTTCCCTTGAAAGGCTGGAGAAGACACAGAACCTTTCCAAAACCGTCTTATCCCACATATTTAGATTTTAGCTTCCTTCCCTTTACAGAGTGAGAGTGAAAAACAAGAGTCTGTAATGGGCCTCATTTTGTCTGCTAACATTTTTTAAATGTTAGCACCCACCTCTGACTTGAGCAATGAAGTGTCCATTCACTTCTTAGAGGAAATGAACCTCTAAGCTGAATCACTCCTTTTTAATTTACCACAATACCTGTGAAAGAGCATGGGCAGGGACAGACTTAAGGTGAAGGACAACAGGATGAACTTAAATGCTGGAGGTCACAACTTGTTTATCCCTAAATATTAATTCCATCCTATCTAGGAGAAGCACAGTAAATTCTCTTACTTTCCACTTTCTTAAGTGATTTGTAGCAGGGTTTTATAACATCATCTTCTGAGCCTCTTCATCTTTGTTGTGCCTCTCTCCAACCTTTCTAACACACAGCAATTTATTAGGAAACAATTTATGGTATTACCATCCATAATTCTGTATGCATCATCATAAATATGCACAAAGGTTTACCAAACTGATAAGGCAAGTTTCTGCCTCAAGAGCTTGTGTTAGTTATTTTAATCTTTATACGTATTATACTAATATACTTTAATGCAGATTTTTTAAATGGAGAGGTCAAAACCAAACAAAGCTAAACAAATGAACAAGAAACACCTACTTACAGACCCTAAATAAGACTAGGAGACTGGTTTGTTCTAACAATGGCATCCCAAAATCCTCAGTTTTCAAAGAATATCAAAAGCGTTATTACCTTTAGTTTAGTTATAACTTACTGACATAAAAGTTCACAGCACCTGGAGCAAAATCTACAGTGCAATACAACTAAAAGAGTTTCAAACCATCCACACAGAGAAACATCATTCTGTCATCTTATTATTGAAAAGAAAGAAATAGGGCTTCTCAAACGCACTGTTATGAATAAGCCCTGCTTGCCCCTCAGCCTGTAGCTCCTTGTATACAGGCAGGACTCAGGATCAGCACATAAAAAACAACAGGCTGGCACATCTTTCATGCTAGCTCCTTGTTCTTTACAACTGACTATTTCATCTAGAAACAAAGTCATGACAGTTGCTGTGACAGCCTTGAAAACAAGAGCCAAGCACAAATATGGGGAGATCTGCCAGCATTTGGCAAAGCCTAGCAAATAGATCTGAGAGGAGTGTAGAGCTCCGAGAGGCTCTACAGCCTGTTTCTAAGGGTGCTATCTCAGTACTCCATGATGATGCATTAATGCCAGCTTTGTTGACCATGAAAACAAGGAAGACAAAGATCGACATCAGAGAAAATTCCATAGGAGAACTAGAGTAAATGTAAGCATGCTGCCAGTGTGCAGTTAACTCACCTGACTGGTATGTACATGGGTGGAATTTGCCTTGCAGGAGAAAGCTGAGGAGGAAATGTTGGGTTAGGATAGACAAAGAGAAGGAAACTAGGGTAAAAGAGCTAAGGAAGCAGTGATATGAGATAGGAACAGATTGGAGAGGTCAGAAAAGAGGCAGAGATTCACAGGAAGCAGGCAAAAGAAATTTCTAGAGTGCCCACCACTTTGTGGGCCTCCCATGGAACCAAAGATTCCTCACACATTACCGCTCCTCTGCTTCACGCTTATGCGGCAAAAGTGTCTCCCGCTCACCTGCAGCAGAGAAAGAGCTTACTATTGCCATCAGTTACTGTGTTAACACGCAGCAGAGGCCTGTGTGAGGGATATAAATGTGACAAGTAGATTGCAGATTGACCGTGGGTGAAATAGGCTTAAAGAACTTTGATTTTCTTAGGATGCCTTTAGAAAATAGAAGTAGAAAAAACAGAGATGACATGACATATCTATCAGGAAGACACAACACACAGAAAGAGGAGCTGGTGAAATGTTTCTGGCTTACAAAACAAAGCTTTCTGAGGCTGTAAAGCACTAGGATGAAGACTGCCCATGCAGAACTCATTAATTCCTCTATGCATGTGCATTTGATTTTTTTTTTTTAACTATATGATCTATATTTCTCTTCCTTAAAAACATTTTTTTTGACAGAATTCTTGTTCACTAGACTAGCTATAGAAGTTACAACTTAATTTCTTGCTGAAGTGGAAACAATATTGAAAACAGGCTATTGGAAAACATTAAGTGAATGATGATTGATTCATGAATCTGAATTTGCTTTGGAAAACTGGATTCTATTCCCAACCACCATGTTCCTTAACAAATAAAATCAGACTTTGCCAAGACCCTTTCTCATCGCACATTCTTCATTTACAAATTCACCATCTGAGACGTCAAAATCTTATTTGTTGAAATCTTCATTTGTGCCCCAAATCAACGGGAGTTGTGTCTGAATACAAACATGATATTTAATGCTAAATAGGATAAAAAATAAGGCCTTTGCATTTTGAATTGTTCATGCAAACTTAAAGATTACTTTTTAACACTCTGTACCTCAACTGGTAATCTCTATAATGGGAATAATCCTATTCATTCACTTCATAAAGGTAAAAGCAATTTCATTAATGTTTGAAAAGCTGAATAGCCCCCAGGGTGAATTAGTCGTTTGCTCTCCAAAGCAAAGTTTTAAAAGCACGTACTAAATAAATGTGTCATATCTGAATAAGGAAAATAAGCTACTAAAATGTAGGCACTATATATTTTGGGCCAGGATCTTGTGGAAAAATAAATACTATCATAACACTGTCACAAAAATAAAGCTAGTACTAGCTACCATAAAGGCAAGGAAAGTCAGCATTCGGGGTTCGAATTAGCAAACTTGGTCATGGGTATTAATGTTGCTTTCTGTACGCAGATCCAAACAAATCAAAAACCCACACCTTGCTAATCACACCGTTCTACCAATTCTCCTTCTGTATTCTCAGAAGTAGCTTAGAAAAAAGAATAATGGCTTACACAACAGGAAGAGATCATCTGGTGTGACAAAACTATTTCTTCCCTGTCTATTTAGTTCAGTCAGCATCCTTTAAACCCTTCCTCTGTGTGTGTGTCCACAAAACGCTCTGGTATCTCAGTTTCATTTAAAACAGTTCCTTATCTGATTTTGGTTCTTTACTCCTCGCTAGCATTTATTACTCTTTGCATTATACAGTTCTTCCTGAATCCTCTGCATACATTTCATGTCTGCTTTTCTGGTACCCGTAACCTTGAGCATCTAGGCAGCAGGAGCACTACCTTCCTCATACTCCATGACTGACAGCTCTAGCCAAAGCCCTACCACTTATCCAAAGGTTACTGAAAAACCTAATCTACAACAAAGGAAAAGAACAGATGACATGATACAGTCAGCAAAACCCTTAGTGGGTACAAAGTTTTGCCTAGGTTTCTTTCTGATACAGAAGAGACATAAAATAAACCAGGAAAAAGATAAAATTAGTGAGAGACTAACTCCATTTATTACCTTTTCAAGCTCATTAAATGGGTGAGAGAAAGCTCCCTTGTTTTCTGTCTTCACTTCCACCTGTCATACCAACAGGCACCCACAATGGCAACAGTCAGGGTACACAGGGTGTCAATGCAGCTCATATTCCATCTCCAGCTGTTCCCTGTAAACAACCAACTTTGCTCCCAAGAACAGTTTCCCCTGCTATTGCCAGCAGGCTGAAATGGGTATCACTGATACAAAATGAGATAGAAACTGGCTAACATGGTGTGTAAGAGGTAACAACGACTTCCAAGGTATTTATTTATATGACTACCCCACACGAACTCCCACGAATGCTAATAAATAGAGTTCTGCAATTCCACTTCATCTCTCTGCAATCTACAGGCAGGACAGAGCGACCCTGGTGCTAGTGGTAAACAACGAGACTGGGAAGGGAATAGCACAAGTGCAGCAGGGCTCACTGCTGTCAGACATCTCCCCATTTACGTCTACGAAGATAGGAAGAATGAACTGGATCTAGTGACTGAGTCAACGATGACCTAATGGGTACCAGAAAAATACTAAATTCAGCAACTGATGTTGAGATAAACATCAAAGGTCTTGCTGAAATTGACCACAAATCCTTCTGCAGCTTTCAGCAAGCTTTGGCTAAGGCCTTATTAGAGCAACTCCCAAGCTCTGACCCTGGTGACCAGTTCCAAGGCTCCTGCCTTCATCATTTTATCGTTTGAGTTCTTCTCAGGCTCATGACCTTACCAGCGCAAAAGCCAAGGTCCCCACCTGAGAAGCTCTGCCTTTGCAGAAACACAAGATGTGACTAATTTAGTACAATACGCAAAATACAAGCCTGAAGTTATAACAGTAGCACTTACTACTGTGTAAGCCATTTGATTTAAAAATGAGCATAAAACTAACTGCAGACAAGAATAACTTTTGTATCAGAAGACAAATATTACTGGTATAATAATAATGTAAAATTAAAATATTAGAATCAGCTAAACTTAGAAGATAGATAGCAAAATGAATAATATATGCAAGTACAATCCAGAGTTCTGTTTTATGCATACAAGGGGAATAATTAACTGATCTGGAAACATGTAAATGAGGGCTTAAAAGCATTTTCAAAACAGCACATCCAATTTCAGTTACACACACAGAAGTTGCTACATTATAATAATTACATTTTTTTCACAAAAGATTTATTTATTTTGAATAGGAGTATTAAATATTATACTAATTACTAGTTATTTTACTTTGTACCCAGGGAAAAGGAATGAATATTCATTAATTCCTCAAGCTACCAAACCCCAGCAGACCAGACAGATTCCAGCATAGCTACTGCTAAGTATGGGAAAATGTTTGGTACAAAATCATGCTTCTTGAACAAGTTATAGCTCTTCTTCACATGTTAAATGAAGGACAAGAAGCAACAGAACAACAAATAAAGCCAGAATATATCAGCTTTCTTCCTTTCATATTTTTAAATGTGTTTTTGTATAATGCCTTCAAGAAAGGTTCCTATTAGTGTTATTTTGGGTATATTATATCAATTTTGCTGTAGCAGCAAAGGTAAAACAACATATTCTGGAGATAAATAATAATGAAAATATCTTTCACTTATTCTCCAGTTCATTATCTTTTATAACAGAAAAAGCTCTGCTGTCTTCCTAACTTCATCACAGCAACTGCAGGAAAAACACTTGTCTTCTCAGCAGTGTTCAGGTTGACTGTTTACTCTAAAGATGAGAAACCCATTCAGATTGCATGCTCTTCTCTTTTTTTCTTCCAAAAGATTGGACACTTGGTGATTTCTGAAACAAGACCATCTCAGGGATTTCCAAACGGCTGTCCAAGTCAAGCTCAGGAGGTTATTTGAAAAGTAACGGGTTGCCAGCTTGTGAAATGGCTGAGTAAGTCAAAGGGAATTTAGCATTCACCAGAACCAGACTAAACACCACCCAAGTTGCTGCGGAGCTTGCCATGTGCTGTCAGCCAGTGCTTGGACTCTCTCCACATATCCATGGATCCAATTCCAGGCTCCTCTGAAGACCAGCCATGCCTGCCTAAAGATCTTTAGGATGGTCAAAGATGGAGACCCCATCTCCAAACCAAAGTTACACACCTTTGCACTTGGCAATTTCAAATTTTGATGCTCTCGAGACATATTAAAATCTCTCATTTGGACACACAGATTGATAAAAATTGCCATTAAAAAAACCTCTCTTGTATATACATGCAGGATCTACATTATCTGATCAAGTTATGTAGACACAACATTTATGGCGTTTTGAAGAGTTTTTGATAACGTACCTTTTCTGAGCAACACATATCTCCTATTGTTCCTCCCATTTTATAATCACCCAAACTCTCTTAAACTCTCTTCTCTCTTAAAGATACCTCAGACTGTTTCCTCTCTTGTAATCACAGTGCAGAACAGCTTCTCACTATTGACTGCTACCACAGTACATTCCTTGTACCTGCATAAAACATAATCCCTCCCAAGTTTAAAGAATTAACTCCATATGATCTGTTGAGGATCATTTTGTAGGTTTCACTGAAAAAGTGCATTGAAAAAAAATAATGATCATATTAGAACAAGAACGTATGCATGTATTGCAGCTACAATTACATCTAGTCTCTTCAGAACCACTGGCTTTCTGGGAACTGAATATGCCTATTTTGAGCCCAGAACTGGACCAACTCTTACCACCATTAGAAGAATGTGTGTTTTACTAGTGTCTAGAAATAAACTACATTAAATCCCAGGCATTAATCTCACATTTTATGTGCAGTTGCCAATATATTTGAACCAATCCTAGTTCAGAGCAAAGCATGAAAGACTACAATATAGTGTCTAAAAACGTACCAGTACCCACTACCATGTGCATTAAAAATAAACTGATGTCAAATTCGTCACAACTTGGCATTATGTCCTCAAAGGCTAACGCTCTAATTCAGGCCATAAGTCCTACTCCTAAACATTTAAATGCATGCTTGAGTTCTTTCCTGAATCAGAAAATACATGAAGAATTGTATCATAGAGTTAACCAACTATTTCAATTATGCTGTAATATTTTTTTCTTTTTGAACTTTCTTAGTTCTTTCATACTTATAAGGTCGATTTATGGCATGCCATTATGGGTAGGAAACAATACTGTGAAATAAAATGCATCATTAATATTTAAAAAACCTGTGCGATATATCTGTATGGATAAATAACATAAAAGAAACCAATTAAGCCAAAGTCACTGAAGTATAAATAATATAAAAACTTATCATTCAGCAAGCTACTGAAATAAACTAATAATTAAGGTCTTTACTATCAGTCTAAAACAATGCAGTCAGGACTGGGTTAAGTGAGCCATGTGCATATGGTGCATGGGACAGCATTATCCTATACTCATTTGAGATAGTACTATAAAACATGCACCGACGTATTTCAAAGAAAATGTTATTATATTAAATGTTACCTTTTTCTGCTACTCAATTAATTATTTAAACTCTTACGAGAAAGAGAGTCTAGATTCACATACTTGCAATGACTAGGAGGATATTTAAAATTCATTACAGTACATTAAACTTGCACTGAATAGTTAGCATCACTGCAAAATAAATAAATAGCCAATTTGCTTTGATCAGCAGAAATTCTGATAAAATCAGCAAAACACCAATTAAAATGTGAAAAATGTCACCTACTGTCATTATTCTAATGGAAACAAGACATATAGGAGAAACTGATTCAATGTTTATTTTCATATCAGCTGTGTCTTCAAACTGTAAATCATTACAGCTTTTACTTGTATACCTCTCTCACAACCCCAGAATTAATTCTGTGGATGGATTTACTATGGACTGCATAGTACTAGAATAAAATCTCCTATCATGAACAGGATAATAAGGTCTTGCTGCACTTCTATGAACTCCCATGGGGAGGGGCAGCGGGAGGTAGTAATTCAGTCAGAAATATGTGAACAGAGATGAAACGTGACACACGGCATTTTTGCCTGAAACTTTGTTCTTTGGAAACAGTTGGGATAGAAGGAAATGATTACGTAAAGGTGCTGTATTTACAGTTATTTGCATTTCTTATTTGTCGAGTTCCTCAGCTTTGTGGCCCTGATCCTGCAAGTAACCCCATGTTTACCTGTAAATTGACAAGAATATGTCAAAGACATAGAAGGCAAAATCTTTGTAACTGGCCTGAAATTTTTAGCAACCCTTATTTTTTAACCCTTAATTGTCATACAAATGAAAAATTCTTATACCCACGTAAACTCCTGACAATGCCAGTGCTTTTATTTTACATTTATAATCTTCAGCTGGAGTCATTGCTATGTATGCAGTTAAGACAACCTGGGTAAATCATTTGGGATCCTGACTGTTTCAACTGAACACAAGCTGAACGTTTTGAGCATGGCTATGTGCCACTTTGAACTGTTGCATACTTCCTATGAACTTGAAAGTCTTGATGTCTCTCAGAAAGGAGAGTCACACCAAGTATCCTTCTTACCAGTTGCCAGTAAATGGAGCATGGGGAACACAAAATGAAAAACTGAGGCCTACAAGAGATAAAAGGTGATTGGTGAGTACTCTCTCTCTCTGAGAGGTTACTTTGGTAAGATATTCTCTGGGTGAGCCAGTCCCTACTGTGAAGTGCTTCTTACGTACATGTGCCAGTTCCTTAGTGCTTTATTTGCCTTTTAAAATTTTTAATTAGGAATATTCATAATACATGGAATGGAAACTGAGCAAAGATCTTAGTACTTGACCCACTGTCATCCCTCAGCCCCTTACTGACTACTGTCAGCAACAGATAGCACTCTCATAGAGGTGAATCATAGAGTTGCAACCTGAGGACAACATAGATGTGAAATAAAATACCAGATAACTGGGAATTAGAGAAAGCTCCATCACAAACAGACACTCTTCTCAGAGTACAGTTCTTCTGAGCGATTAGCTCTGAGTATCCATGCAAAAGAGGATTCCTATACTGGAGAGCCTTCAGTGATTTGGTACACAGGATAAAAAAAAAAAAATCACAGATATAAATAAGTCAGCATAAAGATGATAAGAGTTGGTGTGGCAGCTTAAGAGACATGAAGAGAGAGAAGTCAGAGTATGTTTACAAATGCAAAAGAAGGCAGAGTGCACAGCACCTTGAAGAAAAAGATGAGAAAACTAACCTTGGAGTCAGTGAAGGAATTCAACAGTGAAGAGCTGTCAGTTATATGGTACAGGCTCTTGAAACTATCTCAAAAGGTAATTTCTCTTTCCCCAACCCTTCCCAAGCTGACCAAATTCACTCAGATGGCACAGAAAGAAGAAAAAACACCACATTGCCTCCTCAGGTGAAAGCACAAAGACGTTGGCCCAGGGCTTGCTTACTTTCTCTCACTAACTGCAATGGTGGCAGGCAAAAAATGTGAGCTAACTGAATATGGATATGTACTGCCCTGCCCCAGTCAGTATCAGTTTGCCCTGAACCCTCTAAGTTCATTAATTTTGGTCTTATGAAAGAGAACAGATAGCCCATAATCTTGTTGCAAACTCCGCTACTGACCAGAAACAGAAAGAATCACCTAGGGATTTTATATATTTTTTTAAAACAGCAACGGAAGTTTTGGTTCCTGGCACAAATGCTAATTATCCAAAACACTGTGATATTTGAACTAATTCTTCATGAATGGACCAGGTCTATTTGGGCATAAATACGTGCACATGAATACCAAAAAAAAGGAAACTTGATATATTTGTCCTTTTTTTTTTTTTTTTTTTTTCTTTCTAGTTGTCAATCTTCACACCCAGTTTCAGGTCATCAAAAGGCAGGGAAAGTCCTATCACAGGATACAGATCTTGCACTCTAAAAAGCACCACCAGAACAAAATACAGCTTTGGGACATATGCAGCTATTTATTAATAGGTTATGGGTACTGCCAGGAAAAGGTGAGAAAGATTATATTTTCTGCTACATGCTGTTTCTGTGTCCAGCATCTGTAAGACTTATGATTTAAACAGGCATTTGATGTCTGCCACCAGTCCATGCTAATATAAAACTTTGTCAGTTGCTATGTTGAAAACAAGAAAGGAACTCTGTGTTTAGTCTTAGCAATCTGAAAAGAAAAACCCCACAACATTCCATGAGAAGACAATTTCACTTCAGATCCACAAAGCAGATAACAACAATTCACAGAACGTGAGTACCTTGCCATATAGTTCTTGCTGTGCCTGCATATATGCCGCACAAGGAAGACACGAAAGCCAATGGTTGTGGGTTATGAAGAAATCCTCACAGCCCGTGGACTGCTGCCACTCAGAGAAAGTGCCATTTTAATGCAGTAGAAGGATGCAAGACTCAGCACAGATTCTCAGTTACAATACTTAATGTCTTGGGATTCAAGTAGGCTCTTCCACACAGGACTTGTAATTTAATAATGTGTGTTCTATGGTAACATGGTTTATGAAACCTGCATCTTCCAAAACATTTTTATTGACCATTTCAGTGTTTTCTAACACACAGGAAAAACATGCTCAGAATGAAATATTACTCTGAAGTTCAGTAATTTGAATGTAAAGTTACAGATACGCTGGTAATCGTAAATGGTCTGAGATTTGAATGATTTTTCCACTCCAGTTAAATATATTGAGAAGTATATTCAAATAATTAAAAAGTGCTGGAAATAAGCAGTATTTAGAATTAATGGAAGCCATATATTCACCCTGTTGCATTCATTATTTTTAAATTATAGTTCTCACAGATTAAGAAATGCAGCGAAGTTAAAATGAAGCAATTTTGTTGCTAAATATTGTCATTTAGATTAAAATGTATATGTCTGTTGAATCCAAAAGCCAAACACTACTACTGCTGCTGCTTTTATTATTTGTAAAATCTAAAATAAACTGCCAGGAACCAATGAGCAACAACCAGGAAAACATTAAATATGAGAGACTAAAGCCACAATTTCCCTGTCTCCCAGGGGAACTGTTTTCTTACACGATATAGGTTATCAGACCTATGATGAAGACATCAAGAAAGTCACGTTATATTAATTGTACATTTCTAAATAGTTCAATAAGGGGTCTATACATTACAGATGCTGCGATAAATGGTTTCAAGTCCAACAGGGTAAAAGGTTTCTTATAACCCTCTTATTCATCAGTTATAGGCTAACATCCCTGATTTCAAATGCACAATCCTTTAACATATTGGTAACATGGTTAATAATTTAAAACCTTTTATAAGCTCCTTTTAAGGGAAAGAAGATGAGTTTCACGGGAGCTGGATCATGCAAATGCACAGCTCTACAGAAACATTGTTCCTTTAAATCCCGAAATCAGTAGTGATTTCTGATCACTGAGCATCTCAAATCGGGAAAAGTTTATTTGAAGTGAACTGCTGGGCAATTTTCCATACATCTTTTAAAGGATATTTGGCAACACACTGAATGCTAGCAACCTTTGCTCACTGACTAAGGAATAAAGGGTCTTCAGTACCAAAGTGGAAAATTTCTTCATTTTTAAATACAGGATCAATACCAATCAACATACAAAAGAATGCTCAAGGCTAAATTTTTAATTACACTTGAAGAAACACTGGTTTCCTTTGAGGCTTACATACGGTTTCCTCCCAACAACTCAAGACAGGTGGTAAAGTTTAATTGTGGCTGATTTTCCATTTCAAAAATTTCAGTGCGTTTTAAAAGCAAACATTTAAAATGCATTTAAAATTTATTTTCCTTCACACATACATTATTTATACAAATGTCAGCAACTCACCACATTTCTATGGTTCCATATAGACTTTATCAACACTTTTAAAAAAAATTATTTTATTGTTCCATTCAATGAGAGTTAACATTGTATATCAAAATTAAATCATCCAAGGAAAACACTTGTATTTGTGAGGAGGGAGGAACCCTAAATAACGTCACCAAGTCACTATTATTAGCATTTTCCTATATTCTTTTCATGCTGCCCTACACTGATTAATGATGATCAGCAGAAGAAGGAACATAACACTTTAGAATAAAACCTCTTCTCCAATGTTCTCGTGCTTGCTTTCTGCATCAAATTACACAAAATCCTTGAGAATGCCTGCCCCAAGGAGCTCACCAATGACACAACATGAAATGACATCTAAAGAGTTCAACTATGGAGAAATTGAAGCACTTACGTGGATCAAGACTTCTGAATTGTAACTGCAGCATTTTCCTTCAATTGACATTAGTCATTCTCCTCACAGGAGCTCTGAAACAAATATGATGTTACCTAAAAAAAAAAAAAAAAAAGAATTAAATTTAGAAGAAAGAGAGAAAAAAAGAAAAGAAGAATCACCTACATGTTTTACAAGTGCTAAGAATTTGCTAAAGCATTTATTGAGGTCATTTTCAGTAAGTACATACTCAGAATACTATGAAATCTTTAAAGGGTATATAACTAACAAGTCAAGGAAACGAGTTTTCTTTCGATGATACTTGGTTATCCTGTTTATGTTCTAATAGTCCTACATCCATAAAAGGCCAAAGGACTCTGACCTTGGCAAACTAACTAAGCAAGAAAAGGCAATCATGTGTACAAGGTTGTCACCTACACCACAAATTATGATAAAATATATCTCAGTATTGGAAAAAATAGCTGTATGTCTTCAGTGACATCCACTGTAGTACATTTAAGGATTTGAATAGGACAGCAATTTATTTTGCACTAAAATGTTTTATGGTTATCATAAAGCATTATGTCTTCCGAGACTGAAAGGTGATGTTTTTATGGACTGTTGCTTCTTGTTGCATTATCTTCACAGCTCAGAAATTATCCTGCCTTTTTTTTTTTTTTTAAGTGCCCCCCTATTGCCCAGCTAATAAAAGATGTCACACAATGGTTCAGTCTGATCAAAAGGAAGCTGTGTTAAGCAAAGTGTACAAGGAACATATTTCTAACACTGAAGAGTTTCACAATGAATGATTATCCAGCTAATTAGTGAAATAAATAATAGTAATTGCCTGTCCCTCCTCATTAGAGTCTTAGAAAATGGAGCCCCAAAGCAGAGTTCTTGCCTTTGATTGAAAAAATTGGACATAGTTAATTTTATTATCACTTTGCCAAAAAGCCAGCTCTCTTGTACAGTGATAGGGTGAAGGAAGGACAGGCAGACAGACCAAATGATGTCTAAGATGTCCCACTTTTAGCTTAAGAATAGTTTTGAAGTACTAAATTGAGTAATCTAATGTGGTTAATTTGCTCTTGACTTATCCCTTCAGGAGAGTCTGAACAACCAGTTAGGCTTAGGTGGAATAAACATACAGCACGTTCCTTTGACATGTTAATCTGATGGCTTTCAGGCTTATCTATGACTATGTAAATTGCAGATAGTGTAAGAATTGATTATGATGGAATATTATAAATATATCAAAGCTCCTTTGCCTTCATCACATGTTCTTCAAGCCTTTGACCAATACCATGCGTCCACATGGCTGACAAGTCAGGCAAGCCTTAAAACGCTACATTTTGCACAGACTTAAGAGAGCCTGCCAAAGCCAGCACATCTAAACACATTACTTGATGCTGAAGAAATTTCACTGGCTTCTAATGAGGCAGTGAATTAGCCTTAAGGGGTCTAGTCTCAGTTTGACACGTGCATTAAATGGAGTTTTGCATGTCACACAACTAATCAGTTCATCTAGGCATTAATAGAGCTCTCACCACTGTGGTTTCCAAGCACTCCAAAACAAGCCAGCAGAGGCCTTCAGAGGATCACCAGAGAGAACAGACCCGTAAGAACCTTTTATTTGCTGACACTAGATTATGTAGATACTAGGTTATATAGCTCCCCTTCCATCCTCCAAGTACTACCAATATCTTCTTCAAGGTTCTTGAACTTTGTTGTATTACTTGAACTTTGAATTACTGTATTACTTTGAACTTTGTTGTATTACCGGTAAGACAGAGAAATTGAAATTCCTTACACAGCTCAAAAGAGATGATACTAAAATATGGATAGGTTTTTAAAAACAAAGACAGAATTTGTTTGCTTCTTTTAACACACTCCTTGCCACAATCCCAGAGTGATCTATACAGCATTGACTATACCTGTCCAAAGTTGCATTCACAGAAGTAAAAATGGAATTTTCTCATTTTCCACTGAGCTGCACTTACATGGAGTCTCAAGCCCCAGAGATTTCATCTATATAGTCCTCAGCCCACCTCTACAGCTCTGCCCTCCTGTCTGCTTCTCTTCTTTCTTCCTCTGGTGCTCATTACTGGCACTAACTCCTCCCACCACATTCTCCACCCTCAAAAGCCAGAGACAGAGCTTCTCTTTGCCTCCATAAGTATTGCATCAGCCTGGACAAACTTGGAGGGGCTTAATTTGTCACAAACTGCCTTGAAAAGCCACTTTATAGTCTTGTATTAATTACAATTGTTCCCCTTCAACAAATTCTTTACACAAGGATTTGTTAACTGTTTGACATAAATTTTAGAGGAATTTAATTTAAAGGGAAGAGAACATCTGGGTGGATTCATAACAGTAGCTTAATCCAGCTCAGCACACACCCACTCTTCACCTGCAGCAGTGTACCTGAAATACACCCAGTAATGCGTTTTATAGAAAACTCTGCTCCCAGCCCTTTGCACTAGTTGAGTTACAGAACGTACTTTTAACACAGAGGAACGATCAGGCAATTTCTACACCGCATATATGAAATCAAAGCCATGATTGTGGCTTTCTCTTTACAAAAAATATAATTTGTTGACATTATAATGACTTTGTAATTAATTTCAGATGGGGAAGGCTGTAACAGAACAATTATAGTTTCATTTTACTTTTACCTACTGCCATAAAATTTGGGGCAAGTGACAAATTAATACAACAGCCTGAATGTTAACACACTTACTTACCAGAAATAAACTAAAGGTCAGTTTAGGGAAGAGACCCTTTGCCATAAACACTGACACCAGAGTTTTACGGAGTCTGTCCCTTCAGGCAGCAGTACGGTGGTGGCACTGCAGCACTTCCCAAACAACGCAATGTTATTTCTTTGTATAGCTTTATTATTTTAGTCTTGTTCAGATACCAAGCTTCAATCTCAAATGTAAAAAGCAAAAACCCCAACAATAAAAACCCCTAGACTGTTTTCTAAGTTTTCCATCCTTCACTTATTTTTACTTGAAAATACAACACAATGCTGCCAGCTTTCAGATGCACTAGATAAGGAAACTTACTCCCTGTCCCTTTAGGTGTTGCTAAGTCCTTCCTTTCCTAAGCAGAAAAGCTTGATTCTCACCACATAAACTCCCTAACTTCTTCCTCACATAGTCACATTAATAAATGCTTTTTCGAGTTCAGCTTTTGTTGAATTCAGGACTAACAAACACCACAGGTAACATGCTACTTGGAACTGAGCAACAGCTTGGGTGAAGGTCCTGTAAACACACCTTCAAGAAACACCAAACTCTCTGGAATTTTTTCTTGAAGAGTGTAGAATAAATGGCAGAAAAGAGGCCTGCTCCAACCCACTGACAGACCTTACAGCCTTACACTCAGAGGAGGCAGGGTGCAGCCGTTCAGGCATGGCACGCTGCCCATATCAAAGAGACTTTCTCCAGGGCCCCTCCTCAGGCTGATGCTCCCCAGCTAAAGGCAGGGCAAGCCCTGAGCGAGGGGCTGCTGCTGGAACATGGCCCTGCCAGGACAGAGGGGAGACACCCACACAGCCCCAGCTGGCTCTTCTGTAGCTGATGAGTCTGGACAAACACGTAGGATCAAAGGAAAGCAACAACTGTCACTGAGAAGTTTATTTGCCTTGATGTCGATGTTCTGAGATCGGTTTTTCACTCACTAGTGTCCTGGTTCCAGTTAGGACAGAGTTAATTTTTCCTCATAGTAGCTGGTAGGGTGCTATGTTTTGGATTAGGATGAGAAGAGCGCTGATAACATGCTGATGTTTTAATTGTTGCAGAGCAGTGTTTACACCAGGCCAAGGACTTTTCGGCTTCTCGCTCTGTCCTGCCAGCGAGCAGGCTGGGGGTGCAGCAGGAGCTGGGAGGGGACAGACCCAGGACAGCTGACCCAAACTGGCCAAAGGGGGATTCCATACCATCTGGCGTCATGCTAAACAGTATATAGGGGTGGCTGGCCGGGGTGGGGGGCCGGCTGCTCGGGGATAGGCTGGGCATCGGTCAGCGGGTGGTGAGCAATTGCATTGTGCATCACTTGTTTCGTACACATTATTATTATTAATACTATTATCATTATCACTATTATTGTTATTATTATATTCCTGTCTTAATAAACTGTCTTTATCTCAACTCACCGGCTTCACTTTCCCGTTTCTCTCACCCATCCCAGAAAGGGAGGTGGGAGGGTGAGCAAACGGCTGTGTGGTGTTTAGCTGCCGGCCGGGTTAAACCACAACAACTAGTAAGTTCATAGAATCTTTAGATCCTTAAGTGCTTTGGGGCCAAACATTACTGGAAACATACAGTTGCTAATGTGTCCACATGACAAGTATGTCCTACATTTATTTTTATCCCATGTACTTCAAACTCTACCTGGATAAAACATAGAATGGTTGGAGTGGGATGGGACCTTTAAAGACTGTCTAGTCCAACCCCTCGAAACATCAATAACTCCTTCTAATCAACACTCCTCCTTTTCATACAAGGAAGAATAGATTGGATTTGTGTAAATAACTTTATATACCTAAAAGCTCAGATCAAAACACTGAAAGAAATTCTAAGGTGTTCAGAAAAACACCCATGTTCTTCCTCCCCAGATGCTGAACCTGGGCTCATTTCTTATCCAAGCTTGTGAGATCAAACTGAACTAATACATCCCTGTTTGCTATTTTAGTAGTCATATTACTTTCATCTTCCTGTTCCAAGATAATTTAGTGCCAGCAGGATCAACCATATCACGACACCATCGTACCACAGAAAGTTAATATATGCTAATCCAATTTTTAGAAATTATTTCTTTTCATACAGAGCACAAAATATGGTCTACCATAGGTTATTTATCTGAAGTGAACTGCTTTTGCAAATTATGATGTCTGAGAGCTATTCAGTTTTTGCAGTCCTTCTTTTCCTTGATGCCATGTCGTATTCATTCAAAAGCTGATCCTTTGAAATATTCTTATATCCTGACCAAAAGCATATCTAGAGGGTCTTGGTGAATGCATAAGTATTTAATATGCTTTTATGTTTAATGAAGTTCTACATATTTCAAAGATCCCATCCCACTTCACCTAGTATATGCTTAAAGTCAGGAAAGTTTTCTCCAATTTATTAACAGTTTCTCACTGATCTAGAAGGTTTAGAAACACTTAGGGGAAAAAAAAAAGCCACCCCCCCATACTTACAAAAAAAAAAGAAGAAGAAGAAGAAAAGAAAACAACCCAAACACCAAGAAAAAACAATATAGATGACAAACTGCTGTTTTACATCCTACCATGGAGACATTTCAAGCTGAAATCCTCAGTAAATTTAGATGATCGCAAAAAGACAAGAGCAACTGCCAAGCTGCATGTGAGCCACCCCACATATCCCTCACTTGCAGGAAGAGTAGGAGGAAGTATCAGTACGTTACTTTACTCCTACCATCCTGCAATGCCCACCTAAGTCCTCATTAATGTCACCAGCTATTATCATGGCCTTGTGGTGAATGAAAAGAAGAGTAAGCTCACAAACAGAGTGCAAAGGAAATGCTGGAACAAGCTGGAATTATAAAACAGAAATAAACAACTCAGTGCTTCTAACTTGGCCCAAATCAAGACACATGTCCATATTTTAAACAGTTCAGAAATGAGAGCATGTAGCAGCTTCCCCTTAGCAAGAAGCGCTTGGTTACCAAGGCAAGCCAGCTCAGTTGCTGAAGTCCTCAGCTCACACTCAGAGTTACGAATGTGAAGAACTGTCCCACATTCCTCAGCTGTCTGACAATCACTACATTCAGATCAGGCAGAGATGGACCTCCATTGCACTGTGAGACCACACTAACTCTTTCTCTGTCGCCATTCAAATACTGTTATTACACAACATAACGTGAGGTTGTCACCACTCATCTCTACAAAGACAAGATTGCAAAGAAGGAAAAGGTTTTGCAGTGCTGTTTTATTACAGGGCAAGCCAAAGCTCATTTAAATCAGAAGTCTTCCTTTCTCACTGCAACTAGGAAGAGACAATTCCTCTCTAGATAATCTATGAAAAACATACCATGAAAAAGACATCAATCACAAGTAGAAAACACTGCATCAATGCAACCAACCTATACAAACCCAGACAAGCTAGGTTTATTTTTAAGCATAGTTTTGAATGAAAATCCTATTGTGCACAAGCATTTATTTGTTGTATCAGCTGTAGTCACACATCTAAAATAAACAAAACAGTTTTCCAGCCTGTTAAGTTTGGGAGAAAGGGGCAGCTATTTTGTCTGCATTTGAAATGGAAGTGAAGCAGCCCCCCACCGAAACATTAACCATTTCAAAAGATCTCATTAAAAGGTTTCTCTGTTTTCACTGATTATTATGTAGCATCTACATGAACACCTATAAATCTGTTCGAATTAGGTTTTCAGGCCTTTATTCCAGATAATTTCTTTTCCCTATGTGGACTTTCTCAGGAAATGAGATTTAATGAGTCATAGTCCTTACTGATAATCACAAGAGAGCTCATTAGCTTTCTGTCAGATTTGTACCCACTATTTGCCCTCTATGTGCTTATGACTTACTTGAGCTAAATATGACACTACAGAGAAAGCAGACAGATGGAGCAATACAGTGGATTTCAAATACTGTAGCAATAAATATTTCTCCATAATTTATTTTGAGGACTTAAAGGAGAAAAATCAACACACCTTCTTTCTTAACCTTTTTTTCCCTATTATTCTTCTATGGCATCATTAAGAGCAAGACACCCAGTGTCTGAGAAAATTGATCATGATATTTCTTGAAGAGCCCTTACAGACACAGTAGCAGAAAACCAGTCTAAACAGTCCATAATGAAAGGCTCTGGCAACTGGAATACTTCTCTGTTCTAGCATATAAAATTGTGGTTTATCACAATCCTGTAAAACCTTCAGGCTACACATAACTGATTATTGCATGAAGCAGCATAGGTGAACGTGCTTGTAGACCTGCCCCTTCCACAATCAAGGCTCAACATCTCCATTTCAAGTATTTCTAACTAGGTTTTTACCTCTGAGCTCATCACCTCCATAGCCACGTGCCCCCTGGCCCTGCCTGAAGGTCATTTCTCTGATCTGTTGTGCAGAGGAACTGTGGGGCCCTATAGCTGTAGCACTAGAAAAGATGCTTCAGCTCTCTACACAACACAAAGTGGAACAGAAGCGTTCATCTGATAGACTGCAATACCAATGGCCTTAGCTTTTTTCCTTCTACAGCTCATGTCTCCATAAAGGAAAGGGAAAAATGAATTGTGTTATTCACCTGGACACAATGCTCTTTCTTACCGAGGGCCCACTGCAAGGTGCTGGTCCAAACTTACTCCTCACAACTCATCACTTTCTTCTGTAGCATTTGCTTTTTCTCTCCCTGCAGCCTTCTTGTAACACTCATTTCTATTTAAAAAAGAAAAACACTTCTACTTCCTAAAAACTGAGGATCACCCGCCATGCTCACAATTTGCTTTCACAAAACATCCCCTTTCCAAAAACATGTTAAGGATGATCCAATAAGCAGGCACCAAACCCAGGAAGGTATTTTACCAGACTGCACTATGATAACTACTCACTTTTTCCAGGAAGTCATCCATACCAGAAAAAAAAAAAAAGAAAAAAAGAAAGACTTTCTCAAGCAATTCACAGTAGTGCCAGTCCCCAGGGTGATGAGAGCTTTGCTCTGCTTAATGGGCAATAATACTTGATTTTAACCCTTAACACAGCTTAACACAGCTGCTCTTCAGTCTGTTGTCTCCCTTATCTTGCTCCTTAAATTTTTTGTAGACATATGAGTGGCTGCAAGGGGTAGGAGCAGGCTGGCAGGAGGAGGAGGTTATGTTGGGGTGACATACAAGAGTTGTCAGAACAAAGGGAGTTTTATATTTCTTGTTTCCATGGCTCAGCAGAACTGCCCCAAGTGCCACTCTAGAATTGTGCCAATCTCTGCATATTACAGTGTTAAAGTTTATACAAATCACGGGAAGATTCTAAAGATGTGTTGTTTTAAAGGTATTGGTAAGTCTGTTGAAGTAAATAACTGATGTCAGCAAAGTAACGTCAGTAGCAAATATGACTACCACTAAGAGCATTTATTTTAGTGCCATCATTAAAACTCCACATAGAGCCAAATCATATTCCATCAGACTGGATGAAAATGAACCACAGCGGGTCACAGTATTTTTGTACACTTATTTCCCAATCTATTTTAACGACCTGTTTATAAAGAGGGTTAAAAAGCAGAAACAAACTGTTTCAGTGAATAACTTCTTAAAGAAATGTCAGAGGCTAGCTAGAAGATGAAGAAATATGATCGAGTATTTGATCTCACTCTTTCGTTTATTTTATTTATTTATTTACAACTATCTGTCCTGACCCATGCTTTAATTTCTCATTTGCACACTTCAGCACATATTTGCTTTGAACCCACAGTGTTCTCAGGAACACGTTACCTTCATTTTCCACTTGGAAAATAGGTGGGTAAGTGATATTCCTGCTGCACCAGAAAGCAAAGTGAAATATATAGTATTGATTGCTGGGCCTTATATACATTAGGCTTCCATGGGGCCTCCATCCCAGTAATACCTGAGCACTTCCATTACCATAGTACTTGGTAGCTGACCTCACAACCTTCCCAAAAGGTAGGGAAAATGTTTATTTTTCTTGCAGATGAAGAAGCAAGACAGCGCAATCTTCCTATGTTCACCAAGGCAGTTTGTAAAGGAGAAGAAACGGAGACCAGAGTCTTGTGTCCCATGCTGGCTTGCTTTATCATGGACCAACCCTTCAAAGCAATCAGGTCATTTGAATGTAAATGCAACCAGCCACTTCTCCAACCAGCAACATAAGGAAAAACAAAAACCTGAAATAGTCTAGATCTCTCTGTGCCTTAGACTTCATGGCTCTCTGCACTAAATCTCATCTCTCTCCAGCTTGACAGAACTTTTTATAAAATTTAAATAAAAATGATATAAACCAATTTTTGGCTTTTCAAAGGAAACTACCTTGGACCCCACATAGACTGGTGGGGAAGTTAAAAATCCTGTCACTGCATCGGGTCACAGCTCTGAATTAAGTCGATTCACCTGTTTCATACTTCCCCTTACTAGAAATGCAGGGGGGAATAACTTGTAAGAAACTGAGATAATCCAGTGCAAACTTACCTTTAAAAAAACCTGTGACAGCTCTGCATTTGAGGGCTAACTGAGCTATTTATTATTACCAGTTCAGAAGGTTTCACGTACAAACACTGGTTTTGCAAGTCCATTCTTTTCTAGACTGGGGACTCCCACCTCTTCAGTGGCTCCACATCGTGCAGGCCTTTCTTCTCATTAAGAGCTTTTCCTGGGGGGCCAGTGGGGGTGATGAATGTGCAAGTCCCCAGGCACGACACTTCCAAGGGACCAGGGAGCAGAGGGCCAGCTGCACAGAGCCACAGGTTCCACAGACGTCAGATTTTCAAGGAAGACCCTCAACTATTTGTCTGATCAGACCACTTGCACATTTTTTTTATTTTTTTAATCCATGTTTTCACAGCAACAGATATGAGAGCTTTTTGTGCCACTGCATAATTTCTTTTTTTTCCCCAGGAGGATAATAGTTTTAGTTTGAGACAACGCAAATATGGATTGCAGGTGAAATTCCAGCTCCGTATGACTTCAGGGTTCCAATATCAGTCATTAATCACTTGAGTTGTACTTTCTGGGTTTATGATTTTGACAAAATCCTTTCATTTGAATTATGGCCTTGTATTCAGCACTAGGCCATGTATTATTCTACATATAATTTTTAAATACAAAGAGAAACAGCATGGAAAAATTAGAATCTATGACTTAAGAGTGTAGTTCTCTTATGGCATAGGCAAACAGAATGCTCTTGACTTTAACCTATGGGTTCCACTTCATATGTAGTGTATTTTTCATACATCATGGATTTTTATAAATTTGCTGTATAAAGCACCAGAGCTACTTTGCCAGCAAAATATAAGGAAAACAAATATGTCAGGGTAATGATGCCAGGACAATTCCTTATTGAAAAAAGCAGTTTATTAATACCTTATTGCTACAAGCTAGATCTTATTATCATCTTGGGTCATTTAGAATCTTATTAGGTATTCTGATGGTGGATGAATAATCCTGTGATAAATTTTTTGCCATGTCCTTCACAGTTGTCATAGCAGGATCATAAACAGCATTTATAACAATCTAGCCTGGAGGAAAAGGCTTACAATGGTCTGTTTAACATGCAGAAAATATTCAGATCGGCCGCGTCTGGTTAGATTTGAGACCCACAGGAGAGATACCCAAGTTAAATGTAGCATGGGTTTCTCTCAAGATTAGCTTTAAAAAAGGCTTTGGGTCAGGGACATGGGGGCTAATGCCAATGATATGTCCACAAGCAGTCTTCTTTCAAAAAAGACAGCTTGGACAAAAATGGTAGCTGCATGTTACTGTCTTACCAAAAAAACATGTAAGGTCACTTGAGCTGCTACTTAAGAAGCATGGCTGAAATTATTTGCAATTGAATGGCTTGAAGCTCAGACAACTACTTCAGCGATCACTATACGAAAAAAAAGTGCATACACTCACATAGTGAAATATATGCAGGTCTTTGCAGAGCCATAACTTGCCTACACTATGCAACTTTGTGAACTTTTGCAGGGTCGGAACCTAATTCTTTAGAACTACTACAAAAGTAATATGGGTAAATTACAGAAAAAAATTACATTGTTTTGAGTGGGTATTAAAGAAAATATAGTCTATATATACAAACAGAAATGGCTCCCTATCACTGAACACGATGAACTACTTGCACTTGTTGCCATTCAGTGTCACATTCCAGGGCAGAGTAACAGATTCCCAAGTCTAAGCATAGCAAGTACATCTCAAATCACCAGAACCTTTCAGAACAGAAGCTACTGTTAAATGCTAACAGTAGTATAAAGTAAAGCTTGGACAGAACATTGTGCAGGACTGTCAGACTCATTTTCAGGATGGTGATAATAGAAATGGGTGGCTTACTGGAAGGGATTGTGGTGACAGATGTGAGAACAGCCATGTATGTACAACAAACACTTTCTCTACAGTATGTGTTGTTACTTTCTTAATACAAGCAACTGAGATTATGAAAGATGCACAGCAAAATTTGCTTTTCTTTGAAAAAGATAAATCGTGTCTTTTACTTGAATTTTAAATACACAAAACGAATGAGTTTTGCAGCTCTAGTCCCTAAAACAGAGCTTAACCGTTGGAAAGCTAGCATAAACGTTCACAGCTGAAAAATGTAAAAATTCCTTTCCAGGACATTCTCTGCTGCAGTCATTTGGACACCTCCAATTAGGAAAACACCATCATATCCCAGGACTTGCTTGGCAACCACAACCACCACCTCTGAGAACTGATTTTGCAGACATCTATGCCCAGGTCTGGCTACCAACATAAGCCATGCTGCTTCCAAGGACAGCATGTATGGCAGTGCGGTTAAATGGGTGCAAACTGTGTGGAAATACAGTCACCCTGCAGAGAGCAAACATGCTGTCACAAATGCTTAGAATTTGTCCCTGCAACTTTAAACACAAATTGTCAATCATTCTAAGGGTGAAACACAACTCAAAAAAGAAATCCTAACAAAATAAAGTGTACACTGACAGAGAAGTGCTAAACTCTTCTAAAGAGAGGTGCTAAACTCACCAAAGAACTTGTTACCTAGAGTAAATAGTTCTTGGTTACATTGTTTTATCCCCTTGTATTCTCTCTTCTCTAAGTTTTTACTTGCTGACTGCAGAGTCTTTGAGAGATTATGTATCTTTAGTAGCTTTTTAGCACTTTGGGGATTTACCAGCAGAATTAATACTTAGCATTGTAATTATCGAGACGAAACAAAAGAAAAGAAAAAAGAACTTTGAATTAAGCAGTTAAATGAACAGATAGAAGCCTGCAAGAAAACGTTACATATAAAAGCTGTAGGACTTCGGTTACTATATAATTTTAGCCAAAGATGAGGCACACTTTTTTCCCTGTGAGTAGTATTCATTTTTCTGGTTTGTTCTTAGCACAAATCTAGGTGGGTTAATGGAAAGCTCACTTGTAGCACTTCAGTTGCCACAAAACTCAAACAAGCATGTTTACAGTCTAATACAACAAATATAACATAGATTGAAGCAAACGTTCAGCATTACGCAGTCATTTTTCTCTGCCCTGCTCACGTGCCATCTCTTTTCCTGCTGAAATCAATGGGATTTATGTCACTGATCTGGCCTCATCTAAATCATACCAACTGATTGATTTCCTACCAGTTTAACAGTGCTAGCACTGCTAGTATGAGAGCAAACATGCCCCAGCAAGTCTATTTGTGGTTTATCTCATAGAATTTTTACACTGCTATGCAACTTATGTTTGATGTGCAGTTAAATAGTCTAGTTTCAAGAGATTCCATCTGAACTAGCATTACCTGACAAACTTTATATTGTTAGCTCTTAAATTGACATAAACTAGCTCTATTGGGCTGGTTTAGCACTAACTGTGTGTGAACTAGTTTTTAAAAAAATCACCGTAACTCTACATTCCAATTTTCACCCACTGTTCAGGATTCTCATTCAGCTTGCAAAGCCCACTACCTGAAGCACTCAATGAGCTTTTCAATGGGTACTTGCAACAAAGCACGTAAGAGCAACACTGCTGAAATAAACTAACAACCAATTCAGCACAGAGGATCCTTTTTTTTTTTCTTTAAATATATACAGAAGTAGTAAGCATTCATGATTACAATGAAGGAATCAAAATACACTTGCCAAGCATGCTAAGAATCACAGAATCATCTAGGTTGGAAGAGACTTCCAAGATCATCCAGTCCAACCTCTGACCTAACACTAGCAAGTCCTCCACTAAACCATATCACTAAGCTCTACATCTAAACGTCTCTTAAAGACCTCCAGGGGTGGTGACTCAGCCACTTCCCTGGGCAGCCCATTCCAGTGCCTAACAACCCTTTCAGTAAAGAAGTTCTTCCTAACATCCAACCTAAACCTCCCCTGGCACAATTTTAGCTCATTCCCCCTCGTCCTGTCACCAGGCACGTGGGAGAATAGACCAAGCCCCACCTCGCTACAGCCTCCTTTCAGGTACCTGTAGAGAGTAATAAGGTCGCCCCTGAGCCTCCTCCAGGCTGAACAATCCCAGCTCCCTCAGCCGCTCCTCGTAAGACTTGTTCTCCAGACCCCTCACCAGCTTCGTTGCCCTTCTCTGGACTTGCTCAAGCACCTCAATGTCCTTCTTGTAGCGAGGGGCCCAAAACTGAACACAGTACTCGAGGTGCGGCCTCACCAGAGCCGAGTACAGGGGGACAATCACTTCCCTAGCCCTGCTGGCCACACTGCTTCTTATACAGGCCAGGATGCTGTTGGCCTTCTTGGCCACCTGAGCACACTGCTGGCTCACATTCAGCTGACTATCAACCAACACTCCCAGGTCCTTCTCGGCCAGGCAGCTTTCTAACCACTCATCTCCCAGCCTGTAGCTCTGCTTGGGGTTGTTGCGCCCCAGGTGCAGGACCCGGCACTTGGCCTTGTTGAACTTCATGCAGTTGACCTCAGCCCATCGCTCCAGCCTATCCAGATCCTCCTGCAGAGCCTTCCTTCCCTCGAGCAGATCGACACACGCACTTAGCTTGGTGTCGTCTGCAAACTTACTGAGGATGCACTCGATCCCCTCATCCAGATCATCGATAAAGATACTGAAGGGGACTGGCCCCAGTACTAAGCCCTGGGGGACGCCACTAGTGACCAGCCTCCAACTGGATTTGACTCCATTCACCACAACTCTCTGGGCCCGGCCATCCAGCCAGTTTCTAACCCAACGAAGCGTACGCCAGTCCAAGCCAAGAGCAGCCAGTTTCTCGAGGAGAATGCTGTGGGAAACGGTGTCAAAAGCCTTACTGAAGTCAAGGTAGACCACATCCACAGCCTTTCCCTCAACCCACGCCCCCGAAGAAACTGGAGAATCCACAGAGCAGCTAAGAGTTTCATTTCCTCCCCAGTTGCTCACGAGGAGGCTGGGTCAGTGGTTCAGGGGAGAGAAGCAGAGCCAGGTTGGTCTACATTTAGGTGCAGGCAGTAGCATCCCCAAGGGACTGGGCTCCCTACTGTAGCTGCAGGCCAGGTGCTGTCTGTGGTTTGTAGAGTGAAGCTCACTCAGCTGCATCTGCCTCACTGCAATGATATGATCAGGTGCATTGAGTAGACTCATCTTTAGGTATACCAACCCATAGCAACTAGAAATCAAATTATACTTTCAGTGAGCAAAATGCCTTAGAATTATCACTCAGATGAGAAAAACCTGTAGCACACCAACAGGGAAAGTGATGACAGTCAAAACAGCTCAACCATTCCACAACACAGGCACCAAGCACCAACCAGGAAGAATATATGCAACATACCTTCCTACACTTGTGCCTCACTGCCAAGATGCCATTGCACTTCTATTTGACAATGCTATTAACACAGAATGTATATGCAGGAGAAGTCAATAGATTGCAAAATATTCTACAGACATTGTACTAGCTCTCAGGTAATTCACAGTGACGGATAAATGGTGTGCAAGCCTAGCTTCCAAACCCCTTAGTGCAAAAGGCAGAAATATGGTAAGGACTACTGAAGGAAGAACAGATTCACAGTAATTCTAAAGAGAAAAGATTTGCAGAATTTCTCTCTCGCTATCTTATTTTTCCCAAAATAACCTACTCTAGGTTCTGTCCCCTCTTTTTATCTCTCTGTTAAACATTCCCACTCACTCCACTGCAAACAGAGGTATTAGCTAACAGGTTTCCTAGGACTTGGCTTGGCACTCTCAGTGAAACACCTCTTTAATTTTCCTCATGCACTGAGATCAATTTACAAAGCTATTTCCATTGAGAATGCTTGATATACACTATAAATCACGTATGCCCATCTACGTATTTCCCACTGTAGACCAGCAAGATGCCCAAATAGAAGCCATGCCCTTTTGCACCTTCCCAGCTAACTGTGAATACCTAAACCAGTTGTCCTTTGGTATCAGAGCCACTCAGCTGTAAATAGGTAAATTGCTCCTGGTGTACAAACCATTGATTAGATAGATCAATGGCCTTTGCAATTCCCCATGAGTAAATGCTATATATGCTCACTAACTGATTGTCTTAACTGCTGCCAATTAGAGCTTAAATGTCTAATTAACAAGAAATAGAGTTCTCCACTGTTGACTTTGGAGGACTATGACCATTAACTCTACCTGTACAACACAATTAGATGATGAGAGGGAGAAAGTGAAAATTAGATGAGTGAAGAAATTGTCTGGATACCAACAAAATATATGTACAAATACTGCATGGGTTTAGATACTCCAGGCTTATTTCTCAATATATAGCTTCTCCTAGAACATGATGTCTCTTGTTTCTACTGATTTCTGTTTATTTCCACTGATTTCTCCTAGAAAATACAGTCACTTCTAGAATCCAAAGTACCTGTGAAGTAAGAACCTGTAACATCTATCCAGTCATTTTTGTTATGAACATAATCCAACAAAGTCACGACCCTGCTATGCAAGTGCATGGAAGCATCCATGTAAGAAAACAATATATGGAGATGACTGCATTTTTTCTTTAATAACATGTATTAAACATTATTGATATTCCTCCAACAATAAACAAGCTGGAGAAAAAGCAGAATAATAAAATGTACAATTAAAACTTGATGGATTCACTGCAACTCTGAACAGTTCATCTGTACAGATTATGAACTACTAAGATCAGCCTGAGAGCCTGTAGCTAAATAGAGCTGGTAAATACCTTGATCATGAACAACAACTGCATTATTCTTCACTGTTCAAAGCAATTTTTATTTCTTGAGCAGGATTAGACTATACAACTGCCCAGAGCTACACAAATAAATGCAATTTGGTACTACCTGAAAAAGAAATCTGCTGAGAAAGATGTTTGAAACTGGCAATAGATGCAGGCACTGCAAATAATTTTTCTGAATAGAAGGATGATGCACCAGAGACCAGCTCTTATCGTGAAAACTACAATAGCAGATGCCAGTGAAATAATACTTAGCAATGACATGGACATTCTACAAAAGTCAGTGATGAAAAAAAAAAAAAACCTTTTCAGGTACTTGTGTATGTTGTTAATCATAATTAAGGCAAGTATGACAGCTTCTTGGCAACAGACACTGAGTTCCATTCCCTGACAAACAAATCCTGCAGGAATACTCTCTCTTTCATTATATCAAGCCTGCAGCACTTTACACCAAATTTACTTAGAACACTCCAAGTTGTAGGGAAACTTGTTTTCTCAGTTGCTTTTTGGTAGATAATCACATGGTGACCTCCACAAAAGAATGGAGCAAGTTTCCCATTAATAAAGTAAAAAGAGCTTTAAAAGCTAGTACTATAAACAAACACATATACTATTACAGACAGGGGCAGGAGAGCAGAGACAAAAGAGAGATGCACAGCATCCAAGTTAGGGACCTAACGCTATCCATATCTTCAAAGAAGATTCAGAGTGTCAACCCTAACAGCAGCAAGTGAATTGCAGTCCTTCTAAATTTGCATTTTTACTTGCATAATACAGTATCTCTAACACCTAACAATGAGCACTTGTAAATATTAAAAAAAAAAAAAAAGAAGCAATACTAGGTACATAGGTATACTTATTATTGCCCTTTCAGTAATCTGGGGATTTCCCATTCTCCAAGAACAGCCAAAAACTGATAATCTGGGGGAAAGCAAGCCATTTTCAGAGCACTTTAAAAATAAAAAAATAAAAAAATTTTGGAGGCAAGATTTTGGCCAGCTGTAAGCTTTTCATTCAAATCAACTCACTTGTTACTGTGATTCATTAATTGTTGAATAGTACTGAGCCATTTAAAGAATACACTATCAGTGCAGGTAATAGCTGAAAAAGGTTGGAAAGAAACATAGTTAGGCATCTAAAAGAAGGTGTAAATACCACAAAGAAAAGAGAAATTCCTTGCAGTATTTATAATTACATTACTGATAATTACATCTAAGTAATCAGGAAATGGAGGGAGGGTATTAGCAAAGCCTCTCACAATAAATTGCACAAGTTTACGGAACCATCTCTTTAGGGAAGTGCATGGAAGCTCCCTACTCCATCTGAAATGCATAAAACATGGGAGACGAAACACATTCACAACGTGCTGTGGGGACAATACTGAGCTGGAAGAGAGATGGACTAGTCTTTTCTAAGTGCTACACCACAAACCTAGGAGCGGGTTTTAAAATTACCACCTCTGCTGACTTCTGATTTTGTTGTCTGTTCCCAGCTGTATCTCATGTTAGTGAGATCCCATAGGGTTTTGCAATTAGCATGAGGAAAGCAGTATGATAATCAGAAGAAATTAATGGTTTAAAAACATAATCTTACACTTCCCTTGAGACTTGTTCCATGTAACTGGATTCTCAAAGAAAAGAAAAAAAGAAACAGGTAATTGATTCTTATTAAGAGAATTATCTGCCACAAAATGCTGTTCATAGAAAAAAGATCTTAATTTTAAACTAAAATGCTCTCAGAGTCTGTGTGAACCTAGTTTCTGCCTAGCTTTCTATGGAAGAGAAGATAGGACTCTCTCTGTGCCATTCTTCTATTTAGCACCTACACAGAAGGGCCAAGCACAATGTGGGTCTTCATGTGCTAACGACATGCATGTGGAAAAGGGAGCAGGATGCGACAGTGAAATAGCAATCCCCAGGCTTCCGCCAGCAATTTCAATGAGAAAGCTGGAGAAATGAGCATGCACTGCATGCTCTTCTCAGTCACTTGTGCAGAGAAGCTAGGTCAGCTCCTGAGTCATGGATATTATCAACCTTCATTCAACAGAAACTATATATTGTGTTTAAGTATGTCCAATGCTGACTTTTTCTATGCTCCTTAGGAAAGACTGAGTTACAGACTTTATGGTTAACTACCCTATTAAGCAGGTGTGTGTTACTTATTTTGGCTTAATTTACTCTCTCTTCCAATAAATTGATTAAAAATTTTAAAAAAACCTGCCACATAAAGCAGGAAAAAAAACCCCACTCTCAATAAATGTCTGGTCTTACTCCTATGAGTGCAGAAACTAAATGGATCTCTTAGGAACTTTTCCAAAAAAATAAATACACAGGAACACTTCAACCATTTCAGTCCAAAATAGTGTGACACACACTAAGTCATCTAGCTCTTGGTAAAAACAGAGGAAAATTTTAAGAACCCTATTTAGGGAACAACAACAACAACAAAATCACATGTAGCATTTTGATAAGCTAGGACAGGAGCTGCAACACCCCACGTTTTCTTTATATAGTTTTATCTATACAATACAGGTGGGTGCATGGATAGATTTTTTTTTTGTGTTCATTAGTAGTGCCTGTTCACACTGAGCAGCCCTGCTAAAAAATTAGCTCAACTCCAAGAATAAGGCTCCGTGCAGACTTCTGTTGCTCGGTTTCACGGATTTCATAGCAAAAATTTAAAAACGTGAAGCATCTTCCTGTAACTGAACATCAGCTCGCACAGTCGAAAAATAATTCGGAAGCCTACGTGTAACAGCACCACCTGGTGATCTTTGACATAATGACAAAATGTCTTCCATCCGGTACTCAAAAAGTTACATTTTGCCCTTTTCTTCCAAAATCATAAATTAAGATTTTTTTTTTTAAAAAAAAGTAGACAAAATATCTCAGATTAAAAAGTTGTAATGGAAAGTTTAAAATTTATATCAAATATAAAACAAACTAAAATGAATCTAAATCTCAAGTCCCCAGAATACCGGGGACAATCTTAAAGAGGTAAACAATCAAGCATAAAAGGAAAGATAAATGAAATTCTGTACACAACCGAGTTAACACAGCTGGAATTTTTCTGTTTTCCTCTGACTAGAGCTTTGAAGCAGTGAAGTTAGCCGTTTGCATCCACTAATTTTACAAAAGATAGGATTAATTCTATTCAGGTGTTCAAAAATACCTGTTTATTGCCCTGTTATGAACACAGCTGCACCCCTAGGAACCTTGGGAATCAGAGTTTCCATCTCCTTGTAATGTTCTGTACTTTGAACAGTCTTTCCCTGCCCGCCAAAAGTCTTTCTCCAGACAAGATCTCCCTCTAATTTTAACTATATATTCCTCCACCAAAATACAACCTTCCACTCTTTCTCTCATCAGCCCAATCTTCCCTTCTACATCAAGTCATTGCTTCACAACTGTTTCTCTCTTTCTTGAACCATAGTAGATTTTGTCCAGAGAAAACAAGGTATCAAGGTATATGGTCTTTGTTTTTGGTTTGTTTGGGGAAAAAAAAATAAAATAAAAAAAGACATGTTAGCATGTCACTTTTTCTTTTTTAAGTCACTTTGGAAAGGCAGATCAGGAAGACACAAGACAGACCTCTCCAAGAGACAGATCAAACAACACCGAAATCCCCATGGAGACACCAGTTCATTTGTGGCCAAAACCCCACTCTTTTCACAGCAGAGGGGCAACAGTCAACCATCCCTGCAGAAAAGGTGACTGTGTGGATCTTCCTCAGGAGGCTTACACCACTGTTCCTTCTGCCAGCTGGGACATTAGGGCATGAGCACAACACTCACACCTGAGCACGTACCCACCTTACTTGGGAAAACTGAGCTGCAAAATATTAGCCCTTCAAATTAGGCCTCCTTAGGGTATCTCAGACATCAGGAATCTCTACACTTCTAAATTAATAGTAATAATAATAATATCTTATTTTTAGAACACACAGCTTATGTTCTTCATGGATCTGGAGCCCCCATACAGTCACCAGCTTGCAGCTTGATGCCCTTAATAGCTCCAAACAAAGCATCTTTACTACCAGACAGAGGAAAATCAGGGGAAATGCTGTATTCAGACAGATGTCAAAACAGTGTTTTTTTTTTTTTTTTTTTCTCCAGGGACAGTGTGCCTGACTGCCCTGCTGTTTTTGTCATTCTGAAAGCTTGACACAACTCTATTAGGATAAATTTTGTCATAAGATAAATTGCACACTCAGAATGCCTCCTGAAGTTTCAAAATCCACAATTAAAATTTCATATTCATAATGGTAAACATCCATATATCTTTCTCAGGAAAAATACCATCTGCATAAATTTAATGAGTACTTTATTAATACAGCGGTATTGTGGTCGCACATTCATGCCACTCTCTCTTTTGAAGTCTGACAATATTTGCTGGAAAAACTACTAACAGGGTTGTATTTTTTTTTAATTATTATTTTTTGGGGCTCTGCAAGCACAACTGAATACGTTTACGATTACAGGAGAAACATACTTAACTCTCAGAAAGCAGTAACAAAGACATTACCCTTTTACAAATAATTTATAAGGCTGGACATTCAAGACCAATAGAAACTCACATTCATCTTCCCTCCAGAACCACAAACTGTGTTGATTTTTTGTAATTTATACTCTGCAACAGAATACTAACCTATAGAAAAGCTACTAAAGAAGACAATGTTTTTTCCCATAAAAAAGCAACACCATCTAAAACTCAAGATATTTAAAAGGAAAGCTATATCTGGGGATGCAAATTGTCAAATACCTTTCCCTGATGTCTACTGCCATCTTTTGCATTCTGGCAAAAATACAAAACAGAAAAAATATTCTCAGGTTTTATTAAATTTCATTAAGTTCTGAGCACTATATCCTAGTTGTATTTACTTGAACCAAGTTAAGTTCTCAGAAAGTTATCTATAAGCTACATTTCCTTTCCAAGCAGTTGATGTCAATTACCACAGTCAGCACTTTGGCATTCTAGCACATGACTATTTATGTGCTTGGATGGAGCTAAAGGAGAAGGCCATAGAAAAAAGTATGACTGATACCCTCTTTTTCCAGAAAACATAGTGACTCTTCATGAACGATTGCAGAAAGCATTCTGAAAGCAGAAATTAGTAGAAAAATCCCACAGAGCTTTTTTTGGAGACGGAGATAACCACTTTGACCACAGATGGAACAGCCCCATTGGCAGTATGATCCATTTTGAACCATACCCTTAGGATTACCTAATTATGCTCACCACATACATTAAATACTTCTCATCTGTAGAGCATCTTATACACCAACGTCAAAGAAGGAATGGTGAGGAGCTGTTAACATCTTTGATCCGCTGCCACATGACTCACCGCAACATACTTCTCTGATACTATTAAGGAATTCCATTACTGGCAGACTGAAAAGGTATTCAGTACTTTCTGAAATACTAGTCATCAGGAGTAGACAGCTGGCCACGAAAAAAAAAAAAAAAGCTACGTTGAGAACAGACAATTTCAAAGCTCCTGGTTCACTGGTGGAGCTAGGATTTCTTAACATGTTTTCTAAAACAGGTGTAAAGGGAATTTTTCCATAACTGTATAAATGAAGAGCATCCATTCTCAAAAAGGTAATATATTTTTAGCTTCTGGCACGTTGATATTTGTACCATTATCAAGGATTTTTCTAAGTAGTGGCAAAGCAAGCAGGAATTCTCAGACATAAAAATTAGAGACAGACTTTTAAACACCCACTGTTCTCCAGCATTCTTCTACTTACCATCTAGTTTGTATTTTTATTAGGAATACAGTGTTCAACTTGTAATTTTCTAATCAACTGAAACCACAAAATGCTGATTAATCTAAATGATAACATAATTATAGTGAAATCAGTTGCACCACTAATCGAAGGCAGGCGCAATCTGAAGAGAGTGATTGGTGCCTTAAAAATGGAATTCTTGGAGTAACAACAGGGGATCTAAAAGGATTTTTAATGCTAATGTTACAATTAGATCCTATGATATACAATTACTTAGAAAGATACATATAGGCAAGGTTGGGGTGGAGTATTTTGGCACAGAATCTCCCAATTCTTTGTCTAACAAATCTCATGAATGAAAGAAAAATAAGACAGTAAAGGATTTTCATAGTTAAAATGTTTTGTCTACCTTTCTTTTCAAATCACTGCAACCATGTGTTTTATCAATATCCCATGAAATTCCTGGTAAAGGAAGTTACTCTCAAAGTAGCTTTTGGTTCTCTAGAAACAGAAACACATACATCCCGGGTAGCTTCTGACTGATGAGACTAAGATAAAAATGGTGGGGGAGGCTTCTTCTTTTTTTTTTTTTAACCAGTCCTGATTAAGTTGGGCTTTTGCAATGCCCAACATTTCTCCTCATTCCAGGTAATTACTTTTTATTTTTTTATTATTTTAAAATGGGTAGTGATTTACTCAGATGACCTTTCAGAAAGCTGTAGCTTTCTTTAAAAACAAAAACAAACAAGCAAACAAAAAAAATAGACAAGAATTACGTGTTGGTAAGTTCACTAAAAATAGCAACATTGTAGTGCAAACTTTCAAGGAAATCATTTATTCATTTATTATTATTATTTAGTTTGGACCCTTTGTAGGTCTAGATTCCATGTTTAAGCAGATATCAGCAACCAAACTTCAAAACAAGTGTAACTAAGAGACTCTGCTTGCTCCAAACACAAGTCCTCTGTAAACTAACAGGGAAGCAAAACCTTACCCATCTAGTTGTTATTTTGAAAAAGTGGGAGAGAACACCAGTTTTGAAAAAAAATCCTAAGATCACATGCACGTTCTGTTGTGCCAATTCCATCCCATGTCCTGTTTCTAAGGGACACTGAACATCATTCTCCCTCCTTACATCCTAGGCTGGTTTTGATTCAGACCATGGACATGGGAAATGGTCTCACAGAAGCACACATTTTAATAGTTCTACAAGAATGTTTGTAATGCAGGCAGCATATCATATTGTTGCAGGGAACTTTGTGCCTCTTTTACGTATTTATTCTTCCCTATACTGTTCCCGAAATAAGTAATTTAATTCCCACTTGCCTAAATTCCCAACTGCCTAAATTCCCTTCCTGGTAGCTGAATACAGTGTTCATCTCTAAAACCTTAATTCGAAATGCATTGTAATTGTACTGTCACAGAAACAAGCAAAGAACCTCAATTACATCTGTACGAGTGCTTGAATGTTGCAAAAGGATTTGAGCCACCCTTTTATGTCATTAATTACTCAAATTCCTTTAGGACTTATTCTGTTCCCCCCCTCAATTCCACCTCCATGAAGTTTTTCGATTGGTGGACATTGCTGAGTTTACATAACATGAGTTCAGCTCTGTTTCAAAGGTGTCTTGACTCCATCAAAAGACTGAAGCAATTTTAAATTTTGCTTTTCTTTACGTCTTATACAGAGGAGTCTGTAAGAAGTGTAGATAAGTCATTTTTCTAATATGATTGTTTCAAGTTAGCAAACTAAGAATGATGATGATGCACTTTGAATTTGCTGCTCAGACACATATTATGGACCCTTTCTGATGCTCAAAGACCAGAAGAATTTTGACCAATGAAGTAGACCAAAACAACAATTCTCAATCTGCCTTGGTCATTTGCCTCAGTAGCAAATATTTTTTCAAGGTACAGGTGGTTTGGAAGCCACTGAATACTTATATGTGAACAGATTTTATTTCAAGAAGGGAATACCTTGGGATTTCCTTTTTCTTCAGGATAATCACTATCTGTAGCATTTTTCATTTGTAGTTGGAGTTTCACACCACCCTTCTAGACCGCTTTTTTTTTTCCTAGAGCCCCTGTTACCACTATTAGAGCAACCTGTAATCAAATATAGGATAAACACTGATACAAATGCATCATACCAAAAACTGCCTTATGTGAAGCCTGATTTTTCTGAACTTACACTGTGTCTTCCCTAACATGAAACAACTAAAGATGCGCTGCATTAATTTTACTAATCTTTAATAGATTATAATTGGAATTAGGTCTCCAAAGGGATGGCTTGAGTGTGTGTTTACCAACAGAAGAATGACAATGATTGATCAGAAATGAAAACAGAATGTTTAGTCTAATTACTTTATTAGTTATCTGAATGTAACTCACGTTTTATTTAAAATTGTTTATCTAGGAAAACAAGATTGCCACTGGAAACAAGAAATCCCTTAGCTTTCTTCTTTCCACTGGCAATCTGCTAACAGCAGCAAATTACATTCAAATTACACATCAACTAGTATTAGTATTAATTGTAAACTAACCTCAGTTCACTTAACTGTGGGCATAATGAAGTATTACAATTAGCCATAATATATTATTTAAATAAGAAATATCAATATTATTTAGAGCAGGTGCCAATTATGGCAGGCAGTGAAATATGCCACCAAAAAAGGATCTCAATTAGAAATTCAATTTCAGCAAAGACAAAGGTCCCTGTCACTCTGGTAAAATGGCAAGCAGCACTACTGCACATCACCTTCATGGGGGAAGGGAGGCTAATTTGGAGCTCACCTGCATTTTGAAATATGGGTCTTACAGGTGTTCAGGAGAGACATTTCAAAGACTAAACTGCAGAATTTTGCAGAATAGGTTTGTATAGTTCTGTACAGGAGAAAGAAATCCCTACACAAAGCCACTCATTTCAAGATGCCAGTATACTGTTACTTCATTTCAAAATGGTTTGGGTAAAGACCTGCATTTCCTATCTGCTCAGTTAATACTGTTTGAAATTCTCTTAAGAATATAGTAAATTTGTAACATAGTTGTGGATGTGAAAACTCTATGGCTGAATATCCACACGCCCTTTTTCAGTATTTTAAAACTTTCAAGATTCATTTCTGACTTCTAAGCCCAGTTCTCTGCAGTCTTGAGCAAAGTGGTAAAGGCTGATGCTTACATCACCACTGACATAAATGTGGATTGAAGATGCTTAGCTCTCCTAAAAAGATGATCTGCTTCAGTGTTTCCACCCACAGTTCTCTACCAGGGTAAGGCCATTCACTCTGAATATCCGTGTCAAACTAACTGTCAGACAGAATAAGCAACGCTTTTGCTAGAGTACACTTGTCTTTCCAGTAAACAAAGAAACTGCATCCAGCAGAACAGTATCTGCGAAAGTGGAAACAAGTTGCATGTGTAAAGCAACCTAGACTAATTTATACTAGTTAAACTTCATACTAAAGACAACTTATGCTATAGCTGCCAAAACTTAAATTTCTAAGTTTTCACACATCCTCACTGCTTCGCATCTCAGTTTGTAAAATTATAAAGTAAATGTAGCAACTCGTAGCTAGCAAAACATGGGAAATCTCAGGGGAAAAAAAAATACCAAATGCATTCTGTCTTCAGCATTTGCTAGAAATGCTCAGTCCTCAGTTATGTTGCATCCTAAAATTGGGGTTGTCAAATGGATGCTGCCAACAACAAAACTTAGCATCACTGACTCTTAATTTTCCAAGTATTTAAAAGCATTGATCAGTTCCTGTCACCAAGTTGCAATAACACCATTTAAGGAAAAGATTTTGAGTAGAGCTAGGAAAAGTTGAAGAGAAAAATTGCAAGCTGGAATATGGTGCAAGTACGCTCAAGTTTCAGCCACAGGCCCACAGTGACAGAACTTTCCTTGCTGTACATTAAGATAATTTCAGCACACTACAATTATGTGCCTAATTAAAATTAAGAAATTAGAACACAGTTAAAAGGAACGATATTTTGCTCACAGCTAATTTCATTAAAGTATTAATGAACAGGACTCATTTTATGGCTAGAGGGCAACTACTTTCTCCAAAGTACTTCCATGCTAGCTAATTTATTCATGCATGAAAAACAATCCAATGAGAAATGAGTGAGCCGGGAACTGCTGGTCCTAATTAAAATATTTAAAACACCATGTCTATTCTGTTCCATCTAGTCAAAGACCTAAGCTAGAAGCCAGCACGATACCAATTAACATGGAACAAGCAAACACACAACACCCACAGACTCTGATTAAAGTGCATATTATTGCACCATACAATATATTGTTCTACACATGTATGTAAATGTTTAATTAACCCATGCCTAAATCTCTGTAATGTTCAGGAACTGATACTTTAAATCCTAAGCAAGTGACAATCAGGCTGCATGCCACATTCACTTTTATTTATGACAATGCTTTATTAGCTAACTCATTGGAGTCATCCTGCAATTCACACATTAAAGTATTTCTTATGAAGGGAGGGGAGACAGAAGGAGAGGAGAAAAAAAGAGCAGGAAAAACATTTTCTCTGCATTTCAGACAGCAATGAGATTGCTGGTTGCCAAAGGCTTGGAAATGGAACGCAACGTTGGGTTAGCCTCAGGTAATACAATATTTTTCATTAATAATTGAAGGAAGAGCCTGGGACTAAACCCATTTGTCAATCTTGGATGGTGGCAACAAAAACAAAATAAAACCACTTCCTTTATCGACCAAAGAGCTGTTTGTGGGGGAGGAACTCAAGGGATGGTTCCCACTAGAGAAGAACACTGCAAAGGCTCAGAGAGAAGTTGGAGACTTGCAAACTTAGTAGAAAGCAGGATCAGAAAAAAAGAAAATGCTCTAAACTTCAGTTCACACACAGATGAGAAAAAACTGAGTTCAAGGAGACTTGAAAAGCAGACATTTGCCTCAGTTTGCACCAATGTAGGTCTTCCTTTTTGCAAAGTTCCTAGGGTCCCCCCCCCCCCCCCCCCCCCAAGTTAATCTTCAAGGATTTCATGAGAAATCTAGCTCCCCACAGAGGTTTTCCGCCCCCTTTTCTATTCCATTCCCTTACAACACACACATACCAGTTTCTTCATTAAATACAGCAAGTGAAAGAAGTTAAATAGCCTTCCCTTGCTTTTTCTGGCTGATTGGGTAGACTTATTTCTTCTTTCCTTAACTTAAAAGGCTTGCAACCTGTTGATGGAAGTGCCAAATACAAAGAATTCAGAGTTGCCACAAATCCCTCTAAGAGCAGCTCTTATATTTTCCCATTAACAAACCATGGAAATCTGTTAGTGGAGCCAATACTCATTCAAATTTTTGTGTGCATGGTCTTCACGTGCTGGCAGTGAAGCAACCAATTAGTAAGACAACAGTGAGTTCATACACACTCACTCCTATTTTGTGCTCTGGGCTTGGTCCTCACCGTGCCCTGATGAAGGGAAGGCACAGAGAGCTCTAATCCTCCACAGAGCCAGGGAAACAGAAGTATGCAGTCAGAAGAAAGAGATGAAGAGTGAGGGAGCTCAGGGAGACAAAGAGGGGTTGGTAGTCAGATGAAGCTGAATACAGAGGTCAGTGAAAGGTTGCAAAGAGCCGTCCAGGAAGATGCACAGGACAAGAACAATTCAAGTTACTGGCAGAGTGAGGGAAGAGAAATGTCTGGAGGAGAAGAAAACAAACAGATCTGAGAAACAGGAGAACAGAAAGACCACAGAGAAAGCACAGGTGCAAATCCATTGGAAGCAGACATCTGCATGACCATGCTGAGCAAGAGACACAAGCTCATAGTCCCAGTTCAAGTGAAAAACAAGAACAGGAATAGTAATGAAAGAGCAGCATAATCACCCAGAAGGAAGTAATGAAATGAACTGTCCTCATGTTACAGCAGTGAGATGCACATCAGATACCTCAACTTCAGCTCCTGGCTTTGCCATACAATGTTAAACAGCATAAATTTCTCTATAAACCACCACCTGAGCTTTGGTAACACTAGTTTGCAGTAAGGGAGGTATAATTTCATGTTAAACAGAGTTGTACCAGAAGGACTAACAGCAGCCACTGCTGATGCTGCCATTTACTGGAAGTGAACCAGAGATGGTGGTCTCTTCAAGTAGAGGCTCTCTCATACAGTATTTGTCAAGTGTCTAGTTCAGTTACTCTTCATCAATCAAATCAAGTCATCTAGGCTCTGCCATAATACAAATAATTGCAAGTGAGGGGGTCGTAATTGAACGTCATTAATAAACTGCACTGTAATCTCTTGGAAAGATTTCACCGTAGTTCAAAATCAGGCTTCTTCAGGACTGGCAGAAAGCTCCTATTCCTACAGAGAGGAACCTCATGAACAAACTTTAATGAATGAGACATATAGAGGGTTTTTCTTTTCCTCCCAAGCAGGTTTGCTCATGTTTAAATCAGAATGGATTTTCAATTTAAATGCTAAGATTTACTGGTGTTGAATTCCACCTGTTCCTTAAATACCAAAGGGAAGAGTTTCTGGGGAAGGGAGAAAGAAGAAAAAGAAAAAAAAAAGATAGTAACTCAAAATGGACAAGAAATTGCCAAGTACTATTCACACTGAGAAAATAGGGATTCCTAGAGACCTTTCTTTAAAATAAAAAAGGGAAGATGCATGCCTTGCTTTCTACCTGTTTATTTATGATTTTGACAAAGTAGTGTTAAAGAAACAGCAACTTAAATATCATATTATAAAACCTTACAGCCATGTCAACTTCACCTGCAACATTCTCGTATACGCTGCATAAACAAGGGTTGGAATCAAACAGAACATGGAAGGCCAGAGAGAGATCTGAAAAGGAACAAAGAAAAGGTGTTCTTACAGGAGGAGTAAGGGGACATAGGTAAAAGAAAAAAAGTAGTCAAGTTTTGAAAAATAAAAAGAACAGTCAATACAAATGAGAAGAGTGTTTAAATAGCCAGAAGAGTAGGTACTGAAGCTAATAAAATTACCCTTGCTTAACTGGAACCTCTAATTTAATCAATAGAACTGTAGGTAGTACTGATAGCAACTGAGAGCTGAACAGAAATTGGCCTTTTAATCGAGAGGTTAGGCATGTTAGAGGAAATTCATTTTAAAATGGTCCTCCTGTCCTGCATCATATCATTGAAAAAACACTATCTTGGGTCTTCATAATGCCATTTTTGAACATCATTACAAAGCAGACGAAATCATACTGTTTGCTGCTTTCTAGTGATTCAAGAACAAAGGTACTCTGGATGATGATATTCACTGTTTTGCAAACCATTCTTCAACCTGTAGTGTCATCTGTGACAAAATACTCCTATAGTCTCCTAAAAGGTCTTATTCTCCACATACATATATTCTGGTCTGGTCTTCCAGTTTAAATTGGTTAGTCACTGTGCATCCCACTTCAGGCTTTACACACTGCCCTGTTTATCTGCTGCAACGGTAACACAAACAAAAATACATACAGACTCAGGATCTGGCTTAGCATACCAGACAAAAAGATGACTTAAGGCTACCTCAGTCCATCCTCACCTCCTGTTCTTGCACAATACCTGGCCCAGTATCTCACTAAGGACCAATGCAGAATAATTTGCAGACATTGGTTGCTGTTAGAAGTTTATTGCCAGCTAATATTCTTTTTCTTTGTCAGTATTTTTAGTGCTGAACTGGGAAAAACATACAAATAGGTCTGCTAGTTCCACACGCTAAAGCCTGGCAAAACACCTTTACAGTCCGCAGGAGACTAAGAGGTTTTTGGTTGTTGTTTTTGTTTTGTTTTCTTACCCTCGACTCTTTAAAAACATTAATAGCATATCACTGAGTAGTAATACATTTGGGATCCTTGGAACTCTGTACATTCAAGATAAAATCATGCCTAATGCTAAATAATTCTGCTGCCTGTCCTTTTATACTTCACAAGGGATCCACTTAAAAAGATCTTCTGCTCCACAGTAATCACTAAGGGATTTCTGCTGCAAACTGCTCCACATGGAAACAAGATTGTGCTCACTCAGCACAGTTGGCAAGATCAGGCCCAAAGAGAGGTTGCTGGGTTTTCTTTTTCTTTTTTTTTTTCTTTTTCTTTTTCCTCCTGACTCCTCTGATCGTCCCATATAAGCAAGAATGGTCACAAAAACTCACAGTATGTACTTGGCTTCATCAGTGATGGAGAGCCTTTCAGTAATTTAAACAGCCAATATACCAAGAGTTATACCACTTTGCTTTTAACTCTGGTTGAAGTGAAGAAAGTTTTTCCAAGAAGTTTGCTGACTTTTTGTCAGCAAGGTACAGTCCATTACATAACACATAATCTTTTTCCTTGAGCTTTGCAATGAAATTTGGATTATATCTGTAGGTTGTATGCAGGGCTAAATATCTCCTCTCCAAGTTACTGGCAACAGATAAACCTCTAAAGAATATATGCCTGTGGATTTTTTATTTGTTTTTTTTTTTTTACATTATTGGGATTTTTAAAGACATGACAAATAGTGTTTACCTGACATGCCCAATTTTCTACCTTCTCTAGGAGACAGTGCTTTCATTTGTGTTCTAAATTAAGTAGCATATGTATGTTTCAACATTCTCCAGTACCAAAAGCAAAGAGCAAACTTCAAAGAAGACAACACATATTTATGCATCTTTAGCCAGATAAACATTAGTCCTCTCCCCTAACCGAAGCAGCTAGTCTAAAGAATGTTAACTTACTGTTTCCTAAATATGCAGATGTTCTGTTGTCATAGTTCCACAAAGTAATGAACAGCTTCTTAATATTTAATAAACCTTGCATGCTGTCCCCAGGCAGGGAGCTCAGACTGTTGATAGCCAGCTACTAAATGGCCATTACAACTCAGAATATCTCTTTAAAATCTGCTTAACAAACAAGTTATATCACCTGCAATGAAATGTGAATTATTTCAGTCATAAAACTGCAATACTCTTATCCTACAAGAACCCTAGATAGGTAGCATGGAAAACCAGTACCTCCTGCGCTCTGTTCTTACTCAGAAAAATCTTCGCTCTGTGACAAATGCTTGTGCCTAGTGCCATTCAGCTAGGTTTGCTGTATGGCAAAACGCAGACCAAAGGACTTCCTGTAGTCCAAGAATGCTACAGAGAAACTATAAAACTGCTTCTTGGGAATCTTGTTTATTGCCTCTTGTGTGCAATGCAAGTTATAACATATTGCAATAATGATCTTCACTAATTGGATATAGAAGTCATTAATACAGAACAATAGTATTTGTGCACTTTAATATTCACTTTTATATCCTAAAAGCAAAAAACTAATGCTAATGAGATCACATAGAAATAAGGAAAAACATTCATGCAGCTAGGATTAGACAGTGTCCTTCATGGTGCTGCCACAATGGGGCTCCATGTATGCATCGTATTCTGTGCCAGACTTTGCCAGATGGTTTTGCAAAGTTGAACATGTGTTAAAATGCTGTGTAAGAAAGTGCTATGCAAAATACTGGAAAATCCTAACTACTCCTGCCCAATCAATGCCAGTGTGCAAAGGCCACATCAACAAAACTGGTATGCAGCTGCAGCTATTTGGTAAAATCAGCTTTGTCACCTGACTGCTCACAAATACCCCTACACTGCCAACACACCTTAGTTGTCTCCAGATTGCAATAAAAGAGAAAATGCACGTTAATATCAAAAGACAAATATGAAGTCATCAGAAACAAATATGGAAGCTAACTGTTCTGCCAAAGCCTAGTGTGGCTAGTAGAGAGTGTGGCTTTGGCTTTGTAAAAAATACAGTAATAGGAAAATGTGATGCTTTTCATTAAAAATGTTTAAGAATCTTTAAAACTGATCTCAGCTAGCTCTGTAAGAATTTCATGGACTGAACTCTAGCTTTTTAGACTGTACTTCTCAGTGTCTAATTGGTTTGATACCTGCAGAGAAGGAACAAACATGATTAGAGAAGAGCGAGCCATCCTTTGAAATCAAGAACCTCTTTTAATCTTGAATATCCCATAAAAGTGAGCTGGATCCAGCTAGCTAGTCCAGTGCTTTTGAGCTACAGGAGCCTAACTGGGCTACATTTATTAATTTAAAAGGTTGCAATAATTACAGGATCAGTCTTGCTTAGATAAACTCACATGAAATGCAAAAAACCCACATGCATTAACTGCAACATTGCAGACACAGAAAAAGGGGAAAGTCTGTACAGGACATTACTGATTGGTTCTTCTACTGCTCAGTATACACTGATGCTTTCCCTGCAGTAGCATGTGATTATATAACCCTGGGGTCATATCAATATGCAAGCCCTAACTGATGAGAAAGCAAATTGGAACTAAAAATGTTCCAAAAGGCTTTTACTCTGATATATCCATGAAACAAGCAAGTGTCATGCAATGCAGAGAAAGAGCACCTGCTGAAAAACAAAACAAACCAAAAGACAACCATTAATAGAAGTATATATTTTGTATTTCCAGGAAATACCTTCCCATATTTCTCATGGAGAATTTTACATGTCTGTTTATATCACCAAAAATCTAACTATAACTGTATATTTTGAAAACATTCTTACTTTAATAAGCACTATTCAACCTGGGGAGCTTTTAAAGCTTGAAAAGGCATGCAACAGTAGCTTTCCTGAGATAATCTCAGAGATGGTGTTTTTGAAATCAGGATGCCATCTTTGCTCCTAGTCTTAGAAATACAACAATCTGAATTATTCACAGGTTATTCTCATTGCATGAGAATGGATGAGTAGAGAGTTTGCATACTTCTGGAGAAGGGGGGAAAAGAAGAAAAGGAAAGGTTCCCCCCCCACACCCCCAAGCAAGAATGGTGTTTCTGTATCTTTCAAGTAAGGGTTCTAGTTTCCCATTTAAAAGAGTAGTTTGAGTTGGATGAGCCAAGAGCCAGTAAACTTCAGATGCTGCCAGGAATTCATTGAATCAGATACACTAATATTGAAAGCACAAAACTGCATTGCTGTTGATAATCTGTTTTTCAAAATATTTCAAAACCATTAAAAAGATGCAGAACTATTTTAGGAACTCAATTTTTATCACTCAGAACACTATGTCTGCCGTGACATTAAAGCCCTGAACATCAGCAAGAAACTTCAGCACAGGAACATACCCAGAACACAACCTGGTGGCAAAAACATCTACGTAAATACAGTTTCTTTCAAAGCTTACTAAGGGAAACTTGGAAACTAACAGGGACAACCATCTCTCAGATCAGACCTTTGCCCTTTCCTAGTAGGAGACACAATGACAACAATGAATAACTATCATGCTTTGCTGAGTTTAGGTCTCAGTTCTGCCCACCTGTGACCTTCTAGCTATCAGCTACATTTGGCAGGCTGAGGTATGGTTGTCCATGTGATGAACTGCTACGATCAGTAGCTCTACTCTGTTGCTGTCCTTGCATAAGTCTGCTTATAAGTTAGTAGGCATGAATAGTCCTGCCTCATGACTAAAGCTGAGGTCTAAAACCAGAAGACATGTCCACAACCAGAAAAAAGAATTAGACCACAAGCCAAAGTTTAGGAAAGGAGTGTCATGTCCTGTGGATCAGTGTTCAGCCAAACAGCAACGATAGATTTTGCTGCTATTGGCAACCCACTGCGAAGTGACTGCTCCAGTGCTTATTACAGTTTAATCAGGGAGAATGTTGATACAAACAGCTACCCATTATGATTAAATGAACTGGAGCCACACTGCAGCATTGCTTTAAAGTAATAAGGTTTTGTTTCTCAGACAATTCACTGGGGTCCTCAAAAACTACACCTAGATCTTGACAAGATCACTTCCTACAAGACTGCTCGCAGACCCCTGACCAACAGCAGCACTCAGTTTCCAAAGGGAGATTCTACTGTCCAGATAACTAGACACACTTTTCTTATACACTAGGGTTGACTGTGGCATATTATGGAGTAGATCAAACCTTTCAGTTTTGGAAGACAAACTCTGACCAGACACCAAAATATTTTCTTTATAAATTAGAGACCTTGACACCTCCTGTTTTGAGCTTGAAAGATTTCCACTCTGAGCAGATAACGTAATTAATACAAATAATCAAGGATTGTATATGGAGCTGAATGTTGTACCAGCACTGACTTTCTGAATTTCTTCAGTTTAATGGTGGTCTGAAGCAAGTTCATCTAAAAGTTCCTGGCACTAGTTGCCTCTCTGTTTTGTGTTTGATATTTTTCTAGCAACATACACCTCAAAAAAAAAAAAAAAACAAATCAAAAAACAACAACAACAACAAAAACCAACCAACCAAAAAAAAACACTAACTCCTGCCTACACAAAAAAGTCTGGTACAGCTAGCTACGAAACCGTCTATCTTAACGGTGGATTTCCATGAGACTGTACTTACAGCTATCTCAATATGTATGGATACCATTAGGCAGCATCTGTGAAGAAGGGTCTTTAAGGCAAAGAAAATAAACACTAAACAGCCTGAATTGAATAATGAATGAGAAGTTTTGAAGCTTCCAAGCAAACAGACTGGCTGACTGCCTATGGAAAGCAGAATCTTGAATTAAAATGCCATTGGTATACCAGTTGGAATCTATCATTTAAAGACCTTACACGGCATTCATTATACACAAAAAGGGTCTTCTGAAATTATATTGCTCAAACCAATAGAAGTTTTCTGGGGGTAAGGACTGCTACAGAGGGCCCTAGCAAGGCAGCCAGCTGTTATTACGAAACAGTGATACTAATGCTCCTTCATCTAACTCTAGTGGAAAACCAACCAAACAAACAAAAAAAAAAAGCAGGAAAAGCTTCTACTCTTGCCCTCGCGATATGACTGAGTTTAGTTTTAAGTCTACAAGTAGTTTTTACTGATACCCATAAATTTATTCTTTTAGCTAACAGTCAAAGACACTAGCTCATTAGATTTTAAGAACCATCACCCAGATATCTTTGGAATATTCATGATAAGTGCCTATGATGACACCCAACTAACTTGCAGTGTGGCTGCAATCAGATTTTGAATGATCAATATTTGTATCCCACATGACCACATGCACCAATAGATGAAATAAGATCACATATCTAAAAGAAAGGATCTAAATTTCTAAAAGCATTTTATCATGGCTGATTGTGATTTGGTAGCTTTCAGAATTTTTTTAAAATATAAAATCTACTTGGATTTATCCTTGATCTTAAAGTTTCCTAAAGATTAGTATCCGACCCTGGCAATACCTCTAAATGAAGATCATATATCGTGTTCCTAAGAGAGTCCATACAGAGGTAGTTCTGTTTTCCTACCACGATGCTACAGCTAATAAGCTCTTTCTCCTGAGGAACATTCTGGGGAATATCATCTTCCAAAGTGGATGATATCTCAGAAATGAAAGAATTGCAATGTTGATTTGCTGTTGATAAAGTGGTCAATAATTAATCTAATTTAAGATATGTTGTGTTATTTAAAAAATAACTAATTATTCCTATAAACAATCATTAAAAATATACACATGCTACATAAACTGGAGATGCCCTGAGCAATGATCCAAAGAGTAAGCCTATCAGAGGAACGTGTCAACAAGCCTGTCATCAAAATAACCCCCACTCCTTCACCAGCCACAGATGCTGTTCTCTTATTATAACTAGGATTAACTTTTAAAAAATATATATAACTACTTACAGAATTTTAAGTAGAAAACAGATTTTTTTTTTGATATCATAAAAACCATTACATACAACCTTCTCCCTCTGAACAAAAGGACTTTATGTATGTACTGTAACTCTTTTCTCTGTGGGTTTGAAATTACACACAGTAGTGCCAAAGGTAAGTCATTTCTAGGGGTTTAATACATTTCTGATTTTTTTTCCTTTTTCTCCCTCTTGTGAAATATATTTGTGGCCCACAGCAATCACTTTAGACTTTTTAGACACGTCCGGATAGAGATAGATGACACAAGTAATCTACTTATCTTCCTTTTCCATCACCAATAAAAGTGACAGCCTGCCTAATTAGGCCTAATAAAGCAGCAGCCAAGTGAGGGGCTCAGCAGCGATCTAAAGAGAAATGGCATTGACCCACAGATACAGGTGCCGCCTTGAGGCAGTACTGGTATTGCTTTATCTTCAACACATTACATCTAGCTCATACCATATTCAAATGCAAGTAGCATGTTTTTCTCCTCAATTCTTAGATCAAGAACAAAAAAAAAATCTCATCTAATCAAAAAAGGCACTGACAATTTTTCAGCCTTACATTAAAAGCAAAGAGTCATTCAGAACAGTGCACTCCATATTCTATTTTATAATATTACTTTAAGCTATTTCTTTGAATCACAGACATTTCTTTGTTAAGAAGGAAAATCAAAAATTCATCAGAAGAAGTTCTCAGGTTTTTTCCCTTTTTTTTCCCCACCCCTTCCCGCCCTCCCCCCCCTTTTTTTTTCCTTCCCTCAAACAGGGCTACAGCATGGGGTTTTTAGCTGGAACCAACATTTATGGAACTTAAGGAACCTTAAGCAATTATTAGTGGTGAGAGTTTGACACGCCTGAGAGTTGTCAACAACTGACTGTTAAAGTCGAAGGAAGGGAAATAAACGGTGCTCTCAGCAAAATTAATACATGGCCTTGCAAATTAAAAATGTGTTTTTTAAACAAGGAAAAAAGTGAACTTTGCATGAAACAACATTTTAAGCACATCTTTGTAAAAATTATCAGATTGTGAAACGGCATGAAAGTAAATCAAGTCTGCAGCTATGCATATTTCTACATTAGCTCAATACATTTTTTATTATTATTATTATTTTATTTTTTGGTCTGGAAGTATTCTTCTTTCTTATTAGATCAGATTGCTGAAGGCTGTTTTTGTTCATCTATGACTGGAATACCACTTCAAGTGCATTCCTTGCTAGTGGAGGGTTTATACCAGGAGAGATGAACATACAAGGGGCTTTATTTCAAATTACTATTCAAGTTCCTGTCCTTTCTGAATGAGGTGCAAAAGCTACCTACAGTTCTGTCCAGAAAAATGGACAGTGCTTATATAAAAATACCTGGAGTGCACTACTTCAAATGCCAGCTTTTGTGTTAATAGTAACTAACACCAGTGATACTCATCCTGACAATATTTGCGTTTGCTTTTCAAAATAGATGCATAGTACTGTGAGTGAAGCAATCTTCTTCCATTAGAGAATTATTGCTTTGAAAATACACACTACTAGTCTGGAACGGTCACAAGCTATCACCAGGACTGCAGCCACTGGAGGGGAAAAAAAAAAGAAAAAAAGAAAGATCTCCAAGTTCAAGGCGTTAACTTGTCTATGAACAACAAAAATTAGTGAAAAGCATCCTTACTTTCTTTTTCTTTCCTTAATAACTGACCAACTGATACACATTTGCTTACTAAGAACATTCTGGTTCAAATTCAAAAGCCTTTAAATTTAATCAAAAGATTTCAGTTTACTTAAATGGCCTTGATTTGGATCCTTCAAGATCACAGGATGAGAATGCTTTAGAAAATTAGAGCACAGAGAAATCTGACTGGTTGAGGATTAGAACAGAAATAAACAGTGACATTTTCTATCTTTTTTCCACCAGACGAAAATGACCTTAAGAGCATACGGGGCATGGGATATGACCAACTAGTGGGTGCCAAAGAGGAGTTTTACTTTTAACTAATTAAGCTGAACTTGTTATAACAATGGAATCCTTTCTAAAGAAAGGTTTAGCTAATCACATAATTATTCTTTACATTCATATTCATGAAAATTACAGAAGTTACAGAAAAGCCCAAATTGGAAGGAACCTCAGAGGTCATCTAGACCAGCCTATCATGTATGACAAAAGCAGGGCCTAGACAAGATTGAAATATATTATCCCAATATTCCAATATTTTATTCCAGTATTTTTGGGACAAAACTAAATCAAACAATATGTATTTTTCTGTAAAGAGAATGAAGGAAACAGAAAATAGAATATATTAATAAAATATGTATGAAAAGCTGCTTGGGAACATACCTAAATATGCTGTTTGGGGACTGAAATACCAACAGGCACTAATTGCAAAAGGGCATACAGAAGAATTGGGATTCACGATTCTGATTTGACAGATACTGATGAAACACAATGTTCAGCCTGAAACTGTTAATATTTGACCTATCAGTCATTAGTGTGATACCTTCACAACAGCTGATATCTTGTCATTGCTTGAGACTTATTTTTAAAAGGAAAAAGTCTTTCAACTTTTGCTATATCACTAAGATAAAACCAAATAATAAGGAGAATTTCATAATTCAGACCTCACCAGAACATTAACTACCATAGGAGGTGCAGAAAATGCAGAACAAACACTGCTGTTTTTATTTTTTTCCCCAGTTCTATTAAAAACAGAATTATATATATATATTATATAATATATGTATTACATATTTTATATATATATATATATATACACACACACATATATATAGCCAGTTCTAATAAGCCAAATGATGTGCAAGTTATGCCAAGCCATAGTATCGAGATTTGTATTTGGAAACTTTGCGGACACATTCTTCTACAAGCTAAGAACTGTATGCATGTTAACAGAACTACCTATATGTGTTGGGAAAATATTTCTATTACCAAAACCTTAACACCATCAATATGATAAACACAGGAAACGCATAAAACTGTGAATGACAGCGCATTCCCCACCATTTATCATTGGGAAACTGCTCCAAGTTACTCAGTATGTTCAGCTTTGAAAATACTCTATTTATTTTGTGGGGAGGATTCCTGTTCTGTTAGTGCCTGCCACCAGAACCACTCGAGCTATTGTTAACATTAACACTATCAGCTCTACTGCAGTAAATACTTGCAAGCCTCAGATGCCAACCTCAAAATGACTAGTTAAATTACCAAAAATGAGTATCTAGGCTGAGAAAAAGCCAAAGGATTTGCTTAAAGAAAGCTCCCTGCAAGAACAATAGCATCTTTCGTCAGATTGTATGTTCATCTTTTGGTTTTAGTAGCCACTGGTATCTCTATTTCCTATTTTAGAGCACTCATTTTGCACAGAAGCTCTGGGAGGTTATTTAAAGGGATCAAATGGAGGAGTTACATAGCTCAGCAGCATAAATTCAAATGAACTTATAAGAGAGAAAATAATCCCTCACCTTTAAATTCAAACAACCTCATAAACCAACTACAACCTGTTATTCTGTAGTTAATCCCACTGGTTTAGGATTCTAGACAAAAGAGGACGATCCAGGTAAAAGGAGAATTAGCCCACTTACTGGCATACAGGCAATGGCTCTGCATAATCACAGAGAATACAAATTAATTATAATAATTATTATACCAGCTTATTATATTTATTGTTTTTGTCTTCTCCACATTATGTAGGGAGATTGAATTTGTTACTAAAGGGAGCAAGAACTTCTACCATACAGATGCAGGAATGGCCCAGAGCAGGCAAGTGCAAGATTTACACGGGCATTTCTACAGGGTATGAAGAGCAGACAAAGGTGAATGATCTCGTACTCATAGGCAGGGTTTCTTTGGATGAGGAGGGCACCACTTAGGTCCCTTCCTCTGAGAACCAGAAACATTTCATACTACCTGCATGCCAACTGAGCTTACTAATGACAGCAGTTTACAATATAAACTAAGCCTTCGTTTGAACAGATTCCACTGTACTGAGGGCAATTGAACTGAGAGCCCACAAGAGATCCACCTCTGTACCAGCCCTTGATACTGTGGCATCTGCTGGCTCAGCAGTGCTAACTCAGTCTGAACTGGTAATAGACTACCATAAAACCCTTAACCCTTAATGAAGTGAAATAATGTGATTTGCTGAAAATGCTTGGCCTTCTTTTTATTATTATTTAAAAAGAAATAACAGATGTAGGTTAGTCTATGAATATAAGAGATGAACAGCATTTCACTGCCTTGCACGGATCAAAGCTAAAATGCTCTGTTGGGAATCCTCTACCTGCAAGTTTGCAACATGTAACATCTTACTCTTTTAAGACCATGGTTTGCACTTTAGTGCATTTATGATAGAAGGTTTGTCATTATATAAATTTATGGACCAACATGGCATAAAAAAAACATGTATGCTGTTTTAGGTGTTTTAAGACAGGAAAAATGTAGTTATCACTAACAAGCACAACATAAATGAATCAGATCTTATTAGCAATTTTTTGATACAGTGATATCCTCTTGTGAATGAAGTCACAGTTCCAGAACTACAGTGAAGGTCACTTCCAGATCCTGCATTAAGAAACTTGATATTTTCCTGGACTAGTTTTCAAAGGCACTACAAAATCTCCTGATTTGAACAAAACCTGATGAAGATCTGCTCTCCTGAAGACTTGGCCCAAAACACATCACAAATTTTAACACACAGCAAATTTTAAGACAGTTACCACATAAAGAGTAAAGTTAATAACAATTTTTTCTCTGATACTTCCCAAGGACACATCACTAACGTTAGCTGGAAAAAAGAATCCTCAGCCTCTCCAAGAAGCTGTTGCTTTCTCATTTTTCAGTCCAAGGTATTATCCACATAAGAAGGAAAATCTTGAAATAGAATCTATGAACTTCTATAACAAGGAAAGAAAAAAAAAAAAAGCTCTTCTTCAACTCAAAACATAGAATGACTTTTTTTGGGGGGGAGTCTCCGATTTATACTCCTTGATATCTAGGCTGCAAATGACTTTGGCTTTGATTTTAGTAAATTCTGCTAAGAATCAAAGGTCTGTCTCCTACTAAATCCTAAAAGTACATGTTTATGGTTGAACAGATGAGTCATCCCATTGATGGCAAAGACTTGACCACCTAAAGCTAATCAAATGTGCTGTTCAATTGGATTTCTGGTGCATATATCATTATGTTGCACAACTAATGAAGTACAAGGTCTAAATGTAACTGATGAGTAATGCCAAGTATTTTTTTTTATGTTCCTGTCTCAGTTACATCTTTTTCAGGTCTGTATTGGCATCACCTCACTTCATGCTGAGAAAAAGAAATTGCCAAAGATCAATTTGTAAGATAAGTTACTGTAAAAAGTATTTTGTAAGAATACAGTAAGAACTGTCCTGTATCAGATTATGAAAATCTCACTTCATGCCCACAGAAATGTACAATCTTCAAACTTCCTGTACGTTTACTTACATTTCCATGACTTTGTTCCTTAGACTTCAAGGGCATGAGTATAATATGCAAGACTGTATATTTATGAATCTGTCTTGTGTCATGTGTCAGCTTTTTTTTTTTTTTTGTGAGGGATTGGGATTGATTGCCTTCTAGAGAGGCAGGTATTTGTAAGAATGCCCTAAGGGTTAAATAATGATGCTGAGGGGCAAAAATTTAGGTCAACCTGCATAGTTTCATATGGTCTTTGTAACCAGTATGGAGCTCATCACCACTGCTGATGATTACACAGAGAAAAAAATTCCCCCAGTGCTCCATAAGTAAATAGAAAATGCTAACCTTAGCATATTCAAAGGAGCATTTTAGCATGCAGTCATTAAGTTATCTCTTGGTTATTTATTTCTTCTGCTTGTTATTAGCTGTGTGAAGAATATTATTCTAATTATGTCAGCCCAATCAGCAGTATTGCATGTCCAGGCTCATTTCCATTAGTTTGAGCTTTGTCTTTCACACTGTGATACTAATTCAATGAGACATCAAACATTTAAATCGACCCAGGATGCCGAGGTCAGGCAGTTTTGCCCTTCCACTCTATTAGCACTCGAGTGTAATTGTGTTTGTCACTCCCCGCATGACTAATAGTATCAGGGTGACTATCAGAGCACAAATGAGCAATGCACTAATATATTATTTTGTTCTATAATATCAATATGTGTTTATTCAGTGGTTGTGTTAGCCAAGTTGAAATGTTCACTTTAATATAGTAACCATAAACTGTTCACTTAAACAGGGGCACTCACTCATACAATTACTTTACAGCAATGGAATTCTGCTTAAGTGAGAAAAATGAAAAAAAAATCACTTTAAAAATAAGCTTTCAGAGACTCAGCTTTACAACCTAAATTTGGTCTAAAAACATTAGTTCATATGCATAATTCATATACACAGCATATATAACAGTTTTCAGTATATAAATATAAACGTATTATGAACTACATATAATTAGAGAGTGCATAAACCATTGAAGCAATTTAAAAGCAGTTTGCATTTTTCAGAACAATTGCTAGAAATTTTAAGGTACCAGGCCTTGAACTAGAATATTTGCATACCTGAAGAAAAGGCAGACAAGGAATTTCTTCTATGTTGGTGCAATGGTGCAATCCACTACAGAATTTCAGCAAGTGGCTGACTTGAAAGATGCAGGTAATCACCAGCTGATACTTGTCATGTATATAAAACTACACATTTGCCCTAATACATTCCTGAAAAGGAGACATGATTAAATAGCTCAAAACTTAGATGAAAATGGAAAAAGGCCAAAAAATAAACAAAAAATCAATTCAGCACACATGAGAATTATCAAATCTAATAATTTCAGAAAAATTGAAATTCTCTCTTTTCAGAACAATAAAGTTTTTGAGTACTTTAAATGCCATATAATTTCTTTAACAGGTGGTTTTAGAATAACTAACACCATCAAGTGCATATGCATTTCCTCTTCAAGTTTATGTTCCAAACCAAGGTAGAATTTTTCTTTGTTTTCTAGGGGAGAACATGCACCAGCTTTCATCTACAACATTAGTATTTCTGTACTTTTATTCTACAGCACTGTATAAAGAACATATAATGCATTTTTGTGCCACTTTCTGAAATGTCAGCCATTAAGAATATTATTTCACACCAGCATTACATAACTAGCTGATTACAGGTTTGGGAAATGGGGGATGCCTATTTATTTGTTTATATTTTAAATTGAGTAAATACTACTTCTCAATAGCATACAATAGTTGCTTGCAATAGTTGCATACAATAACACTTTCAATGCACTACATAAACTTCACAGAAAATAATTCAAACTTTTGTCATCTTGTATCACATCTACTATAAACAAACAAACAAAAAACAGTTAGTCAAATCTGGGAACCATTTGACAAAATTTTGGGATGCTTTAGTGACTGTTATTGTGTATACGCACCCCTGTCTTTAGGCAGGGTTTCAACAGAAGACTTGAATGTATACTAAATTTAGACTTATGTTTTGAGTTTCACTGACTCCAAACAAGCATGTGAGGCTTTTGGTGACTCACAATCAAAAATTTGTTCTTTCAGTTGACTGGAGATAACATGCTAAAAAGCACCCAGAGTTGAAGTCATATTCTGAATATTAAGAGAGATGTGATATACCTCACCACCAATATGTTTGCTTCCTCCAGAAAAAGTACACTGTGTTAGCATGTACAATTCCATGCTTCACACATACAGCTTTAAGTGCAAATAGTGTTCTTCAAGTGAAAAAATATTACAGATCTTGTCAGAAATTGTTTTAGAAGCAAATATTTGTCCTGTCATGTTAAGCAGAGTAACTTCTGAAGTTTTACACTGAGTAAAATCCACTCAGTAAAATTCACATCAGAATGACAAATTAGAGCAAACAAAAGCAATAAACAAACCCACCTGACTCAATCCTTTTTCTTACCAATTGTTTTCTTCATTTATGATCTTCAGCAGGAAGAAAAAAAAAACACACAATTAAAAGCTCCAAACAACAACAAAACCTAACCTAAACTAAACTAAACAAACAAAAAAACACCACATCACAAGATCATCTGACTAGAGAGTCAGAGACTTAAAAATGGCTTCAAGCTACAGGAACCCACACCTGAGATGAACTTCTCGGTGTCTGCACATCACTGAGCGTTAGCAATCTGTATCTTCTTTACATTCTCAGCTTGTGATGAATCTGCAGCAGACCAAGTTTGGCATCACGCCCAGTCTAACTTATATATCTTCTCCAAATCATAAACTTCCTAAACTAATGCTTCCCTGTGCAAAGATATTGGGAAGAGGATAAATCTTCTGCCTTAGCAGGCTGTTTTAATCCAATGAACCTGTGTGTGTTAACTGAAAAAAATGGTTCTTATAAGTACAGATCAAAGAGACACAAGTATATTTTAAAAGTTTTTTATTGACCTTTTGCTATCTGAACATCCTCTCAAGAGAATGAATGCATCTAACATCCACATCACATTTTTGTTCCCATTTCTAAGGAAATTGCAAACTAGGTTTGTTAATTTCCTTGAATGTGCAGCATCATTCCTGTTCATTTATATCTCAGACAAAAATTATGCTTTTATTTAATCTTCATGAGTTGCTCAAATAAACAAAAAGCACATTTTATGGGACACATTACAGATGGAAATACCATTTTCTAGCTTCTATAAGAGAAGAAGCCTAAAATTATTGTCCACTGTGTCATTGATTCATCCACAGTCTTGGATGAATCAATGGAAAGTATCTTTGTATCACACTGATCCCTGTGTGTGTTGAAGATGTGCTATAAACCACTGAGCAGAACTCAAGAGATATATTTGTCTAAAGTACATTTATTTCTCTACCATATAGATGAGGCAAATGTTTGCATTCCTTTCTTTGCTCTTCCCAATTAAGGTATCATGTATTTCTAATGAGTAAAATTAGGCTGCTTTGCTCTGAGTTTAAAGATTTTTTTACCCTCATCTGTGACAAGCAATACCTATATATGGTAGAGTTTGTGCATGCTTTCCTTTCAAAATATTTATTTTGATAAAAAAAGGCAAAGTGTGGGTGGCAGGAAAAACTGTATTTTGTGCACAGCTCTAATTACATATGTATACAGACATATGTGAACAGTAGATGTGCTGTTTTGCATACTTTGTTTTTGCCTACCCATTCATGGTAATTAAACCCGTGTGTATTATATTTATTCCCATGAGTTCAACCCTCCCTTTTGACAAATCCAACAATTAAACACATACTTTACTTCTAACAAGACTACGCAACACAGAACTGCTGCCATTTATTTGCAAGAACTTTGCTTTCTATTATATTATAAACACACAGCTTTTTTTCTAAAACAAATGAATGTCCATTTCCCTTTCCCCCTTTCACTTATGCTCTGATAAGCAGCTCTAAACAGACAACATTTGTCTTCCTAAGGGGAGAGCATTACCTTTCATTCAGCAATGTAACTTCTGCGTGGCAGCAGATAGACAGTTTGTAAGGAAGTTATGAAGGCATCCCTAAATACACACAGGGAAAGCAAAGAAATTATCATATTTGTATTAAAACCGTAACACAGAAGAAAGCATTGCCTTTGAAAGGCCTTACCTTACCTAGCCATCTCTGCAGATTCCATGCCACAGATAGCAGGTAGTAAAGGCAGCCTCAGAGGTTCATGCCTAAGAAATACAATGAAAAGTTCAGGGCAGAACTTCTTACTCACTTCCCTGTATGCTTTTGTTGATTTCAGTTCAAGTTTCCATAAGTTTAGTTACTAATTCTTCAACTTCTTGCAGCAAAGATGATGATCAGTTCAAACAGCCATTTGACTGGTAGGTCAGCGGCATCTGGATAAATAACTATATAGTGCAAATGAGCTGTGCAAACATTCCATGTTTGGAAATAATGGCTTTTCAAGAAATCCCAGCATCATTTTAGCCATAATCAAAAGAATCTTGATAGCAAATTAAATTCTGTTTCAAAGTACAACAGTATGGCCCGCTGTGATCAAGCTCATGGGCTGGTACTTGAGCTAACAATGCAGATACCATGAGCAATCAATACTAAGAAGAGTGCTGTGGTAAAACTCTTTTGACCTCCACATTAAAGAAGGGAACGTCTGTTCCCATCGCAGATAATCAAAGATAGCACTGTAACACAGGTTTCAGTTTCTTTGAAAATCACGGCCATTATAGGACTACATGGCTACAACTTTAAGTAACAACAAAAAAGCAAAAACACACAAAATAAACACCACCATGTATTCTTCCTATTGATTTGTACTACGGACTGTGGGGAAATGCCACATTGTAAACATTGCGAATTGGTGGGCTATTTTGCTAGCAAAAGAATGAAAATGTAGGTTCGGCATTCATCCTATAAGGCCTTTCCTTTCAGGGTGAACACAGACAACTTAGGCATTCAAATCCAATGTATCAACTACTTTTACTGGGAAGGAAAGGGTTCACATTCTGCTTTTTATACTTTCAGTTCCACACAGGGTCCAGGCCAGCAAAACTTTCATAACATATTTATGAAAAGTAAAACATTTGCAATTCAGCTGACCAAATAGTTCACAAAAGTAGAGCAGCAGTGCTACATATGCAGTTGTCCAAGATCAAGCAGCACTGCTGCATTTGCATCCCATCAAGATCATATCAGTAGCATACATGAGCAACCTCCAGTCCCACATGTTTTAGAAAAGGGCATCTTTTAGATTTGGGAGAGATTATAATTCATTTGAAAGATAAACATAGGTAAGTGTCAGAGAAAAAACAATGTAACATAGACAAATTATGGGTGTTTTTTATTTTAAATAGCGCACAGAAACACAGGAATTTAGATCCAGTCTTCTCAAATCATTTCCTTATTACAAGCTGCTGAGAAAATCCATGTTTCAAATCCTAAACTAACAGTTTTCTGCTTAATTTCTAATGCAGATTAGAATGCGTTCATATACAATGTGATCTACAACAACATTGCATCTCAATATCCATACATTTACATATATGCGTGTGTATACACCTCTGAGATGGGATAATTTTACATCGTTGAAGTGAAACACACAGGTGTGACTTCAAAAGGATTTGCCAGACAAAATTACAGACACATCACATTTGCAGTAGTGGCCCTGATTCCACTTTATGTGAGATATGTTGTCCCTTTGTTTGCTGCTGACAAGCGTAAAGAGCCACTTTCACTGCAGATAATAATGGTTAATTTATCACACAGAGCAGTGGCTGACCTCTGTGCGTCCCTGGCCCTCCATCACCTTCACACCTGCTCAAGCTAATTGTTAGAGCCAAGTGTAAATGAAAATCAACTGGGCTAATAATGAATGGAGGCCATTACTCTCAACAGCACGTTGCTTTACAAAGGTTTATCAAGCTACGATATAACTAGTCCCTTAGTCACAGCTCCCTGTTTTATAAAGGAGGATAAGACAAACACTTCAAGCCAGGAAAGAAAACCTGACAGTAAGGCAAAATGCCTATGTTTGGAACTGTTTTTATAGAATCTTAGCACAGTGAATAATATACTGACGTTAGAAAATGCAAGCTGGAAATCACAGCTCATAAAGCAAGAATAATATTTTTAAAAGTCTTGAAGGAAGGGATTTCCCTCTTATCCATTTAACAATATACTAGCCTAAGAAACACAGGTGCAAATATACTAATTAACGAACAAACGTCTGTGAAAATCCAACCCCTAAGTCCCTCAGAAATTGTACCAGAGACTTTCCCTGTAAAGAGCCCAAGACAACCTAGCACTTCAAATGCTACAATTTCAAGGAATCTTATCTTGCAGGTACCCTTGCTCCAGATAAAACAGAACCTAAAACTCCAAAATGATTTGTTACAGTTTAGCAAACCCAACCTCCTACATTTACATTCATTTATCTTCATCCAATAGGAAAATTATGAAATTATTCAACCCCTTAGTCTCATAAATGAAAAATAACTGTAAAATTCAGTGGGGTGCTTGTCTGTAACTTTAAAATTGAGGATAGAGAGGATACAAATATTTATGCAAGAGGTACTACAGTCTCTAAGATCCCTCTTCTAAAACTGTTTGCTCATACAAAATGAATTGCCAGGCCAGTAGTGGGTTTATGTCTCTCCAACTGCACCAAGAAAAAAAAGACGATAGTCATATTCAGGACTACTCATCAGATAACCAGATAAAATGCTACTTCAAGCTCATGATCCATGTTTGGACTGTTTTCAAGCAAAAACTCAGGAACTAAAGAAAGGTAAAACCGTGTAGCAAGCTTTAAACACACCTAACTGTGTCCTGGGGCCTTCAGTGATTTACTTGAAGAAAAGCAAATATGTAGCTTTTTGCAAATATCCCATTATTCCTCTGCATGCACCACCACAACTTTGATTTTTACCCACTTAAAAGAAAAAAAAGGTATTAAAATTATCCATAATCTGGTAAAATAATTGTATTTACATGATTCATTTATATTAAAAGCAAATGCATACTAGCTCTTCCCTGAAAGTATTATTAAAGCAGAGCTACTGATCAATTCAAGAGCACTATTCTATTATTAAAAAAAAAAAAAGAGAATGAAAACATCTAATACTTTCCACCAGCTATATTTCTTTTAGAACGTACTAGATGCCTCAAAGTAGTTTTTTAAAAAAATCCTTCTTGCAGGAATCTGCAGGACAGAATCCAACATGAATAAAAATAAATAAAAGAGCAGTGCAGTTACTGAAGATCAGATTGCTTGTGGCAGGGCAAAGGCTAAAGAAAAATGAAAATGAAGAACTTGAAAGTGTGATGTTTGAATTTTGGACAGTATTTCAAAAACCAGCAGTAATTACCAGTCAGTAATACTGCTGAAATTGCACGCACACCATTCTGGGAGAAAATCTATATATGTATACATATTCTACCGGTTTACACAGATAGCCAGATTCCCCAGATTTATTTAGTAAATTTGCTTAACTTACAGTTTTGCTTCATATTAAGTTCTCTCTTGTTTTCACGTTTTCATCAATAAAAAGCCAGTGCTGAATGTTGTAAAACAAAATTTTGCAAAAAAAAAGCCCAAACTGATGTTCTGTTTTCTTTAATGGGAAAACACTTTCCAGTATGTGCCAAAAATCTTATGAAAGAAACATAAGTGATTTTGCACTTACTGCGGTCAAACTTGTTTAATGACACTTAGAACACTGTAACGTGTGTCAATTAGTGACAGTTGCAGTGCTTAGGGTCCCAAGCTACATTTGACAAGAATCAACGTGGTGCAATACTTCACTGGAGCTGTACCCATTTACACGAAAATATGAGTGTTGGTTTACAAATGAGTGGCAACTTCTCAGTCATATGCAAAAGTACAGTTGAAGATTAAAGAAATGTAAGCACATTTATTGCTGATTTCCAATGAAGGTGCTCTGCCATTTCATCTTTCTTTGGGATGGGAGAGGTTTGCAGAGACACCTTATCTGTTCCTTGGGTCACAGAAAGAGGTAATTACATATTACAATAATCTAATTAATGATAACAAATTCCTATCCATTCGACTCTAAATATTTTCCAGCCTACATATACACCCCATTCTTTTGCCACACATTATCAGTGTTACATAAGCTCTTGCTGTAATATCTAACATACACTTTCTATAATATGCCTTAAGCTCGATCTTGTGTCCAGTTTTATCTACCAGTTGAACAGAATTGTTATAGAAAGGCTGAAGGAAAAAAAAAAAAAAAAAAGAATTCTGCAGGAAGGTACCAGCAAATATTGTCCCAAGCAGTGCACAGCACCCCATCACCACCGCGACAAGGCCCAAGGTTTCTCCCCTTATGCAGAAATCACTGAATCAGGAAGTAAAGCAAAGTCACTTGAATTAAAATAGAAGGCACACACAAGTCCATGTCTCATTCTTTTCTAATATACAGATCCCCAAACTTTTTTCATAGTAAGAAATTATAAACATAATTAAATATGTAAATATATACCAATATAAACAGAATTCATGTTTTCTCATTATAGACTTGATTCTCTGGGTTACTTTCGGAGCCTATTTAGAGGCAAATCCATGGACTCAAAGAAGTGTAGAAAACACACATTGCAAACTATGAACAGTTCTTCACCATTTTCTCTGTAATTGTCCAACTGAAAACATATTTGGGAAGGAGGCAGCGTACTTACTTTCCCTCTCCAACCTAACCCCCAAGACACTCATATTCCAATCTGGAAGAGTGTTCTGATAAAGAAAAAAAAAAAAAAAGCAAGCTTGAGGCTATCTCAGCATCTCTTCTCACCTCTTCCTCAGCTCTGTTGAAAAACACAGTGTCTTCTCAGCATTCTCTCATCATCTCCTCTGCTTATGCTCTGGCAGCAATGCTGAGCATTGAAGAAAATTCTCAGTTCATCTACAGAAATAATTTTTTAGACATTTTACCAGGAAGACACCAGGCCAGAGGAGGATCTGAGTAGAGTAGGAAAAAACCCTCTTCTGCACAAGTGCCCAGAGCACTGCGGATACCACAGCAAGTATTCCAACTGTCAATGATTTAAGAAGGAAAAACATAAGTGCCAGAACTAAGGAACCTGTAAAAGCAATTATCATGCTCATACTAGCAAACATTTTGTATTCTATTCCAAAAGCAAGGTCATTCTGAATATATAATTTGATTTTATTTAAAACTTTTATATCTTTTAAAACTTCAAAGTATTTTATGAATAGAAAATTTACACTACATGTCCCATGAAACAGTGCTAACCCTTTAGAGAACTAATCATCCCACTAAATAGAATCCTTTCCCTCTAAGTAATATTTTATGCAGTAGAGAGCTTGATTGTGACAGCAAAAATATATTTTAGTTTTCTAAAAGAGGAAACAAAGAAGTCCAGGCTTGAGCAACTATTTTCCTATACAATTAAATTAGGAAGATAGAGGAAAAAGCTTAGAGCAAGGTTCTATTTAAATAAACAGTGTTGCATACTTCTGTATTAGTCAAAAATGTAAACTTGCAGGAAGGGAGCAAAACAATCATTTAGATTACAGGGAGAGAGAGACAGAGATTCATTAATGCTTGGGACATTCAGTAAATTCAGTTAAGGAAGGCAGCAAAAAACAGTTGATGCAATCAGAAAACTCTACCCATCTATTAGGCATACAGCATTTAAGAAAATTTACAAGCACTAATATTAACTGGTGTTTTCAGCTTTTACAGTGCGTACAATGAGCTCAGCCTTCAACAGACAGAATAATTATGCTAATAGAAGAAAAAACTTTCTGAAAAAAGGCAGCCAAATCTAAGAGACCTGTCAATGCCAGTGTCATCAATGGAGTGATAACTAGTAGAGAGCAGATATCAAAGGCTGTCTTTTTCTTCCACTCCATGCTCTGTTCTGTTTGAGCCCATGGTGGTCACAGCTCCTTTAACAATATTTATAATGAAGGAACAACGTTGGAGATGTCAACCCTGATTATTCATAAAGGCTCCTCCTGCCCAGCTCTCCCCGTAGGCTAACTGTAAAAGTACCTGATTCCCAATTCTCAAACACAAAAACGCACAGAGCTTGAAAGCTGAGCTGACTAATAAAGTTTGCATATCCCTAAGAACAAGAGCACACAATGAAGAAGAAAAGGAATGGCAAGATTAAACAAAAACAGTAAGCTTGGATGGGAAATAATAAAAATTTAAAGAGGCAAGAACTTAGATCCCCCACACACATTCCTGTTCATTTACATTTCAGCATGGCCTAGGAAGCATCTGTTTTATCTCTTGACTGCTGCATCAAGGTGTAAGATACACCACAAAACTTAAATCACATTTTGGAGCTGGAATGGTAAGCAGTCATGAGCAATATAACTACTAATTCATTGAACTTCAACTCAGGAGGAATCTAGAACAAGGAATAAGATTGACCCAGCTAATGATGCTGGCTTACAGTTTCACTTTGGGGTCTTTATTGGTATTCAAAATGTACATAAATATGGGAAATGCCTTCAAACAAACAGGAAACTGGGCTTACAATAGGATCGCAAGCTGGATTTACCTGCTGGAGAGCTTCTATGCATCTCTGAGTACTCAACAAACAATAGAGGCTTGTGGCTAGACTGTCACATATTTTTCTTAATCACACAGGGGAGTAAAAGAGAACAAGGTCTTCTTTGTCCCTCTGCTCTGCCCTGCTTACATTATGACTCATTGCTGAAAAGGACAGGGGTTCACCTGCCCCATACAAGCACATGGGTAGGAAAGAAGACAAGAGGATGGAGTCCACACAAGTACAAGCAGCTAGCTAGATGGAAAAAGATAAGCCTCCTCATAGTTTCTCTGTTCTGGTCCTTTCTTGAGGCTGACAGTCTTGCCCCCCATTTTGAAAGCCCTGTCCTGTCAAAAGAGCTACAGGAATCTAAGCTACCACATTTCAACAAGAATCATGAAGCTGTTTGACTGCACACTGCAAGCTTCTTAAGGCAGGAAGCAATCATGACAAATACTGTCTCTCTCAAAAGCTACAGGGGCACTTTGAGACAGTAATACCAAAGCACAGAATCTTCCAGTGTAGAGTTTGATCAAGATGGACTTTCTAGATCAGAGGAATTGCTATGGGATCCTGTCTGTGAAGTTCACTGACATTTATTTCCATGATAGAATCCTTTCAGGGCTCAGAGGTCACAAGCTGCCAACATGGACACGTCAGAGCTGCTGACAGACACACCTCGGCACCAGGGCCACAAGTCATCAACGTCTGAGAAAATGCATCCCTTGAAAGTGAAGCCAGTGGACTACACTTCTCCCATCTCTCTTATTGCAGCTGCTAAGAAAAACAGACCTGTAAATAATGAGAAGGAATGACATATATTTGATTCCATCTTTAAGAAAAATGGACTTATTTTTGCCTCACTTTCATAAACTAGAATAGCCATGGATGTTGAGAACAAACTATTTTTTAACATCAGCAGGATAACATTTTCAAGAGGCTTTCAAAACTCTATCTGTAATGTGAGCAAAATGGAAACAAGGAAGTAGAAAAATATACTGATAAAATTTTAAAACAACTGTTAAGAGTAGCAAATCCACTACCTTTATAAGCATTTCTTTTTAAATCACACATGCACAAGACAACTGTTTAAAAAAGCAGTGAGACAAATTAGCATAGCTAGTTCAGCATACAAGGCAACCAAAATCTTACACAAAAAGGACCCACCTTCTTAGTGGGACTGCAGTCACTTTTCCCTTATGCTATTAAAGGATAGGCCAGGCCTGTTGCAACTGATTTTACCAATAAGCATATACACCCTTGTGTGTCTTTTTCTGGAAGGAGAAAATATGGGTAAAATTTCACATTACCTTAGCCTAGACTAAGTATTCTGTTATTCTTATAGCCCAGGTTATCCCATCCCAGATGACAGGAGGTCATAGCACTGTCTCTGAGACTCATCAGTTTTGTCTTAACACCGGTGTTGTGCTGCTTTGATTTATTGTAAATCATACAAGAAGGATACTGCTGTGGTTGTTTTAGCCACAGAGGGCATATACTCTTATCTAGATACGTGTCAGCCTTGCAGTAAAGTCAAACAGATACTTCCTTTTACATTTGGCTCATTCAATTCATTGTTTGAAAGTATGTCAGAAACAAATTGGTTTCATCTCTAACATACGTGAAAACTTTATGCCTCTGAAATGTTATAGCTGTCTAATTTCAGCCTTTCAAATTCTCCCTGCTGACTCCACCTGCACACAGTGGAAGATGAAAACTAGCAGTTAATTTTCAATGAGATCCTTTTTCTATCACATCTGTACTAACCTGATCTAAACAACAGGTGGCTGCAGAAGTAGCTTAAGCATTGAGAAGTTGACAGAGCTTAGAAACTGGTTAAACATCTCAACTGTACATATTCCAAATTAAAATATTTCTGTTTAAGGACCAAAATGTCCCCATTTCAGAAGTTCCCAGTTGTGCTATCTTTTCAACGTCTTTCTTGAATTACAAGGGTATGCCACATCTAGTTCCTGCAGGAGGTATGGACCTTCATCTAGCTAGCTAAATGGCTGTGTCATTACTCCACGATGTGCATGTGTTTACACTATTACCACCCTCCAGAAGAGTTACCTCTACTCAGATTTATCCATACACCTTGGTCATTTGGCAACATAAAGGGACATATTCATCTCTACTGCTGTTCTAGCAATTGTGATGTGCTTCTACCAGGGATGCCTTTAGTTCAGAATTCATGATACGTTTCTCCCAGTTTAAGCAAGAGAGCAGTGCCTCTTGGAGTGGCAAAGGAGATGGAGAATAATACCTGATTCAGATCACTAACCATGGGGGCATGGCCTTTTTACTAATTAGTATGACTTCAAAAATAATTGGCCTTCTTCACTAAGCCTCAGTGTATCAAATGAAGTTGAGTGCAAAGAAAGAGGCACGGTAAACTCATTACTGTTTACTCATTCACTGCCAAATTATTAAAAGAGGTTATTTAAAAGGTCAAGAATGATCCTACACTACATGAGAGCTTTAATCTGAACATATAAGAATAGGTGATGACCTAATTATGAAACCAGAATTAATAGGGAGATGGTACAGAACAAGAAGATAAGCACAATACAGAAAGAAGTAATTAACCAAAAAAGTCATATATCTCAGGACAGGTCAACCTTACCTTTCTAGCCATTGTACTATACTGCACACTGATTAAACAGCTATATCTGCAAATTTAATAGTACATCCCACTAGTCACTTGCTGGCTGCTCTCTGAGTCTACTCACCATCTTCCGTCTCTATAGCCGAGACCGAGAAAAAGGCACTAACGCTCTTTTCAGGTTCTGGGCCCCCCTGCTGTAGTGCAGATCTCCTGTCTTCTGCAGCACTGTATGAACTCGCAGCCCAGATCCCATGACTTGAGTCTTTGGGCTCTTTCCATAGCTCACAAAACCTCAACCATGAGTTTTTGGTTTACAAATGAGCTTTTTAGGAGACTCATAGTTGATGTAGGCACCACATCCTTGCCCTAGTTTTTAGCTGTAAGAAATAAACCTGTACAAAAACTGTTTCCTGGAAGTGACCCTTCACTCTAGGTTGCTTCTCCCTAGAAGAATTCACAACCCCAACTTCTGTTTACTAAATGAAGTTAGAGATCTCTTGCCTTTTTACAACTTTCCACTGTCTTTATTCAGGCACTTCTTAATAAGACACTACCCAATGAAAGCAGGAACTACCTTTGCTGAATATTTGTCAGCTGCTTTCCCAGATGGTTTGTATTTGAATAGATAGTCATTCCTATTCAAAAACAGCTTTTCAGTAGTAGCTTTGTATCTATCCCCAGCTGTTTGGATTCAACCCTATCTAAAGCTTGAATACAGACAGGATTATGTCTATATGCCAGTCTATACATACATACTCACATTGGTGAGTTTGCAGCTCACTGAGGACACACAGAGGAAGTTCACCTGTTCTATGAAATCTTCATGGGATCTTCAGTCTGTCTTTTCCGGGTAGTTCTAGAACTTGTGAAACAAACTCATTTGTGGCTTATGGCCTTATTCACTATGTTCAATGATGCATCTCATAGGACAAGAGACTTAAAATAAGTAACACTATTATAATGACTTGGCACTGAATTATTTCCATAAACAAATCCTGTTCAATCTCTCTCTTTAGTACATAGTCTCCCTTGTAAAAACACTATGCCCTAAAGAAACAGGGAAGAGAGGGAAGGAAGGAAGAATCTTACAATAAAACTTCCCCCACAAAAAAAGTATATAACTTTTCTGCTTGTAAAGCAGTTTGTCCCAGCTGTCAGGAGCAACTACCTACCTTCAACTTTCCAGCAAAGCAGACACTTTTGCAAGACCACTCATTAACCATCACAAGCTTGAATTTCATTCTCTACCAAGACAAAAGCACTTCTTTGCAGCTGACTACATAGAAAACTTAATCAAACCCTCACTAGTAGCTAAGGACAGAACAATAAACTCACAACTAGCTTCAGCAGGGAAATGAGGCAGCTTTTTAAAAATCATGAATTTCATGTCGTCACTGTTGATAAAATCAGGTTTATAGCATCTGCAGCAAAGCAGGCAGACATATGTGACTGCTGGAGCCACAGCTCTCTGTTTTCTAAACCACACATTCAATTTAGATTTAATAAGACAGTAATTGCACATTAAGTTCTCATTGATTATCTAAAATATATTTATTAAGAAATAAAAGAAATGTAACACATCTCTGCTATATATTCACATCTATTACAAAGTTGTTAAACAGCAATAAATGTTTATCTAAAAATTAGCATTCAGCTAACATAAAATACACATCCTATTAAATCTAACTGAAATACATGTTGAAGACAATTACAGCTCCTACTTGCCTCAATTTTTCTGACCAATGCTGTTTTCCCTATTCCTGAAGTCACAGCACCAAACCTTTGAATAGCAAATGTTTCTTGAAAAGATTCAAGAATTTTTCAAGAAATTTTGAGCCTTTCAAGAAATCCTTCCTAAAGCCTCGTTTGTTTGATAACAGCACAACACCCTTCACAGATGTGTTGCTCCTGACTCTATAGCACAGAGGAGGGCTCGCTCTACCATATTCCATCCTCCAGAGCAGGCAGACTCCTAGGCAACAGCTTTCCATGTGTAGCAGGGCTGTGCTTCTGTTGCTGTTCCTGGTCTTGTCTGATTCTATTTAATATAAAGATTGCCTTAAAAAAAAAAGGGGGGGGGAGGAGTAGGGAATTAGACTCCCTCTCCCGAAGAACTGCCCTAGTACAGTCCTACCCTATGGACAGCCTGAAACTATGAAGGAGGCAGCAAGGAAAAACTGGCTGTGCAATTGATAGCAGCTGAGTTGAGGCTTTCAGAAAAAGTAACTCTGGATGGAAACAGGAATTTGTGTATACATCCTTATATATGCATCAACAAGGAACTTTCAGGCCTTGAAAAGGTACACACCAGTGAGTTAAGGAGAAAGGGAAACAACGTTCAGTGAAGAAAATTGCAGTCTCTAGGGATACGTTTTACAGACGTAAAAATAACACTCAAGCCACATCTGACCAGGATCAAAGACTTCTGACAAATTGTTGACAGGAGTCTAGCAAAGAACACCAAAACAAGCACAAAAAGAGTCTGAAAATGGAGTGGAAGGACGCTGGTGAAAACGCCTCTATACAAATAAGAAATAACAAACTAACGCACAAACAAAACAAAAACTTCGCTCTGAACTTTTTCTTTAAGCTCAGAGAACTGCTTTTTAGATACAAAAGAGCAACTGGAATGAAATGAGGTACATTTTGTCCAGTGGACGCTCCCTAGAATCACATCTGAAGCACCTATGTAGGGCAGCATAATGAAACTCCTATTTCTGCTGCTCACAAATCATCAATTTTCTGGGTAAGTCTAAAACTCCTACAGACTCACTGGCCTCCTGCTGCAGCAATTAATTCATTTTTCATACTAAGCTATTAATTAATTTTAAAAAGCCCTTGTTGTTGAGCAATGCATATACATCATTAACATCAGAGAACCCTTTTATTGCATTATTGTTTATTAAAACACAAACTTAGAAAAAGGAAATTGGAAAGAATGAAGGTTATAAAGCAAAAAACAGAGATGGCTCTGGAACGTAGGCATACTCAGTCATGGAAATTCTGTTTGAAGCCTCACTGTCTGTTTTATTATGGATTCCATAGGCAGCTTCTAATTTAGTGCAGCTGTTAACACTCCTGCTACATCAAAAATTCTCTCTGCTGAACTTTTGTAGAGGTTTTTGCGTTACACAAGCAACAGTCCTTTCCAGTTTCAGTTTCCTAATTATGGTATTGCAGTTCTCATTTATACTATAAAATGGATCAGTTAAAAAAATAGTAGTAATTTACAGCTGGTGGTAGTACTGTTTCTACTAGCTACTGCATTTACCCAGGGATACATAAAAGATGTGGAATAGCTGGTCAGTAACTAGCTTAGAAATTTTTACTAGGTGCATTGCTGTGAAATATGTATTATAGCACCTTTTCTGGCAATTCACTATGAAAAGCTTTGATCTTTGATTACTATTCAAAAAATTAATACCCATTTCTTTTAACCACATACTTTAAGAAAATCAAGATAAACAAATACGTCAATTGCCAGCTAATGAAGGGTAAAAACCTACAAGAAGGATTAACCCACTAATTGAACATTTAAAGCTTTAAATAGCAAACTAATTGACTAAGAAAAGGCTGCCATCGATTAAACATATCTGCTAATCAAGATGGGTTTGTTTTTCTTCTATATGTCTACAATAGTCTCCATTTCTTCCAGATACGTCCACAATAGTGTTTCCCTTTTCTCTAGCATATTAGCATACTGGAGATAACACACTTCATACCTTTTTCAGTAAAAGTTGTTCAGGACCCTTCTGAAACATTTGTTCTGCAGTGACATATTGTGACAAATCCAATGACAATGGGGAAACGTGGAGAATCTGACAAATACTTTACTCCTCACTTTCACTAATGAGAGTAAAACAGTAAGAGAAACACATATCAAAAAATTGCAGTAAGCAATTTATATGGTCGAGACACAAGCAGTGCTTTTTCTTTCCCTACTCCCCTTTCTCTTGCTTTTGCTTAGAGCAGGCTTTTTGTTTTTCTCTTCATTTTGCTTTATATTGTCAACCAAGAACAGAGTTCCTGAGGAGACAAACAGGGGGTAAAGAAGACAAATCTGTCTCCTTTGTGTGAGAGCTGTAGGCCAGAGTTATCAACTCCTCTGCTATTCAAGACAGATTTGCATATCCAAGGCCACCCGAGGCAGAGAAGGCATTTGGAGTCTGATTTTTCCACAAGAACACATCAGGGAGCAAAGCAAAATAAGGAAACTCCGAAAAAGATCCAAGTAACTACTAAAAAATATCACAAAAGTTTGTGGAGGGGTAAGAACTCTCATTCAAGAATTTCTTCCTTGAAAAAAGACATTTTATACATAGTGGAATTTCCAAATATCCTTATTAAAGAAACTTCATGGACAGCAACTTGGCACAAGAACTTCAGATTGGCATCCATGCTGTTTCTGTCTATATCTTAATACAACAGTACGTCTCTGCACACAGGAATCAAGAATGCTGGAGTAGTCAGTCTGCAAAACAGGGTGGGTTACTTTCCTGGCAGTCTTGTACCTTAACTACAGTTTATTTATTGAAAAATAAATAAATAAATAAAATCCAAATGCACAGATGTAAAGCCACTATGAGAGGTACAAAATACATCAACTCTACCATCACTATCTACTATTTGGAAATACTGGAGAAACATCACTGGTGGGAGATGAGATTCCAGTGCAGTCAATCCCTAACCACAATACTTGTCTTCCTACAAATATCATACTGGAATTAACTGAACATATAATGTCAACATAGTGATTAGAGAAATTACTTGCAGAAGTGCTTTGAGGAAAATCACAATTAATACAACTATATTTAAGTTAAAGTTAACCTTTTACTGGGAGTATGTATATGACCTGCACTATGTTATGGAGGAGATGCTGTATACATCAAGAACTTTCACTTACTACTAAGGATTAGCAGCTGATTAACTGCTAATCTTTTCTCCTACAGTATAACCTACTCTCCCACCATCATCCCGCTCTTAACCTAATAGAGAGCTACTTTTGGACTTGTTCTGAAGTAGTTCGGAGTTCTGAAGGAGGGCATTAAAAATAATTACAAACAATAAAAGACAAAATAAAACAAAACCCCATGTGCCTCACAAAATTTCCCATCTGCATGGGAAAGAAGTTGGAGAAAAGCACAAGCAAATACTTGGAGATCCATGCAAACAAAAGTTCTAAGCATTCACAGTCTGGCACACTATTCCCATGGTTTCCTATATTCAGAGATAAAGTACTGTAACAAATATTCATGTCAACATTAGATGAGAGTTTTGCCATGTGAGACACTGGCTAGTAGTAAGTGAAGGCCACAGAGCTACCATCTCTGACATTTCCTCTGCCTGTTGCCACAAAGAGTTAAAGGCTGACAGATGAATGTGTGTGAGACAACAAGAAACAGCAGCAGAACAGCACAGAAACTTAGACCAGCTCAAGCTTTTCCTCACCTGTCTATATAATAACACATTTCTTCCCATAATAACATTTCCCATGTGGCAGACCAATGATTAATACAGTACCAAAATCAGCCTGTACTGTCTTAGAAGCTCCACACAGCTGGTGTGAATGAAGTGAGATTTCTCCCTGGGTACCCGGACTGGATTCCCCTAATCTATTTCCTGTCTTCAGGACAGTAGTTGCTAGAAATGCAGTACATAGCTGGCAGCTCCTGCAGCTAGCTGGAAGTCAGGGTAGAAATTAAAACCTAATGAGGGCACTACTTTGCAATCCTACAATGCATTCAAGAGCAGCAAAGCTAAGACTCATATCATTATCATAACTGGTTTTTAAAACCTATGAAATAACTCCAAACTATCTTCTAGGTCAAGAGGGAACTGTCTAAGCTCTATTCTCACTGCATCCATTTCATAAGTATGATGACTTTTTAGCTTTTAAACAGCAGAGAATATAAACTCAACAGTGAGTCTTTGACAAGACCTCTCAAGACTCAAATCAGGCTATTCTACAGCAATAAATAGAAGCAAAGAGCATATATTTGTGTTTATAACATTTGCTCCACAAATATTTAGCATTTATTTAGGATAAAGAATAGATCACAGTGCCAGATGGTAAAATTACGCACCACAGGCCACAGTCACGGAAGTACACTGTCACAAAACAGTATTTAGAGGCAATTTGGCTCAGTTGTAGGTAGCACAGACCTTGCTGTGAATTAAAATAAACTAGAGTTTGTAGGTGTAATAGTTGGATGCCACTGTTTTTGTCTTCATTCACCATGGTTAACTTTCCAAGCAGTTGATTATTGTTCTGGTTCCAGTTAGGACAGAGTTAATTCTCCTCATAGTAGCTGGTAGGGTGCTATGTTTTGGATTAGGATGAGAAGAGCGCTGATAACATGCTGATGTTTTAATTGTTGCAGAGCAGTGTTTACACCAGGCCAAGGACTTTTCGGCTTCTCGCTCTGTCCTGCCAGCGAGCAGGCTGGGGGTGCAGCAGGAGCTGGGAGGGGACAGACCCAGGACAGCTGACCCAAACTGGCCAAAGGGGTATTCCATACCATCTGACGTCATGCTAAACAATATATAGGGGTGGCTGGCCGGGGTGGGGGGCGGCTGCTCGGGGATAGACTGGGCATCGGTCAGCGGGTGGTGAGCAATTGCATTGTGCATCACTTGTTTCTTACACATTATTATTATTAATACTATTATCATTATCACTATTATTGTTATTATTATATTCCTGTCTTAATAAACTGTCTTTATCTCAACTCACCGGCTTCACTTTCCCGTTTCTCTCCCCCATCCCAGAGAGGGAGGGGGGAGGGTGAGCGAACGGCTGTGTGGTGTTTAGCTGCCGGCCGGGTTAAACCACAACAGTCCTTTTGGCGCCCAGTGTGGGGCTCGAAGGGTTGAGATATCGACAGATTTGACCTGAGTGTGTTAAACTAAAATTGGTATAAGTATTGGACCTGCTTAATAGTTGCTAGTCATGATGTTGATTGCCTTAATCTCCAGTCTGCTGTGCCTGTTTTCCAAATTGAGTTTTATAGCGCGTTACTTTCTGTATGTGCTCCCTGTTGCACTGTTTATCCTTTCCGGGCCCTGGTTTAAGATTGTTATGGTACTGTGCGGTGTAACAATGGCTTATGAAATGATGAAATATCTGGTCACGACTCTAACCTGGTATTTGTATTCAGCACTGACGTCGACTCTATACTTTGGAAACCATATCTCGGAAACTATTAGCAATTACACCTATTGCCTTTTTTCGTTAGGGAGCCAATCTGTGAAGGGGACAGGGGAAGACATGTTTCCCTACCTGTTCACTCTCCCTTTCTCCTACACCACCCTCTTATCCCCCGAGCTAGTTACGGTGGTTCTCCGAGATGTTGAATATCCTTGGGATACTCAGACCAGCATGTTCTTGTTGTTATGTCTCCTGAATGCGCTTCAGGTTTTGTTGAGGGTTAAACAACTACTTAGGAATCTCATCCGGAGATCTGTCTTGAGGCGGGATAGTTGCGAGTGGCAGGGAGTGTGGGAGGATATGGGCAGGTTTCTAGAGCAGTGATCACCTCCAGTGTTTTGGACATTCACCCCTGAACAACTGCAAAATCCTAAAAAGCTGGCAGAATGCTTAAAAAAAAGGTGTCATGACTCTGGCAGTTCCAAAGTGACACAAATCACTGTAGCGTGCTGGGGTCTGGCTTGTGCCTATCGAGCTGCAATTGATGCTACTAGCAACCTAGCGACAGACCCTGCAGCCGCTCCAGTTCCAGCTCCTGCAGCCGCTCCAGCTCCAGCTCCCGCAGCCACTCCAGCCCCTGCAGCAGCTCCAGCTCCTGCAGCTGCTTCCACTCCTGTGTCTGGGTCAGAGAAACGAGCTGTAGCAGTGCAAGTTGACCCCGCAGAGGGTATTCCAACCCCTGTGGCAGACCCTGTGTCTGGGTCAGAGAAACGAGCTGTAGCAGTGCAAGTTGACCCCGCAGAGGGTATTCCAACCCCTGTGGCAGACCCTGTGGCTGGGTCAGAGAAACGAGCTGTAGCAGTGCAAGTTGCCCCTGTAGACAAGGTGAAAAAATGGTATAGAGGCTCAGGTCGTTTAGAACGCAGACAGTCTTCTGCTAAGTCTGGGCATAGAGAAGACGAGGCTGGGCCATCAAAGGTGCAGGAGGATGAAGATGAGGATGTCGAAAAATCAACAGTAACTACCCGAACCCTATACCAGCGTGAGCTACGAGATGTGCGAAAAGATTTTGGTCGCTGTATAGGTGAGCAGCTTGTCACCTGGCTGCTCCGGTGCTGGGACACTGGAGCCAATTGTGTGGAATTAGAGGGCAAGGAAGCCAGGCGGCTGGGATCCCTTGCTAGGGACGCACGTATTGACAAAGCAATTGGAGATGGAGCACGATCTCGCAGCCTCTGGAGGCGTCTCCTGTCAGCTGTGCAGGAAAGGTATCCCTTCAAGGAAGAACTTGTATGTCTACCAGGCAAATGGACCACCATGGAGAAGGGAATTCAGTACCTGAGGGAATTAGCCATATGGGAAGTAATTTATAAGGACCTAGACGACGCACAAACATCCACAGATCCAGATGAAGTCCAGTGTACACGACCCATGTGGCAGAAGTTTGTACGGAGTGCACCATCATCATATGCCAGCTCATTGGCAATACTAACCTGGAAAGAGGATGAGGAACCCACAGTGAATGAAGTGGCTAAAATACTCCGGCAGTACGAAGGAAATCTCTCCTCTTCCCTACAGGCCTGTGTCTCGGCTGTGGAGAAACTCTCTGAAGAGTTCCACCAGCTAAAAGAGAATACTTTGGAGAAACTTTCTGAAGAGGTCCACCAACTTAAAGAGAATTTATCTTCACCTGAACGAACCAGTGTCCACCAGCTAAAAGAGAATACTTTGGAGAAACTTTCTGAAAAGATCCACCAACTTGAAGAGAGATTATTTTCCTCCCCACCTGTACAAACCAGTGTCTCAGCTATTAGGGGTAAACGTTCATCTATGCAAGGAAGACAATATGGTGGGCACACACCCCGCACCACCCTGTGGTTTTACCTGCGTGACCATGGAGAGGACATGAGAAAATGGGATAGAAAATCTACTGCGACCCTAGAGGCACGGGTACGTGAATTGCAAAAGAAAACAATTGGGAAAAAGGGGTTCTCTGAAAAGTTTGCTGCTCCAACTTCCAGCAGGCAGTCCTTTAAACACAGAAACGAAGATTCTGACCAGGACTAGAGGGGCCCTGCCTCCAGCCAGGGGGAGGAAAGGGACAATCGAGTTTATTGGACTGTGTGGATTCGATGGCCTGGCACGTCAGACGCACAGAAGTATAAGGCTTTAGTAGACACCGGTGCACAATGTACTCTAATGCCATCAAGCTATAAAGGGCCAGAGCCCATCTGTATTTATGGTGTGACGGGGGGATCCCAGCAGTTAACTGTATTGGAGGCTGAAGTGAGTCTAACCGGTAATGAGTGGCGAAAGCACCGTATTGTGACTGGCCCAGATGCTCCGTGCATCCTTGGCATAGACTATCTTAGAAGAGGATATTTCAAGGACCCAAAAGGGTTCCGCTGGGCTTTTGGCATAGCTGCCTTAGAGACAGAGGACATTAAACAGTTGTCTACCTTGCCTGGTCTCTCAGAGGACCCTTCTGTTGTGGGGTTGCTGAGGGCTGAAGAACAGCAAGTGCCGATCGCTACCACAACTGTGCACCGGCGGCAATATCGCACCAACCGAGACTCCCTGATTCCCATCCGTAAGCTAATTCGTCAACTGGAGAGCCAAGGAGTGATCAGCAAGACTCATTCACCTTTTAATAGTCCCATATGGCCAGTGCGAAAGTCTAATGGTGAGTGGAGACTAACAGTGGACTATTGTGGCCTGAACGAAGTCATGCCACCACTGAGTGCTGCAGTGCCGGACATGCTAGAACTCCAGTATGAACTGGAATCAAAGGCAGCCAAGTGGTATGCCACAATTGATATCGCTAATGCATTTTTCTCCATCCCTCTAGCAGCACAGTGCAGGCCACAGTTTGCTTTCACTTGAAGGGGAGTCCAATATACTTGGAATCGGCTGCCCCAGGGGTGGAAACATAGCCCTACCATTTGCCATGGACTGGTCCAGTCTGCGCTGGAGCAGGGGGAAGCTCCTGAACACCTGCAGTACATCGATGACATCATTGTGTGGGGTGACACTGCAGAAGAAGTTTTTGAGAAAGGGAAGAAAATAGTCCAAATCCTTCTGAAGGCCGGTTTTGCCATAAAACAAAATAAAGTTAAAGGACCTGCATAAGAGATCCAGTTTTTAGGAATAAAATGGCAAGATGGACGTCATCAAATCCCAGTGCATGTGATCAACAAAATAACAGCTATGTCTCCACCAACTAGCAAAAAAGAAACACAAACTTTCCTAGGTGTCGTGGGGTTTTGGAGAATGCATATTCCAAATTACAGTCTGATTGTAAACCCGCTCTACCAAGTAACCCGTAAGAAGAATGCTTTTGAATGGGGCCCTGAGCAACGACAAGCCTTTGAACAAATTAAGCAGGAAATAGTTCATGCAGTAGCCCTTGGGCCAGTCCGAACAGGACCAGATGTAAAGAATGTGCTCTACACCGCAGCCGGGGAGAATGGTCCCACCTGGAGCCTCTGGCAGAAAGAACCTGGGGAAACTCGAGGTCGACCCCTGGGGTTTTGGAGTCGGGGATACAGAGGATCTGAGGCCCGCTATACTCCAACTGAAAAGGAGATATTGGCAGCATATGAAGGAGTTCGATCTGCTTCGGAAGTGGTCGGTACTGAAGCGCAGCTCCTCCTGGCACCCCGACTGCCGGTACTAGGCTGGATGTTCAAAGGAAGGGTCCCCTCTACACATCATGCAACTGATGCTACATGGAGCAAGTGGGTTGCACTGATTACTCAGCAGGCTCGAATAGGAAACCCCAGTCGCCCAGGAATCTTGGAAGTGATTATGGACTGGCCAGAAGGCAAATACTTTGGGATATCATCAGAGGAGGAGGTGGTCCGTGCTGAAGAAGCCCCACTGTACAACAAGCTACCAGAAAATGAGAAGAAATATGCCTTGTTCACTGACGGGTCCTGTCGTATTGTGGGAAAGCATCGGAGATGGAAAGCTGCTGTATGGAGTCCTACACGACGAGTTGCAGCAGCTGCTTAGGGAGAGGGTGAATCGAGTCAGTTTGCAGAAGTGAAAGCCATTCAGCTGGCTTTAGATATTGCTGAACGAGAAAAGTGGCCAGTTCTCTATCTCTATACTGATTCATGGATGGTAGCAAATGCCCTGTGGGGGTGGTTACAGCAATGGAAGCAGAACAACTGGCAGCGCAGGGGCAAACCCATCTGGGCTGCGGCATTGTGGCAAGATATTGCTGCCCGGGTAGAGAACCTGGTTGTAAAGGTACGCCATGTAGATGCTCATGTGCCCAAGAATCGGGCTACTGAAGAACATCAAAACAACCATCAAAACAAAAAAGAATGGGGAGGTCCGGTGTGTACCTCAAGGGGATTTAATACTGGGTGAGAATAGCCCATGAGTTGAATTGTAGTATGTTAACTATTATATAATACTGTATGTCATCACTACCATGATTGCTATATGTATCATAGATGAAAATGGTGATTAATTACAAGGTATTGGAAAGAGTGTAACCTGAGCATGACATAAATGGTATGGAATAAGGGGTGGATATCTGTCCTGGTTCCAGTTAGGACAGAGTTAATTTTTCCTCATAGTAGCTGGTAGGGTGCTATGTTTTGGATTAGGATGAGAAGAGCACTGATAACATGCTGATGTTTTAATTGTTGCAGAGCAGTGTTTACACCAGGCCAAGGACTTTTCGGCTTCTCGCTCTGTCCTGCCAGCGAGCAGGCTGGGGGTGCAGCAGGAGCTGGGAGGGGACAGACCCAGGACAGCTGACCCAAACTGGCCAAAGGGGGATTCCATACCATCTGACGTCATGCTAAACAGTATATAGGGGTGGCTGGCCGGGGTGGGGGGGCCGGCTGCTCGGGGATAGGCTGGGCATTGGTCAGCGGGTGGTGAGCAATTGCATTGTGCATCACTTGTTTCTTACACATTATTATTATTAATACTATTATCATTATCACTATTATTATTATTGTTATTATTATATTCCTGTCTTAATAAACTGTCTTTATCTCAACTCACAGGCTTCACTTTCCCGTTTCTCTCCCCCATCCCAGAGAGGGAGGGGGGAGGGTGAGCGAACGGCTGTGTGGTGTTTAGCTGCCAGCCGGGTTAAACCACAACAATTATACAGCCCAGACCTTTATCAGTGGATTGCTTCCTTTCCAGGACATCTTCTGTGCTGGACCTGGAGGAATAGCTGCAGGAGAACACAGATCCTGAAAGACTACATACAGGCAATACTAGACACAGTTTGCTATGGTGTCATTCTTGCAACTTTTCCTGACACTCCTTCAAGGAAGTTATTCACCTTCCAGGACAGGGCCAACCTGCAGCAATTAAGGGAAACAGTGGCTTAGCAGCTTCAAGAAAACAATGCGCTGTTAAGTTTAACTCTTCTTTGAAAACTGCAGCCAGTTATGTCACAGGGCATACCTTCCTAAATACTAATTCTTCTTCTTCACAGCCATTGTAAAAATGGAATTACAGCTGCTAAACAATTAAAGAACCTTTTGAAAAAGTTGCTAGAGCTACACTCACATATGCATTAGACAGGGTAAAGTCTTATGACAACTCTCAGGCCAGCATCACTTAATTATTTTCCCTGTGATTTCATTATGAAATAGATTTCTTTCTGTACAGCTTGTAATTGCTAGGACTGTTCAATTCTGTGATACTTTTTAAAACTACTGAGCTCCCAAACTAAGTACTAGCATTCTGAATGAATGGAGGTGAAATAACTGGTCCATGTTGTTATACCATAAGGATATTTGTTCAGCTAATGTAAATGGTCTGTAGTCACACAGATTTACACCCATCCTGGATTTAGTATAATCATTTGCTTGCTAGAATATTTCCTTTCTTGTCAAGTACTCTTAAAAACATAGTCTCACCTAGACCAGCAAGCAAGAAGTTGGATAGAAATGGCTTAAAGATGTGTTGGGGAAAATTCAGACTGGATATCAGGAAAGGGTTCTACACTGAGGGGTCAGGCACTGGAACAGGCTCCCCAGGGAAGTGGTCATGGCCCCAAGCCTGCCAGTGTTCAAGAAGCACTTGGACAACACTCTTAGAAATAAAGTTTAAATTTCAGGTTGACTTGTGTGGAGCCAGGAATTGGACTTGATCCTCAGGGGTCCCTTCCAACTCAGGACATTCTTTTATTCTTTGGAAACTGACATGACAACTGGAGGTTCTAAAGTTCAGTCAAAAACATTTTGTTTGAGAATTGGTGAAATGGTACAATTTTCACTTCCATATGCTCTTTTAGTATACAGAAAAGGAGGAACTTCATCACTGCTTAATGCAATTTGGAAATACATCTTAGAGTATTATTTTCAAGCCAATGCAAATATGAAGTCTCCCTATTCACTGCCTGATGTATTTTTACTTTTTTTTTTAAACAAATTTTTTGCTCAACAGCAACTGAATGTAGCACAGTGAGAGCTTGACATGAGTTTGAAGATATATGCACAAAGTCATTCAGTTGTTTTCAGTCACTCAGTTGAATATTTCAATATTCAAATATAATAACATAGCAGCAGAAAATTAACTTTTTAAAATTCATGTCTTTTCTAAGCTCAAATGGATTAGCAGCAGATTTGAGGTAATTAATTATAATTACAAGTTTCCAAGGGAAATAAGGCATAATAGACTCATTAACTGAAACACTGCATTTGTTCTGTGTTTAATTCTCATATTATTTTAACACAGTACGACATATGTTAAAAATTTTTGCGGGCCAGACACCTTTACTTATGCTGAATGGTTGTTCTCTCCATGAGTAGCCCCAACTGACTTCAAAGAACACCCACTTGGGCTCTTAATTAGACATTTCCAGTCTATGAAGGTAAAATTCCTTCCTTCTTGGACAAATTCTGTGGTGTCTATTGAACATGGGTCAGTGTGAGCTTTTCTCTGGGCAGGACCATTGAATTTGGCCTCACAGTTACTTCCTGATACTCTCTTGACTCTTGAACAAAAGATATACCACCTAACCAAAGATCTAATTAAAGAGGACATGCTAATTAAGAAAGCAAAGTTTTGAAATAGTCTTAATAAAGACCTCAGTTATATTTTTACTTTTCAACTATTTTCTGCCTGATGCTATTGCTAATCAAAGGAATAGTTTACACCCTCATTTCATTATGAAGCTATAAATGTCATTGAACTCCTTATGAACTGAACACATGGAGAACTCAGTGCAGCCATTAATATACCCAACATATAAAGAACTCCACATTGCTATTAATAACTTTTCACACAAATCACAGCACTCACAGTCTAGACAATGCCAGGAACACTAAAGCAGCTTCTTCATGAACGCAAAAGATCCTCACTTTGATAGAGTTGTATCATTGTCCTCAGTTGGAAAATCAAGGGAAATTGATGATGCACTTGTCAAAGAAAGTAGCTGCAAAAATGAGGAACAGGCTAATTAAAAGATGAATTACTATTTATTTTATGGTCCTATGCACACTCAGGAAGTTCTGAAGCACAGAAGAGAAATTAAATAACTTCTCATTTTGTCTCTATGCTTTTAGAACTGTGCCCAGTAAGATTAGAGATAGGAGAGTGATAGGTACAGCAGGGATTTCTACCAATTAAGCTTCTACACTCTGGGTGGGTAGAGGTGTTTTTGAACCATGAGTTATTTTTGCACAGATCATGGGCTGCAGTGGCTAGCCACAAAAGGGCTGCATTACGAGCAGTATTGCTCATATTGCTTTGCTTAGAGCTTATCATGCTTTCCTGCAAGTCCAAACTTCTAACAAGATTTCAGTGGGAGAACTGAGAGTGCTCAGTTCTACAATACTCTCCTGTCAACAGATACAGCCAAATGGTGCCACATTTCATTTCACTGCATACTTACTATTTTCTCCTCCAAGTCACCTAGAATCCTAAGAAGCTACAACACTGTTTTACTATCTACAGTTAAAACACAGATTTCAGGTTACTGTTTTTTTCTTTTTGGAAATCAAAGGCACTGTTTGACTCTCTACTACACACAAATAACAGTAATGTTTGGGATTATCTCTATCACACAGTTTGCTTCAGGAAATACCTACTCCCTGACTACTTTTGATTCTGTAAACTAATTTTAATTCTGTATTTCATAGTATTATGAATAACCCATTTTGTAGATTGATAATTCAGTCACACTAACATGCCCACAGGTTCCAATAAAGGTTATCTTCATTTGCTAGTTCTGCAAGTCCATCAAAATACACCAAAAGTATCAATTTACATATCAACACACAGCATGATATAAATTATACCAGTGTGGTACCTATCTTGTATATTCCAGCTCATCTGTAGATGACTAGAATGATGAAACAATCCATATGTTACATTACTTTCTTTCCTCATATTGAGCAAAGGCTTGTGTTTGGCACAGCAACATTCTGGCTGAAGTTTTAAGCATATTCTAAAGCTCAACCTCTTCAGCAAAAACCATAACTTGATGATAATATAAAAGCTTGGTATTATAAGCATGTCTTTAAATAATTTTTAGAATCTGGTCTTACATACAATACTAAAGCACATTGTCAGTTTTTCAGCTTACCAAAACAGGAAAGACTAATGAAAGTAAACAAAGCTACTTTGATGCAAAGCTGTGTAAAATGAGAATATTTTCTGTTGCGAGACTAACTGAAGACAGATTTCCTGAAGATCGTGAGACAGATTCAGATAGTGGCCTTTATCACAAATTTCTGTTAGGAAAGCAGGTACAGAATCAGACATTTGGGAAAGAAACCCTCAGTAGGGTTTCTGGCTGCAATTGTCACATTCTTGTCTCAAAATATCATTTCAAAACACTCCAAAGAATTAATAAATAAAAGCATGATTTTTACCATTCACATACATTAGCCAGTTATAATTTCCACTCCTCAGAAACACTTTAGAACAACTGGAAAAAAAAATAAAAAATAAAGAAGAGAATTACACAGAATATGTTCAAATGTTCCATTTTTCACAAAAATGTCTAGCTGTATTTTAATCTTACTTTAATGTTCACTGAAATCTTAAAAGGTAATTCAGTTTGTTGCTCAATCTAAGAATCATTTTGTGGTAAAAATAAGCCAAAACCCTTCTGCCATTCATTCTTGTGTTTTTTTTCTATTCATTTATTTCATACAGGTTATTCAAATGTAAGCACGCTTCCCTTTGCTTTCTTAAAGCCAGTAAGAGGAACCTGCAAATCTGGTGGAATTCATGTTTGGCCTGATGCCTGAAAAACAAAAATAACTTCAGTCGGTATCAGCACAGAGCTGTTTTACTAGGTTGATATATAAAACTAGGCTTTCCTCCAGTTAAACAACAATAATTTGTTTTAGTTTGATAGGTCCTTCTAAATAATGGTGCCATCAGTAAACATCTGGCTTCTTCCTAGCAGATTAGGCCTCCAATGAGGAAAGTGTGTTTATAATTCTAATTTGAAACAGAGCACATTAATATGCTGATTCTCTTAATGTTTGCCTTAACCTGTTTGGAGAAATTATGACTACAAATATCTGGTACACAACACCTCTAAACTACCAGCTTGTATAAACAACACAAGAGCTGATACAGTCTCATACAGATGATTAGAACCACTTCAGAGGCAATCATGATTAGCGATTTGGCTCGAAGCCATATTTTACACATAAACAAAGCATCTGTTTCTGAGTTCCTGTCCCAAGCTAATAGACCCACCTCCCCTGTTACTAATAAACCCATTCAAGAGAGCCAGATGGCCTATCTGAAACAGCCTGGGTGTTTTCCTGAGCTAGGCAAACCAGAGCCATGGAACCAGAATTGGCTCCAAATCATATTTCCTTGGGCTCTAGGAGCCCGTAAAATGACACACAAACTGGCTCCACAAAAGAAGAATACAAAAGCTGGTACCATCCATTATTTAGAATTGGTGTGAGGCCAACAGCTGCCCCTCCAGATGATCCTTTCATGTAAGGTACAATGAAGGAAGATGAAAAGTACAGTGCACTTTTGCAGGAGTTGGTGTACTGCAATGCAGACTGTCGTCATTCCTTGCGGGATTTTTTTTTTTCCTTCAGATTTTGCAAATCCCTGCCTGCAGCCAAGTAGTATTGCTCAGCTGTCTTGTCTGTATGTTGTATGTACTTGACAATTGGGCGGTTTTACATATTTAATAAAAGCGTCATATTTCATTAGTGGAACTGGGCTTTAAAAAAGATCTTGGGCTCCTCAGCAGGAACTGGAACTGTTGAGAGCCAAATAGAGCAGCCCTTGTGTGGTTCAGCTGTAAGATCTCTTTCCTCTCCTGTGACCCAAGTTCTCATTTAAACAGTTCAGTCTGTAAGTAGATTAGTCAAGATGCTCCAGAAGCTAACGAGCTAGTGCTGCATACCCGTAACTGACCTAACATAAGAAGACTATTAGAGAGAAATTTCATTTTATTTTCCTTAGAAGCAAATGGACAGGTGGTAAGTAGTGACAGGGAGAGATGGCCATTTAAGTTGCCTGCCCCATCAAACCACCTGCATAAAGAGAACCTCATTTTACCCCTTTCACCATGATGCATAGGGTGCTTTGTTCCACTAAGCTGATGATTGAATTTCAGCAGTGTATGTCCGCATGCACAATTCACTACAACAGGAGCAAATAAACCTCATTCTAAGAGCAGTAGCAGGTCATATCACTCCTGCAGAAGCAAGGATTTTTTTTTGCAGAGAAAGTCCTTTCAGAACAGCACAGCCAAAGCGAGAATGTTTCTTGTGTGCTACTATCCCTAAGCTACAGACCAAAACTTCTTTATTTCTGTCTCCTGGGATACCAGCAGATTTGCAAAGACATAAAACTCCTCAAATACAGCTATCTTCCCCCCACCCAGCCATTAGAGACAGAAAAATGAATCATTGTAAGGGGAAAAAAATCAAGGAAATGTGCTGAAACAATTGAGGTCTGTCACTCCTCTTCATTAAAAGCAGGTTCCACTGTAGTTATTGAAGCTCTCTGGGATCTCTTGGGATAACTGCTGGAATAGAAATGTAAAGTACTGTTTTTCATGTATTTTCCCCATACTGTCAGTGTTGTGAGCAGGACATTCCTTGATTTTTAAAGGAAAGCCCTGAAAAACAGGCACATTTCACAGCCCAGATCAAGCGTAATTCTGAATTTGTGTCACTGTTCACATTAGTGGCTGAGAACTCAGACTTTCCTTCAGAGGATAAAGGATTTAGTGAAATGTGCATAGCCAGTATTGTCCCGTTAGTCTAAGGTTTCTGCTGTTTTTTCTTGAAGAGATTATTTCAGTGCAGGTAAGCCAGAGTATAAAACTTGAATCAAAAATCTCTTTCTGCATTCCTAGAAATGTAAGAACAGATCACCATATACACATATTGTAAGAATGACATGCATGTTCCAGGTTTTCTTACTTCATGTTTTGAATTTCAGATTGCGATTTCTTGTACAACAAGGTTTTGCAGTGGGTGGAAAAAATAATAAAAAAAAATGTTTGTTTTACCCACTAAGGGGGATAAGTAGAGAAAGGATGCAGGGGAAAAGGGGAAAGTGACCAGAGGCAAAACTGAACCTCCTGTTTCAAGAGGAAAAGCAAGTTCATGGTTTATGAGAAGTTCATGTAATTAATAAAACAAGATTTATAGCACTCATACCAAGCACTGTCTACACTAGGCATTTTCTTGCAGGATTTACCAAATTAAGCTACCTGGAATAAGTCTTTGGGATGAATTCTACCTTCTGAGAAAGTTGCTTTAGCAGTACAATTGGAAACGAAGTCTTAATGCAACAAAAGCTGTCCTGAGCAGCTCCTTCCAAAAGTCACCGATGGAGTTACCAAAGTTCTTACAATAACTCATAGCTCCAAGTCCACCTCAGTCTGTTACTTATGAAAACAAACAAGCCAAAAGCCACCCCTGCAATTTCTGGAGTGTATAAAATTCTCTGTACCTCTACTGGGCAATCACACCATGACAGATGCTGCCCTCAGTCCTCTCCCACAGTGCCCTGCTTCACCAAGGGGAATTCTCTGATGGTGACATGCAGTCTTCATTTCCTCTGAGACCAGTTGTGAGAACTTATCAATTTCATCAACAGCATCTGGATTATCTAACAAGATGACTACAATATCAATTTCAACTACAATATCAATTTCCATTTTTCAGAGGAGCCTCCCAACATGGTATTTCCACTCTTAATCTATTTGAGTAAGAGCGCACTAGATATATTGTGAAACATGGTGAGATACACATTGTCACTCTTTTTTAATCTGAAGAGTTGAGATCTATTTGCTTATTACTTCCCACCAAATGTTAATGCAGAATTTATTTAATGCTAGTTTTTGTGTGCTGAATTAGCTCACAACACAGCTGAGTGTCCCTTGTGAGCAAGTGATCCATTTGCACATGTCAAGCATCCTAGTCTATTTAGTCCTATCCCAACTGCTTAATGTCTGAAACAGAAGCATCCGCTACATTCTTCTTGATCTAAACAGCTAATTTAATACCCTTGGACAAAAGGGGCCTGGTGTTTTGGTAAGCTCCCATGGGTCTAACTATCACAAAGAAAGGATTGTTGAATACACACATAAAAAAGGAAGAGATAGGAGGCAGGCGGTCTGATCTTTATGACCCACTGATTATTCTATCAGTAAGTAGAAGCATAAATCTAGCTCCTGACCTAACAAAATACTATTTTACTTCCCTTTACTCTATATTTTATCCTTTATAGCCAATAAAACATTAAACATTACAAAAGGTTATGTTCTCACCGATATTTTCACTAAATGACAATAAATTCTAAGTTGAGCCAAGCAGAGGTTTCAGCAGCAGCTACTCTGACAGTTGTTGGACGCTTCCTGCAATTCCCTCTGAATAGACAAGCGCCACTAATATCAAGAAAGCCCATCTGGAAAATCCAACACTGAATTTGAATCAGTCTAACGATCCTCTTAACGATTTAATGGCAAATCTATACACTAATACAAAGCTGAGTTCTTTTTCAATGATCTGGTGTAGTATTTAGTGTGGAAAGTAAAATTAGCTCCTCCCCCCTCCTTTCTGAACATCCCCAAATATCAAAATCATCATCAGCCTTCTTAACTGATTTCCCTTGCCTTTCATGGCTCTAAAGATTTGTCTGGTTTTTACTCCACAGTGCTTAAGAGGGGAAAATTAAAATAATTGTTAGGAAAAAAAAAAAAAAGACAAAAAGAGATGAAGGGACTGCAGAAGAATCAGGTAGGGAGCAGACCGTATCTTCGACTCAGTGCAAAACTAGGTTCTCCAGTTACATGGGCTGTGTGTGTGACAGTCAGGCAGAGTGGAAAATGGGTCTGAAAAATGGTATGCATTTTGCACTCCATTGCTTTGGGACAGACTGAGGGGACATGCAGTTGTTTTGAACTGGATCCTGAAGCAATCATCAAGAATCACTGATCAGACTCCCAAAAGACTAAAGATAGGACAAAAGGCATTGGCAGGACAAGCATCACAGGACAGACTGGACAGTTCTCCCATCACAACACAAGACTTTCCTGAAACACTTTCATCTAAAAGGTTCACTCAGTGACCAGCTGTTGTGTTCAGCCCATAAAGCACTGAATATTGAACTGCTCATTCTCAGACGCCTGATCCCAAGTTTTCAGAGATTCACCACTGTTCTAGTGCAATGTAAGACCTACAGCTGAGACAACTGTGAAAATACTTGCTCACCTGGGAAAATAATTTCAGATACATAAGCCATGAAAGTTTGATCAAGGCTTGAAAGGACATTTCTCAGGCAGCATTTGAGCTGAAACACAATTAATTAATGACAATTAATGGTCACCAGTGGAGAAGAACTGAACCTAGGAGCGCAAAATATCAATGAGAATAGTCCACCACTTGTAGTAGGCTTGATATGTCAAGATTTACTTTAAAATGTTGTTTTAATTTAAATGAAGAATTCATCTCTAATTTCAAAGGGAAACTAAGGCAGAGATCAGCTAAATGACTTACCCAATGTCACACAGTATATGAAGACCAACAGGGTAACACTATCAGGTAATTCTGTCCCAAACACGGTATCTTTTTTTCTTCTAACATCAAATCCAAACTGCTGCCAAACTAATTAAACTGAGAACTGCATACTTTGGTAAGACCGTTTTAAAATGTGCAGTCATGAATACACTAGGAAAATGGAGAAAATGTTAGCTAGCATCTTAATTTTGTTTGGGAGGAGAAGAGGACAGCTATACTTACAAAACACATTAACTACTGGATTAATCCTGAATCAAGAGCATTTTCACGGCCAATTCATGTCTATTGTGATTGGTGAGGTGTGATATGAAGCTTTCAGTTATAATTTTTTCTAAAACAGAGACTTTTTAGTGGCATAGAAATATGGAATTACACAGTTTAACCGACGAAGAATGTCTGGGATTGAACAGCATGTCTGCGAGCCCAATTTCTGCCCTATTTTAGAGATGCTCTGAACAAGGTCAGTGGAGCACTGTCCTGGCTGAAGGGCTCACAAAACTTCAAAACCTGGTAAATACCTGACAAAGGGGCAAGCATACTGTAATAAGGTCAGATATTGAGAGGAATGTAGACACCTGAAAATGACAAGTCTAGATCTTCAAAGACATTGGAGTGCCTAATACTCTGCATTCCAGACTGAAGATAGAGACCTGCATTTACAGATGACTGAAGGCGAGCATTCCACTCACTTGGACAGCTCAGGCAGGTTCTTACAGCTTAACAGACATATCACTCCAGGAATTCCAGTAGTACTCTCCCAACTCAAGGGTTTTACTTGTTTGATAAATTACACACAACCTTCCCATCTTTCCTTTCTAATATTTAATCAGAGTAAATTGTTCTATGTGAATTATCTCTTATTTAACCAACTTCCTTTTAAAATGAATTTCTTACGTGCAGAATCAAGGCATCTCTGCAGCTTATTCATCTAATGTCAAGTTGTTTTCCAAGCTATGACCTACACTAATCTAAAATACATATAACACATATAATAAAAAAGACAGAGAAGTAGATTGCATCTTCATATGTTCTGTGCTGCTGTGAGCTCTCAAATCACGTATATTGGCAGTCTCTGAATATTTTGTCAGTATATCAGTTAGTTTACTAAAGGTCATTATTTTGAGCCTTTTGGCTCCCACCCAGTTCCAACAACTTGTTTTAAAACACTGTATTATTGTGGATGCAGCAGCTTCTGAAACAACTGCATTTCTCATTTTTCTTCACAATCCGGTAATTCCAGGATATACAGCAATATATCTTTTATATAGCAATAAAGGGTGGAAAGCAGAAATAACTGAAAAAGCCATATCACACCTTATCAGTATTTTTTTTTAAATCTTATTCCTTATTCTACATGACACACACAAGACATTACACCTCATTATCCATGCCAGTTTTGAACTGACAGGTCAACCCTATTCTCTCAAAGTAAAATAAATTAGCTCAAGAAAGAAAAGGAACAGAAAAAGGAGGAAAATTGTCCCATCTACCCCCATCAAAAAATGTAGCATGAGACCTGAATGCAATCAAAAAAAAAAAAAAAGCAGTTGCTTTAGTGAGATTTTTTTTTTTGAAATAAAAAAATTCCAAAAGAACAGAAAAAAATCTTCCTGTAATCCATCATTTGCAATAATATTATGACTTAGTCATAGTTCAAAACTACTATACAGTATAAACTGTTTTCTGCTCTCTTGCAAGAAAAAACCTTGTTGCAATGAGAATGAAAATTCAGAACTAATAGTCCACAGCAAAACCTAAAACGTACCTAAAAAGCTCCTAACATCATTTATGGAAATGGGGAGGAAAAAAGAATTTGGAAAGAATTTAGATCCCCTATTATTAGTGTATTTATTGTAAAATGCCAACTGTTGCTTTACTGACCTATTTAAGTACATCATTATTGAATTTATTTGCAATAACTTCATTGCAGTACTGCCTCATAAACAAAACTGAATTAACTATATAATTGTAGAAAGCCTACAAGTACATAAAGTAACTCATTTAATGTTTTTATGATAAAATCTTTAAAATATATATATTTTTTCCAATATAATTACTCTTCTTTAGTGCTTAATAAATTTCAAAGGTTCTAGAAAGAGATTTTTTGTTTGTTTGTTTGTTTTGCATTTGCTTTAAAATCAAATAGTAATACAGCAACTTTAAGTTAGCCTTTCTTTTTCAGGGAACAAATTTTCAAAAACATTTCATAAATTCAATCTTTTGTAAAATGTTGGATCAAATAATTCATCCTGATTTCCTCACTTCAGTGATAAAATATATTTACAACTATTCTTTCAATAATAATAATAAAAGCAGATTTTTGTGCAACAGATAAGTTCTGTGTCACTTTAGAAATAGCCCCCACATGCCTTAAAGCTTATTTTCACCTTACAAGTAAATCACTACCCGAAAATACACAGGTATAAAACCGACTGGTAAGGACTCCTAGCACAAGGCAGTAGAAGAATGGGCAAATTATTTAATAGCTATTACATCATGAATTCATAAGCAATATACTGTGTTCTACAGTTAACACACCTGTATATATTCCTTCCAATTGGCCTTCTTAATTAGCAAAATATTATTTTCTATTAATCACTAAACAGGTCCTTAGATAAGCCACAGTAAAAAAGATCAATGAGTATTTTCTTCATTAATACACTAAAAACGCATAGGCTGAACTTAAACAAAGCCCCTTCATATAATTGAAATAATTCTTGCTGTATTAAAAATTTAAAAACATTTCCTGAGTGTGGAAACAACAGTCTGAGTGAGAAGAAAAGGAACATTAACGTACTCAAATAATTGGAAATATCTCCTTTAGAAAAGCTATGTTAATGGCACACATTTTATTATCAGATAAGACAGTGAAAATGCAAAGATTGTGCAACTGATAGCAGCTAAATTCTAAAGTGCTAATATGAATATAGCAAGAGATATGGCAATGTATTTAATTTTATATGGAGAAAATGAGAACGAGTACCTGTTTTAAATCAGAAAGCAGCAGATTATTTCAAAATCAAAACACATCCTGCTAACGTGGAGAAAATTGCTTTACTGTTACTATCATTATTAATCCACTCTTTGGAAGGTTATTTACAAAAAACATTCCAGTTCTGAAAATTCGTAATATGATTAGAATATCAAAAATCATTTGGGTTTCCTGTGTCCTAAAGAGAGCAATTATAAAATTTAGGTAATTATTTCAGAGAACATAGTCAATTTCTAGATACAGAAAAAATACTGGAAGATGAAACCGAATTTTTGACATGACGGTTTAGAGTCAAGGAATGTAAATGTTTGGAGAAAGCGGAGTTCATAATATATCAAGATGTATTAGGATTTTTGTTTTGCTTTAAAGGCAGGAATACTTGAAGCTTTCTCTGAGCTCCCTCTCGTGAGCAGTTGCTGACAATACACCAAAAGCATCACCTACAGTGGGACCCGAATAACATACGAGTTGTAATTTCATATTCAGTTATTTGTTTCTTATTGCATCATACCCCAAAGAGCCTTGCAGACAGCAAGGTTTGGTTCCAAAGATAGTCATGTACAGCTAGCTTTCTCTAGAAGGAATAAAACATAAACAGAAACATATAAAAAACGAAATCTGCTTCTCTATCTGGTGCTTCTGCAGAGCTCATGATCCCTCATTGCAAGGAAAAGTTACACTTGAGGGACAAGCTTTAAAAGACAGTCATAGCAGTGTTTACAGAGCAAGTACTATGCTTTTTGAAGTAAAAATGCTAGCTTTTTTTCCCCCTTTTTTAAGTATTAATGAAAAAGGTACTTTAAAAGCAACCACTTAAAAAACCTTTCATCTTGCAAGAAGCTTTTTCATTGAATAGGATGTAAACGTTGTCTTAGTTCTTCACTGAACTGCAATTAATTTTAATTAATCCATTTTAAATCTTTCTCCCTTATAAAACATCTTGCATTACTCTACATAAATGCACTGCAATAAGAAACCACCTCTTTTATAAGATCTTTAGATGCTGTGCAAATGGAGTTACAAATTGCAGTAATAAGGATTTTTGCATCAAGGTGTAATCCCTGACAGCTATTCCACCGTTAGTGTCTTGATCGTAATCTGAATTAGACTGTTTAAACTGTTTTCAGGTGACTAATTCACCTGAAATATCAGGAAGTTGTGTATAAGAAACAGTAAAAGTCACCCTTATGTGTATGACTATAAACCAAACCAAGGAAACCGCTTAGAGCCATGTTAGAAACATCACTAGTTTCTTTGTAGGTGTTTAAATCCATATTCATGGAAAGGTATATGCTTCGTTTGCCCTATTACAATGCCTATGTTACAAAGCAGATCTGATAAGAGACTAGTATAGATCCAAATAAATCCTACTACCGTTATTTGTTGTGGAATTTGGTTTATTCAGATAAATGGTGCCAACAAACTGTAAAATATCCCTGGGAAACTTTCTGTGGTTGCATGTGTTATTGGAATGGGGTCTCCGAAGAGCAAACACAATAAACTAAATCAAGATGCGATTCCAAAAAAATGAGATCGAACCTTTTCTTCACACATTTTTGGGACAGCAAGACTCTGGAGAAGCATATTTTAAGTGCATAAAATTTTTCTTCTGAAGGCAAATATATCTCAGATAAAGTAACAGTCTAAATCATATCACCAGCAACTGAAATTATGCCTTTTTTATTTTTCCTTTGTTTTATCATGTTCGATTTGCCAGGTGGGGAATTACTAGTAAAACATCGCAACACTGCCAAGTACCATTCTTCAAGGTGGTTTTGATTTTCAAAATCCAGGAGACCTGATCCTTACAAAATATCTAGGACCAGGGACCTATCTTTTATATTAGCAAGCCTGCAACCACATGACAGGATCTACATGAAAGCTTGCAAATTTGTCCCTATCTGAAACATCAGTAAGCCAGTAGTACCAATAAACAAATAAAAATAACACATTAACAACATCAACAAAACATGTATTACATGCAGAAAAATTTTTAGAATTCACAGGAGGCTAATATGGTTTCTAGTCTATGTTTAGCAAAAATGGTCCTGGCCTTTGAAATTGTGCAGGTTTATTTAACATTACTTTGATCCCAAAGAAGGACTGCCTGCAGTTTTAAATACCATGTAGCAGCAAGGCAAAGCATGCTAGCCATCAAATTCCAGTTGTTCATTCCACTAACTGGAAAAATACTCGCCATTTCATTTCTTTTACAAGGCCACATTTGAGCAAGCAAAGTTTATAGAGATGGCTTACCTAATTAGATTCAAAGAGTGATTTGCTCTCTCAGCAATAGTTTTTAGATGTACAAATCTAGTCAGAGAGGCATTTTGTGAACAGGTGTGAACGACACTGCTCCATCAGGCATTAAATTGGAGCTGCTCCTGAAAAATTCTATCATTTATGCATTTAAATTACCAATATTTTATCAACTACATTTTATACCAAATATTCCTTGTGGCGTACAGCCAATGATATTGCAGCAAGATCTCTCACCCCTTCAATAGCAACATGAAACAGGCTACTATGTGCTTCTCTTTTCAGAAGGCTTTATTTAAAAAGTCTTAAGATTTACCCATGGAACTCTATCTGCCTCTGAAACAGGGTCACAAACCAGGTAATGTCTGAGAGAAAACAGCTGAAACCTGCTAGCAGCTTCTTATTGCCAAAGGAACAACAGCTGAGAAACGAGAAAAAGAGCTTCTCGTTAGTTACTTAATATTTATACTAAAGTTGTGCCCAGAACCACTGTGAGAGGCTGTTATGTGGGTACGTGAACACTCACAGAGCACCCCGGGCCCTTGTCCCACGATGCCTGCTCGCCTCGGCCCCGACACAGGAGGGCAGAAACGTAACACTCCCGAATAAAGCGTTAAACACCTGCCACCACACAGCAGAAAACAGGACTCCCTGAGCGGCAGGGGCTACAGGGGCACGTGCGCCTGCGGCTTCCTTAACGGCTCTCGGCTGGGTTTTGGACGGTCCCAAATCCCCTGAGGCGGACGAGAGGCGCGCAGGGGCTGCCCGGAGCCTTCTGAAGAGCTCAGCGCCCCTCAGGCGCGAGGCGCTGCCCGGCAGGAGCGGCACGCGCGGGCAAAAGGGCGGGAAGGCAGAAGGCGGGAAGCTGCCTCCTCACAGGCCAAAGGCCGGCCTGAGGCACCCCGGCAGGGCGCCGCACGGCCCCGTGTGCCTCCCGCCGCTCGTTCTGAACGTTGGAGAGGGAGTCACAAGTACTCGCCCCTTGTTTTACACGGACACAAAAAAACACCTGGGGTTTGAGTTTCACTGTCACTGATTTGCAGACATACATAAATAAAAATCAGGGGAATCGTTTTGCTGTTCGTAAGAAATTGCATAACCAAACGGGAAAGGCTTTGAGGGAGGAAGATAAGGTTTCAGCTACGGGGAGAAAAAAAAAATACAGAAAACGGTTGGCAAAGGCTAAACATGCATCAATTGTTCACACAATTTTCAAATTAAAGGTCTAAAAGAGATACATCTTAAAGTAAAACTTCAGTTTTATTTAAGTTTTATTAGAAACATTGCACAAAGAGGCGGTCTTTCAGAAGCACTTTCAACCTCTTATCTCTGGAACGTTAGTTTGTGTGGCTTTATGCTGTTAAGGACTTTGGCAGAACCAAGCAGAGCACTGCTGCTGAGAGAAGTGCAAACAGCACTTGGAAAGCATACTATAACAGTGGTCTTGCAGATAGAAAGGTAAGTCAAGGTTAGCCAGGCAAGTCATTTTTTCCTAGGGTTACAGTAATAGGAAGAGCAGAAAAAGCATGTCTCTTGATTTGGATTTCTTCCATCACAGTTTTCAGTCCTCTCCACCACACAGGTTCAGCAGTGCCCTCTGGTAATCACCTTTTGTGTCTTGCTGTAAAGCAAAAAAAAAAAAAAAAAAAAAAAAAAAAAATATAAAAAAATATATATGTATTAAGAAACAATTGCAAAATATGAAGGCATACACATTATATTCTAAACATGTGGGACTGACTGTTTTGCAGCTGAAGCCTTGCCAGCCTGGAGTAGACTGTCAAAATTGGGTTTTACTTATATGTGAATTGAAATTACTTATTTTTGCAAAACATATGCAAGGTCAATACAGGAAATTTTGGTACAAAAAGGAGTAACACAACAAAGGAAAGCTGAATGACTTGATTCTGTTTCTTTTCACTAATCACCACAAAAATTATACGTTAAATTCACAATTTTGAAAACTTCCTTATAGTTTCAAATTGACATCTTTAGGAAAAGATTTGGGCTTAAGGTTTTGATTGCAACTACATCTGAACAAAGAAGAACGTATCTTTCTGATGGAAGGGTGGATATAGGAACAGTTTTTAAACAGATACACAAGCTCTTTACCTATACCCCAAATTAAATAAAACCTATCACTTAATATTTCCTCTGCCCAATCACACAAAGGGACAAAAAATCTGGCTAAAAAGCCTACTCCTTGGGCACTGGAATGAAAGATAACAACAATTCAGATGATTTGTGTTATCCCAGAGCAATTTTTTTTTCTTTTAGTCTGAAATAGAGATGGGTGAACAGAATTTTATTTTATAATACATCAACTCATTGGACAAAACCCACACGTAACAGTCAATTGGCTGCCAGGAACTGTACCAGCAGTAGACTTGAAAGTTTAAGGTGGGTTTTTCTATTGGGCATTGATAATTGGTAATGACCTACTATTCTCACTGCAGCCTCTAAAAGACTTCCCATGAATTCTAATGGTAGAATTAGCCCAAAGAAGAGCACTATGAACGTCCACACAATTAATATAAACAGAAAGCTGAAAACTTACCTGGATGAAATAATAGAGGGATTTTCCATATTTCCTCTTGAATTCACTCTTAATTTTCAGCATGTCAACCTCACAGCGTGAGACCATAATCCTGATCAGGACCTTGTCACGGGTTCCCTTGCCCTACAAGCACATTCACATTTAGAACTTTAAGAGCTGAAACGCATGAAAGGATGATGTAACTGATAGAAAAACAACGAACTACAGGCAACTGAGATGCATCAATAAAAGATCCAATGAATTACACCTCCTAACTAAAGTCATTATTGTGATCCAGGAATTTGAGCATGAACGTACCCTTCTCATCAGCAGTGTTTGACCAACTTCTAGACACCAATCTAGCTACCTACACTGCAATCCGCAGTTCCGGTTTACCAGGAGGTCTTCTTCCTAGTATTGTCTAACGGCTGTCACGAGGTGTTTCTCTTTCATCCCTTTTCTCAAGAAAATGTTTTGAGGCAAATTTAGTCATCTGTTTTGGCATTTCAGTGAACAAATTTTCTGCTATCAGTGCTTGTTTACCTGCGAAAACAGTCAACTAATCTAATGGAGATCATTATTACATGACCCTCCCCTGTACTTCCCTACACCAGATGCGCATAGCTATTAAAGAATGCTTTTGAACAATATTAAGTCTTGGTTCATTCATCCACATGCCAGTTACACATCATATGAATAAAACTATCTAACAAATAAAAATTTGATGAAACAATGGCTAGAAGATAATTAGTAGTAAGAATGAACAGTCTTCCCTACCTTCATGGAATCATACAGCCTGTCCGCAAAATACAGCTGCTTGTTCTGAATGCATTGGACTGAAGAGAGAAAGATGATGAATAGGTACACATCCTGCCCATTCATGGAAGAACAGAACACAGAATCTTGGAGTGTTTTTAAAGACGTGCTAAGTAGTCAAAATAAGGCTTCCGCCGATAGTTTCTCCAAAAGGGGACATGGAGTCATCATTTTTAGCTGAGGTTGCTTACAAGTTGTTTGGCTAAGCTTGTGATTGAAGCACAAATGCTTATAATGTGAGAAATATTTCCCTCCATCATTAGTATCATCTCTGAATGCTAGCCTTCCTCCACACACAATTTCATTCTTAAGTCTTTCACTCTGATAAACAACTTCTTTCCAAACATGTTCATTGTATGCTAATCCATGCAAAGTATCCCTTCCAAGGTTATCCTGTCTTTGTTTTGCATTTTCCTTAAACAATTTGTTTCTCCCTCAGTTTGAAATGAATTCTCTTCTTAAAAAATGTCCTGTGAAACCTGGCAATATCCTAGTCATTTTCATCGCATACCACAATAGCAGCCACCCAGTATCCTCCACATCCTGTCTTCCCTTACACACACACACAGCTCAATCTCCAGCCTATGTCCATGTTGAGTACTTCATGTGCCCAGCTAGAATTCCAATCTTTTGTGTTTGGGGGAAATAAACATTAACTTCTCTGTGATACTGAGGCTTAAACTAACAACAGATCACAAAACGTGCCTTTTCATTTTCATTTGGCAATCAAGATACATATTTTGCAGAGGGCAAAAATCTGCTACTTCTCAATACTTGTAATGTCCTAAAATATGCAAATGGACCCAATAGTGCCAGTCCTTCTAGTTTCTTTCTCCTCCAGAGATACAGAAGAAGCTGGGCCCTATTCTCATCCCAGTATGCTGCAAGTGCACTGAAAAAGATACTATCTAAAGGTAGACTCTACTTCAGAGTAACTCACCAAGATTAAGGAAGGCATTCTCCAGATCTCCCTTAACCTCCTTCTTGATGCTCTCCAACATATCATATGGACTGTAGCTCTTGTACCTCTCAAACACTATTACAAGAAAGAAAGCAGATGAAATAAAAGTCAAACCAAGAGTTGGTAAAAGTAACCACCCAAACCAAAAATGCAGACAAAGCAATGCAGAGACATGATTTAAAAAATATCTGTCCAAGTCCCTCTGAGAACTCTCTCTTAAGTACAGCCAGTTTGCCAGCTGATAATAAAGTTCCCATGCTATCATCTTTTTGTTTTCCTTGAATACCTCCACAATCATCCAGAATACCATCTTCGTCCTGTCACTAGTATTTTTAGAAACAACAGTGATTTAGCTCCTGAAAATAATATTCAAATGGCTTTCCCATGTGCTTACAGAAGCTGCTTGATGGCCTTCAATGTCAAATTTAAATGTGTGATATAGCTAACCTACCCTGGAACAGAATGAAAAGTTAAAGGACCTCTTCAAGGTCTCACGCAATCCTACTTTCTAGATTTGTAATGTGTTCGTTCTCAATGTACATGGCATACCACTGGGCAATTGTTGCAAAAATAAATTGTAAAAAATTGTAAAAAAAAATGTAAAAAAGAGCTCTACATACATTCAAATTGTGAGATTAAAACATCCACAGATACTTTAAAAAATTGTAACAACATGTATGAGTAAGATTTCCTTGTTTTATTACTTTTCACACTCATCTCAATGACCTTTGGGACAAAATAGTTACCACTTTGCTCTAACTTTCTCTTATAGGGAAAAAAGTCCGTCTTTTGAACAGTACCTTTCTGCAGGTGTGGAACACTCCTTTCAGTCATAATGTTAATCCATTTGGGCACATCAGTTCCCTTCCTCTTCACACCAGCATCATAGAGTTCCTGGGTTTAGAAAGAAAAGCAAAATCATGAGTTACACAAAAAACATCTCAAATATATACAATAACTGGAAAAACAGCACTACTGGAACTGTGTCAGTGGGAGAAATACAAAAGGACACATGGCTGGGCAGACCACTAAGGACAAAATATATAGATCTAACCCAAAACCAAGACTAAAACTGTAAGTAGAGGTAAATAGAAAGCAATTACTCTGTATTTAGCTCTGTTTACGTCAGCAGAACTACTTCTGATAACTTACAGGTGTAATCAACAAGCATTACACAGCCACTAAGTTCAATAATCCCTCTCTCTGAATCTTTTGCAGTTTTTTGATTGCCAGTCTTTTCAAGATGTTCCCTTTTGTTAAAAGATCTCATTTTCTATGTGCCTAAAAGAAATACCAGAGAGTTTCTGTACAGGTAAGTAGCCCGTGAAAATTGTTATCAAGATTGCAAGTCACAAATACCTTGATAGCATGCAAACGTTGCTAAGCAAGACAATCTGAAATATACACACCTGTCTTCATAAATGTTTCTAGTTCTCACATAAATTGTACTCTGAGTATCTCCGTAGGTTTGACCAACTTGAGACATTTCATGGTTCTTACCAGCACTTACCCTAGCATCTTGGTCAATCAGTTCATAGTCGATCACAGAAGTATCTTCACATCTTTTGCCCTTCAAATGAGGATAGCAGGATTTAGAAGACGTTTAATAGATTGCGAGCAATTTACTATATGCGTATTTTCTTTTCTCTTTTGTTTTATTAATCAGTGTTTGCTAAATGAGTAAACTTATGCTTCATCTTATGAATAAACTTATGCTTTGCTTATGAAGCTGCTATGAGCACTGTGTTCCTGTCAAAATACACTGTCCTTCAACATTTGAATTATTTTTATTTATTTTCAAAAGACTGAAAATACAAGGAAATTTAAAATTGAATCAGAAATCCTATTGTTTTACTGGCAATCATCAGTCAACTACCAATGGGCAGGCACATTAGGAAAAGCAGAAGGACATGAAAAGACCCACCTTGGCCAGGGCAACCATCAGCTTGCGGAAGTCACCAGATGTGTCTGATATAATGTCCTTTTCCAGTTCTGTCTTGTACACTAGAAAACAAAAAATTCTTTTTCAATTAAAGGTATCCTACAAATACCCCGTTACAAGAACAGTACCTGATGACTGTATTTTATGCACAGCAACAAACAGCTACCATCTAAATCATATATGGAAAGCAAGGAAAATGCATGCTTCCATACAAAAGAAAAACCACTGTTATCAGCTAGTTTCTGGAGTTCCCATGTCAACAAAGCCTACCTTCTGATGTGGAAAGATAACAGGAGAGCCTGAGGATATTAAAAGGAAGGGAATTTTGCTTTAAGCTGAATATACTACTATACCGATCTTAGTTATCAATGACTGCTTGTTTGCCAGCCATAGCATTTAGACCTTCACCACTCACGGATTTACGATTAGACAACTACGATTACAAGTTTAATGCAGAAGACAAAAGCTGTTATGACAGAACAAAGGAATGTTGCATATGATTCCAGTATGGTGTCTCAACACCTTTGTGGTTTTCCAAGTGATCATACTCTATTGCTACAAGATCACATTCTCTCTCCTGTTGTACAGCAAGTTCATCTACAGTAGCAACATTCTCTTCACTGTTACATAGTTTTTTCAATATATGTCATTAAGACTACATTGTTTTTGCTTGTCCTTTTTGATTCTACCAATGTCTTAGTGGAATTGCTTGACAACAGTTAGGCATTAGCACAGAGCAATTTTCTCCATTTCAATCTATTTCTGGTGAAGCTCAGTTCTGAAGCTCAGGGAAACAAACAGGTACTGGACAGCTGCACTACAAATTGCAATGAACACAAACAGAATGGCCAATGTGAAAATATTATGAATATTAAAGGAAAGGATTTTTTTAAGATGGACCTTAGGTCACTGTCGCATCTCCTTACAATCAACTATGAATTATACCTTAAATCAGATAAAATGCTTTAGAAAAGTTGAAAAAGAGAATATATACTTTTATGAAGTTTTACTTCATGTCTTTTCTGGCAGATCTACCAAAAAACTTTTAAGTATGCTTTAGGAGATTTCAAATTCACCTATTTATAGCATAACTGATCCTAGAATCCATAAATCTCTCATCGTTGACTCTATCACTATGCACAGAATGTATGTAGCTTACAAAAGAACATTTAGACATAACTTAGATGAGTAGTGAATGTTCTCCAACTTGTTTGCTACCAAGCAACAGATGAAACTATATACACACGCTAATATCCAACATGCCAATTTAAAATTTCTTATACCCAAACACCAGAGAATCAAAGTAGACACAGTATAAGAAATTCAATGAAATCAATACAAAGGGGATATTATCCAAGTAGCTTCATGTACAAACATAATGCATTGAAACTTTCAAAATGAACTTACTTTCTCTGTAGACTCTATTAATTTCACTAAGCTCCTGATTTGTCCGTGAGCAGATGATTTCAATGAGAGTGTCTTCATCAGTTCCCAGACCCTGGAACACATATGTAGTTCAGTTAGTTGCTAGAAATAAACAGACATGCTTGAACAGTTTCAAAATATTTTACAGATATTTCATTATCCTCTCTCCTTTCTTCCACTCTTAACAATTTCACAACCATTCAAGGATATTTTTGGTAACTGTATAGATGTTTCTAATTGGCCAGAAAAACCCCAGAGGGAACATTTCTATTTGCCAAATATTAGTTTTCTCTAATAGCTTTGAGATCTTGTTGCAAGTATTATCTCTGGGCAATGTGCATTTCTCACAAGTGTCTGTAACACTCAGCGACCTCACCACCACCACCACAACTGCTGGAAGTTACCTTATTGCAGCCTATGTGTGGTTCTTTGTATTGAGAGCACAGGATGAAACTCTGATTCTTAGCATGCAAATGGGCAGCAACCAATTTGTTCTTCCCTACCTTCCTCCAGACACCTCTCCCACTATGAAAGCAAAGTTAAGAAAATAATCAAATCGATCTTAAGCTCAAGCAAACTCAGAACAGTAGACTGAGTGCTTGGGAAATGGGAATATCTGACTTAATAAGAGAATATAATACTCTGTACCTATAGCTACTCTAAGGTAATGGTTTGGTATTCAGGTGGTAAATGCAGCAGAAATGCTGGAAGTATATGGTCATCCTAACCATAATGTGGCATATGTTACACACACACATTAGCTTTACAGCAAAATCTGGATAGCCTGGACTTAAACCAGAAGAGGGCAGCATCTGATTGCTCAAAGAATGGATTTGGCCCCCCCATTAAAAGGTTACCATACCAGTACCGGCATTTTTTTTTTCTACTTGCTTTTCATAGTCCAGACAAATCAGTAAATTGTCTCTGTCTTGTTCTGAGTTTCAGCATATAAATTGTAATACTTGTGGTTTTTTTATGTATTAAAAAAAAAACCTCATGAAGAATATTTGGAATTTATGGGATGATTACAAATACAAGCTCCAAACTTTAGTTTGCTTAGAAAGGCAAAAGCACTGGCATGAGCACCTCTCAAAGTCTTGCTTCAGTGGCTGGCAGAGCAGATGTTTCTCAGCTAGTGACCTATTCCATGCTTACATGTGACTGTAGGGGACTGAGTTCAGTGAGTTACTGCTGCTCCAAGAATGCTTTGATGGCCCTTCCTCCTCCTCATGTTCTACATAGATGTGGGCCTGGTACACAATGTTCTTTCAAAATCAGTGAAATGACCCAGTAACTGCAAACTACTTTTTCAGCCTATAAATGCATGCAGAGGATTTAATAGCTCCAGCTAGCAGCTGCTCTCTTATCTTTTTTTTTTTTTGTACTAGGAACCTGTACATTGTTTTAAAGAACGGTCATGAGAGCAACAACTAGTCATAGCAACCTATCAGTTACACCTGACCTGATTCAATTTTTTTTCCTAAAAAGAGGATTTAATTAACACTAAAAATCACATGAAAAAAATCACAGAACTTCTTTAATTTCCTACTGAGATTTTGGATGCCTTGCAGATGGATGCTTAAACTGTAGTACTAAACTAAAATAGTTAAATAAAAAAATGGACTTACTTGAAAACTGCCCTTGAATACAAAGGCCATATTCATTCCTGACATAGTGACATCAGACTAACAGACTGAAATTACAAATCTCATTTACCTTCATGGCAGCTTTCAGTTCAGATGCATCATACTGTGATGGTGTCTTCAGCAAGCCCAAGATCACTGCCTCTAAATGACCTGACAGAGCAGACTTGAGTGCTGCTGAAAGTTCCTGTAAAGAAAAAGGAGACAGGATGGAAGGACAAAATTAAAGCTCACTTCTCGTCTCCAGTGAATTTAGCCTGTAGTGTTTTAAATCTCCAAGCCTGCAACAGTGTTTCTTTAACAATAGACAAGGAAACAGAACATAAAGAGCTTTTGTTTTGTGAAAGCCTAAAAATGAAGTTAGGGCAAATCGAAATTTTCTCATCCTTTGAATATAAGAAGAAATTCACTGGTGGCTGGCAAAGTGCTGGGAAGCATTATGCAAAGACATCCAAGTGACTCTGAACAACTCAGCTCCGGTCTTGAAGCACAGACACTTTGTTAGATCTAATAAGCACTGACAGATCTGAGCACGACTCCCTACAGCCAGGGTTTCTCCATCATATGTTCACAGTTTTCCCTGTAGCACCATATTATTTGTGTTTTTCTTATTATCACAACCCTATATTAGCTGACACATTGGAAAACTGACTGCGGTTATTCCACTGTAAAGGCCCAGTTCCCAAACAGCTGGTTGAAGAGAAAAAGAATGATCCTTAAGGGCAGAAAAATTATCCTGATCTTCAAGAGAACTACCAGAATTGTGTATCCAAAGTCTATTGTTAATCACCAGTCAATCCTAGAGGAAGAAACACGTATATTCACTTCACAGGATGCATGCAGGTCTGCATTAAAGTCAGTGACATTTCCTCTTTTATGGAGTTCAGACGTAACTTGAATAATGTTAGGATCAGCTTAATTGCAGCGTAGTTCCAAAGTTCAAATCCCTGGAATCAAGTCTGGAGTCCACACAGGTCAATACCTTCCCTAAGCTGAAGGTAAGTACATAGCACTCAGAGGAGAGTTGTTGCTTTTCAATTGCTGGTTTCTACACTAACAATTTGTGAGATTGAGGGGCAGGGGAGAAAAGAAGAAAGATAAGGTAGCCTCAGCAAAACTGAAAATAAGTTTGTACCAGAGAGATAAACAGCCAAGGCATTTATTTCCAAAGTCACCAATTTAATCCAGGATGCTAATATATGCTAATACTTTATGCACTTAACTGCATGGATTGACCACAACATTGAGTCTTGGACATCTAGCTGCTTTAGTCCAACAAATATTTTAGTATGCAAACAATTAGTGTACAAGATTTCACTATTTATTTGTGTGAAAACAGGTTCTTCAGACATCAACTGAAACAGAAAATAACCACATACCTCTAAATTGAATTTTAACAATGACATGAATTACAATTAAACAAGTAAAGTTTTTGCAATCTTTGCACTTTCGTGTGAAGGCTGAAGGAAATACAAATCAATAGAACGTAAGTTACCAAACTAACTGCAACAAAACACCCTAAACTGAACCAAGAACATGCCCATATGTCTTTTTGTACATTTTATCCTCTCTTACCATTCAATTGTTTATTTCACTGGGTGGTTTCTAATGCAGATTTCCGTTATTTCTATAGCTGTTTATCCTTTGGCACTTGTTATACTTGATAAATTCAGTTTGCTTTTGGGTTGCAGCAAGGAAAAAAGGTAAGAGAAGAGATAAAATACTTACATGAAAGAAGTTGCATATTTTCTTGACTGTGCATTTTTGTGGTCATGCAAAACATTTAACAGAGCTTAGGGTGATACACTTGTCTACTAGGGTCCAGCTTATATGGAAGATTTTCCCACTGCCCACAGGAAGTGACTGCCAAGGTGCAGACGTGCACACATGCATGTGTTCAACCTATGTGTGTTTCCGCACATATGTGCCTATATCAGCCATGCATAACAGCTGGTGAATTTACAAAACTAAACTTCAAATTTACATGTGTTTTTGGATGAGCATTCTGGCCTGGAGGACTACCATTTGGGGTCTGGCAAACCTGAAAGAGATACATTCATCATAATTCCAACTCTACACAAGTTTCTTCTTTTACGTGAGCATAAAACTTAAATTATGATAAGCCTCTCAACTTCAAAAGTCAAGAGAACATCTCTTGCCTTCCAGACAGAAGGACTCATTATGCAGACTGCAGCTTATTATTTTACAGATTTCTCTCCATCAACAGATCAGTGCATACAATATTTCTGACAGGATAGTACCTAGTTCAGCTCATTACATCACTTTGTTTCACATCTGCAGCACTTGTAGCACAACTGATTGCAGTCTTTTCTCATTTAAACTACACCTGTGAACAGAAATTGAATGTTTTCTTTATGCTGAGTTGTCTTAACAATATATGTATCTTCCCTAAAACAATCGCTTTTCACCTTTTCCTTCCAATTGAGACACTTGCTGTCAATGGCTTTTCACTATTGTTGAACACATTTCAGCATGGAATCTTGATGGCTGGATGGCTGATGTGTTACCCGTCATGATTTCTGTAAGTGTTAGGAAATCACCATCTCCAACAGGTTTCAGTCTCAGTTGTACCTGTTTAACCTATTTGGAATACTACCAGTCCTAAACTGTAACACATGGGCACAATAAATGCATCTTCCACTGAAAAAATTAACCAAACAGTATTTATCTCCAGCTTATTCCAAGTTAACTGCGAGATGTACAAGGCCTGAAAATCTAATAACTATCCACAAAATTAATAATTGGTATTTCTGCAAGTTTTGCTACCTTTTTTGTTCTCCTCTGATAGGCAAAAGCAATATCCTGCCTCTGTTCATTGCTGCGGTTTGTCAGGATGTTGATGATGGTGACCTCATCCACACCTACAAAGACATAAGACAAAGAGTTAAGGAAACTCTTTTTACCCTTCCCTTTGAATTAGTATGTTCTCTGACACTCAAAACATAGCATATGCACTGTCCAGAGCAGAGTTCAGTCACTCTTATTATTTGGTATATGTAATGCCCTGGCATTGGAGACAGACCAGATTTTCAATGCAGTGCAGATCTTTGTGTGCACAGGTAAGTAAATACATCAACAAAGTCTAGTCCATGACCTGTTTTGCTGCTTCTGTTTTCTGCTTCACTTGTGTTCACTCAGTACTCTACAAAGCAAGTTGCTCAAGAACACAGGCTTTAAAACTGAAACAAATTTAAACTTATTAAAATCTACCCTGTCATTTGAGTTCAGTGTTTTCAATGAAGGCTTCTTAATAAAACAGTTATATTTTCTAATTCACCCTCTAGTCATTTAACTAACACTCCAAACATAAAAATGGGGAAAATAAAACAGTATACTCTGTGTTCTCCCAGCTGTAGTAGTTTGAATAGTAGTTTGTTGTAATTTTTTGTTTGTTTTTTCTACACTGGAAGGAACATTGTATGTTTTGTTTGTTTTTTGATCACAACTAGAAGATTTGCACTGAGCTTTAATTAACCTGGCTAGAGACTTGTGTGCTCAAAATCCCAACCTCTATTTCAGTAGTTGAACAATGCATCAATAAAGGTTTAGCTTTAAATGAATTTCAGTGAAGTTTTCCAAATCCATGTACCGACGTTCAACTACAAGCTTAGAAAAGGAAAAACTATTTCTAAGTATTGTACATCTAAGACTAATACAGTGCATGTTCTGCAACAGAAAGATGATGTGTGTATATATATATACATATATATTTTTTTAAATAGTGAATTGCATGGTAGGCTTTGAAGCAAATATGAGGTCCTAAACTAGACATCAGATCAAGCCCAGAGTGACTCAGGTCTCTACAACTTTGTACTACAAACATTACAAATAGCTTCTTTCACATTTGTGCACATATTAGCATAAGTGATGATTTTTTTGATAGAAACCAGAAAGTACAGAATGCATCAGCAGCTACTAGCAGATCCCAGATCCCTGCCAGAACCCATTTACATTTATATTCCTTAATACCAAAAGCAACCTCACAGCAGCTTGAGACAACTGCAATAGATATTATATAATAAATCATAGTGAATGTTGCAAAAAAATTTGTAGTTCCTAGTTAGAGAATCTGAAACGAGATGAGTCCGAAAGATTCAGCTTCCTGTCTCCCTCTTGCCCACATTTTTCATGTGGAAATACTGTACTTGATAGCCTCATGTCCTTGGCTCATATCGAGGCAGACCTACATCTGTGCTCTTATTCACATAAGCTTGGCCTGCAAATACCCAAAAGCCCTGGAAAGCATTATACGTCTTAGTTAGAAATTTTGGTCTGAAAACATGCTGACTACACACTTCAGTCATAATCTACAGCTAAAACACTTTAAAGTGTTTCCATTTTACAAAATAAAGCAAATTCTCCCAGTCCAGAAATGGCCACACACGCACACAGCTTTTCAGCCTTGACAGGGCTTAGGCATAGAACAATCTCTTAAGCGTTTTAATAAATTCTAAATTTAAACAATTCAAAACTGATAAATGACATTTGGAAGTTTTATGACAATTGTGATAGCTTAGAAGCCCACAAATGACTGCATCCAAATTTCTTATTCAAATGCTTTGTGGATGGAAATATGCGTTAACTCATTGCTCTGGCATTTTACAGACTGCACACTTGGGAATGGTACTGCCTGGACAGGATGCTGACTCACATCTGCTGAGGTGGGGTGGAGCATTTCAGCCGCTCAAACATTTTTCTCTGCTGTTCACTGAAGTCTCTGGAAGTTTCAGGATAGATTTCAGTGTATTTCTATCAATGGGTAACAAAGTTGCTCACATTTTTTTTTTTTTTTTTTTTTTTAAATAGGAAGGTTCCTTCCAGATGGAAATATACTAGATAAAAAAGTATACTTTCAACACCCCCATTCCCCAATAAAGGACAACTTTCCTCCTAAACAAGGTAATCTGTTGTGTTGGTAAGAACACCGTGTTACGGTTCAATCAGCAAAAAAAAAAAAAAAGAGGAAATGAGCACGTGTAAACTGTTAGATACAGATTTTTCTTTGTTAAAAGACATCATACCTGAATTTCCACAAGCCAAAACAACAGCACCAGCATTGTTCTGAACGAAAAAGAGGATATGAACAGTCTCCTAATTTTCTTGGAGGAGGTGAGAACAGAGCAAACAGTCTTATTTTGACAGAGCTGGCATACGTTCCTTCACTTAGTTGAAGTCTGTTCTCTTCAATTTCATTTTCAAATGCACAATGGACAGAACACCAGAAGCTATCAGCCCTAACAGCATTGAAGTACGACAGAGATCATCAACCTGTACCCATCAATTAAGTGGCATTGTAGCTGGCTCCAGTTATTAGTAGGAGACTTATGCAATTAGCCCTTGCAAGACCTTAAAACCATCATAGATCTGGTACCAACACAGTCCTATGACCATTCGACTGAGCCCGTGATCATGACTTGTCTTATTTTCCTTGGATAAAACCCTGATTCCATTAGAGTTAAAGGGAAAAACTCAGATAAAATAGGACTATAACTTGAGCTTTGGCTTTTTGCTTAGTAAGATTGCACCAAACCCAAACTATGTTGCAATATTTCTTTACTGATACTATTAATATTCTGAATATGCAACTGATACAGTTTGGTGGATTTTGGGCACAGTCCCCCCTCACCAGCATGCCAGCACATTTCCTCTATACTTTTACTTCAAAACAAGAAAAACTCTGCTACAAGGTATGGGCATGTTGAACACGCCACATAAAAAAGTGAATTAAATTTTACACAAGACCTATACTATGGTTTACACCTCATTACTATTTTAATGATTTCTGAACATAATTAATTTATATATATATATACACATACATATACACACACGTCATAAACACTTTCCTACAATAAAACCTGTGTTTGAATTACGCCAGTCAGGGAATCAAAAGGTATACCACAGACCTCAACAAAAGGCTGTGGTTTGAGTTGCAAGTATTGAACTATTCACAGACTAGCCTGACGATAAAATTATTTAAACTATTTGAGATGCATAAAGTCATAATTCTGGGGAGTAACTTGGAAACAAGAAAGAGACTTTAGCCGTCTTCTTTCCTACAAAGAATGAAAAAGAAATCTAGCATATGCTCTACTAGTGTTTCTTTTATTTAAGCTCATATACCTGAGCTAATCTATACAACACGAAGGGCATAATGGAGTGTTATACAGATATTAAATGGTTTCTTGTCCTATGCAGCAAAATAACACTTAAAAAGAAAATACTAAGGCACTAGATGAACTCTGCAGAAAACTTTAATACTATAAAAGTGAAAATGGCATAGCAATCACATTTACTACAAATGCAACAAGACAGAACTGTAACAATTCACAGGCATTATGCAAACTCTAGCTCAAACTGTTGCTAACTGCCAACAGTTTTTCTATACTCTAGAGCCATACCTGCACACCTCCCTTTCTAGGCTGTTGGATACACAGAACAACCCTCCACTAAACTCAACTCCAGTCAAAGCCCAGCAAAAGGCTGAGCAGTGTATTTGTGCAGCACAGTTTTTGCAGATAGCATCTAAGTCCCAATAAACACACCACAGTATTTCTCACAGATCCCGCAACAGATAAATAGATGGCTAACCTCTGAAGAATTAATCTGAAGAGTGTTGAATGAATGTTGGAGTACTGAGATATTACATGGAACAGAATAGTCAGACACTCTACCCCAGGGTTTTTGTCCTGAGGCAAATAGATCTGTTGTTTACCCATCAAGGTTAAGTTTTACCCACGTAACACACAACCATCAAAACAGAGATGACACTGATACAGGGAGTTTGCATTGCTGGGAAACAACTAGATAATTGAATGGTAACTTCTTAAAACTGGCTCTCCCCTATCACAAATGCTGTACATGCATATTGTTTATATAAGAATGCGTAAGATATATCCAAACAATTTTACCCAGAGATAACACTCTATACGATATAAATTCTGTAGTGTTGCTACAAAAGATAAAACTTGAAAGACTACTCCAAGGATTGTAAAATATGTATTTCATATACATATTAAATCTAAACAAAACTCTACATATGTGCAAAGCATCTTCTGCCAAGCACAATAACATTTACTTTTTTTTTTAAACTTTTCAAAAAAAACAGTCCATAAAATCATTTAAAATCAGAACTAAACCTACTTTAATGAGCATACAACAGATTTCTCCCGTTAAATTTAGAAATCTTGTGAAAGGGAGCCTCATGCTTGTTAGAGAGGGGTATTATTTTACGTTTTATAGCACGCCCAATATGCGCTTTGCTGGCACTGATGGAAGACTCAGCATTTCTTTCTGATGAGAAATTGTTTGGCTTTTAAATTTCTCCTTCTGAAGCATAGGCAAAAGACTTGGCAGTTCTAGCTAGGCCCAGGTGTTGCCTCTCAGGCCCCGAGAAAGTCTGGAAAACCTGGCACAGACCCTTTCTTTGTTTTAGAGCAGGACAAGGATCAAGGATCACCACCACAGGAATACCAATGTAGTATTACTCTGGAGTTGCAGCCCACACTCTCTGTACTCCTGCTCGTTTCAGTACACCAGGCTTTTCCATGGGGCTGCATCTCCTCTGCTGCATCATGGTCTCCCCACCAGTCAGTAGAAGTGGTGGATCCTGACACTGATAAAAGGACATGTAAGTCTGCCAGGGAGCCTGGTTCAGAGAACTAGTGGACTGACATATTGCCTCGCTCCCTGAATATTGCAACATCATTTAGAAACTAGACTCTATTGTTTCTAGGACATTGGCCCCTACAAGATACACAAGCATTTAGTTCAAAATCTAGAGAAAACGTTCAAACCATCCCTATTCAGCTGTTTGGAGAGCTGAAAGGAAGCAATGTCCAATCCAATAGAAATCTGTAATTCAGAGCTTGGTCCCAAATCATTGCCATGGAAGCTGACACTTCATTCTCAGTGGCAGAAAAGTAGTAGAATTTCAGATACTGGTAAGCCAAGAGAAAAGAACTGGGTGTTTTCAGCAATAACCCAAACAACTCTTGGATACAACCTTTTAAAATATGTTTTAAAACATACATTTACATATCTCAAAATCTAATTCTGTTAAGATTTCATCAGTGAGGTCTGAGAAATCCAAACCCTAAAACAGGTATCCAGATTATGGACATTAAAGTGTTAGAATGCTGGTTGTGTGATGTTGTACCTTTTGTTTCGTTGTGTTTTTTTTTTTTTAATATGTAAGTTGTATTTCTAAGTTACAAGCTGGACCAAACCCACTGCCCATGGTCCTCACCTTTGGTCTTGATGGCTGCTTCCAGGGCTGCAGCATCCCGGTCAGCATCAAAGTTTGAGTATGCTTTAACTGTGGCATATGCACTTGGAGGGAGAGAATGCTGGGGGGAGGGGAGGAATGGAAAAAAGAAAGAAAAAAAAGTTAATATAAGCTGTTCTCACTGCAGTTAATACAACACGTACCTCCTTTAGTTAGCTGTTATTTAGTCAAATGTTTAAATACAACATCTACCTTGGGCTATTTATGAAGACTGAGTTCTGCTAAGAGCCACCAAACTCTATTCTCCAGATGTAGCTTGTCCAGAAATCCATTCAGACATGTTTACTTTACCATACTATATGTACAAATAGATACTACTGTAGCAAAACTCTAACACATTCCAAATTTGCTAATCCTAGATTTTCTAAAATCTAGAGCTTTCTGGCTAGATTGGAAGGAAACTGACTACATAAAGGTAATTCAAAGAAATTTTAAGCAACTGTTGTGAAAATCTGAAGTATTTTAGATTTGAAGCCAACACGTTACTTGGGATTTCAAGCTACAATGAAAAAAATAAGTAGAGTGTGATAGAGCATGAAACTTGTTCTGACTTGCTGATTGTTAATCCTCTATCTCATGGACATTAAACATAACACCAAATATATCTTTTTGAACCTATACTTCCAGAAAGCACAAGTTACTTACTATCTCCTTGTCAAAGTCTGTGCCTGCAGATGCTTGGTTTAACCAGCACAAAGCCAACAAAACTAAACGACACTTCAAATTACCTCTGCTAAGAATGCACTTGTTTGCTGAGTATCTACAACTGGAACATTTTAGAAGTTACCAGATTTTATCAGCTGTTTATGATTGCCTTCTCCAGAGGACTGTAGCTTCAAACAGGAGGTCAAGAGAATAGCAGCTGAGCTCTACTCAGCTGCTTCAATGCAAGTAACATATCAACTCATATCACCTCCCATGGGCAGGTTAAACTCAACCACAGATTTTCATATAAATAGCCGAGAAATATGCATAAATCCCATTCTGGTGAGCCCAATTTAGAGAGCTAAAACTCTGGCAGAGATGCATAGTGACTAATATATGAAATGGCCATAGCTGTTCCCTAAAGTGAATGAGTGACTAAACTTTTTTGGTAGGGATCCCTGGAAACATTTGCTTCAGTCCCTAACTTGTAACAGAAATCAGGGTTCATAAACAGGACTAAGATATCTTAATATGCCTGGAAGATCTTTTTACAGACAAGTTGTTAAAAGGAGGACAAATTTTAACTAAGAAATTCTAATTTAAAAAAAAAAAACAAAAACAAAAAACACACAACAACAACAAAACTACATTTGATGCTGTCCTGTAGAGGTCATGCTGTCCTGAACAGATTCCTCTGGCTGTAGCCACTATACCTTCCTGAGAACATCTGTGTTACTCTGCAGAGATGGGAGTCCATAAACCACTGATAAACTGAACCATTCTTGCTGGTCTCTTCCCATCAGCTCAACCTAGCAGTCTGGCTGCAACTGACTGCTGTCTGGCCCACAGCCACACCACAAAGCACAGCCTTTCCTGTTAGCAGACTGAATTGCTAACAAAAACATTAAAGGGAGATGAGCAATGCAGTCTCAAAGAAATCAGTGTGCCTGAAAGATTCCTAAACTGATGCCCATTGGTACGCACATGCACAACTCAATGTGGCGCTCCTGTTTAACCACCACAGCTGGATAATCTGATGTAAGCCACCTGGTGAGTTGAGCACAGTTGTGTGCCTCTCCTTCCACCCAACTCTAAATAGTTTATGTGCCATTTGGACAGAGTATTTTACTGCAAGACCACATCATACACTGAGAAAACACATACATCGCATATTTGCAATGTGGGAGCCATCTGGGGGCCACTCAGAGCCATTTGGTGTCTCTCCACCCAGTGCATGTAACAAGTTGGATTCAGATCTCCAGGCACCATTCAAAGACCCAGAAAGTGCCATGCAGATATATATCCAGGAAAGACATAAAACTGCCAGCTACTCCACCAGTAAATGGACCGTCTCCAAAATCAGCATCCACAAAGATGTTTTACTCTCTGGGGCGATGTTTATTGACTCTTTGGTACTTCAGTGAAGTATGCAAAGGTCTTATCAGGATGATTATTCTGACTATGAAAAACAGCCATTCCAGACAATAAGGTCTCATATTACTCTGGTACCAGAGTACAGCTAGTGTATGTTTTCAGACAGAAGAGTTTTTCCAACTGACTTTGCATTTGGTTCAGTACAAAATTTTCCAGAATGTGGCAGTAAAAGTTCAGCCTACTGTGTAAATGCACCAGCAGTCTGGGTCAGACTAAAGCAGGGGAAGACTGTTTTTTCTCCACATACCTAGCCTATTTCAGACATCCTACAACTGGTTTACTTCCTCCAGGCTTGAGGAATTAAACCATACTGGGAAGAACAAAACAGCAATGAGAGGTAATACATCACTAACAGGAAAGCTCAAAAGGTTTCTCCCAAAAAATTTCTTCCAAAAATCATGAATCTTTCAGGACACCTACAGTTCGGTATTCTCTGCCTTAAAAACAAACAAACAAACAAACAAACAACAAAAAAAAAGTCATGTTTGAAAAATGAGTTGGCCTGACATCACCCTGGAAGTGATCTATACAGTCATGACTAAAATACAGGCTTCCGTTTTCCAGTGTAAAGAGGATATGATAAAGCATATCAGGAAGATCTCTGTCACAATCTTTCGATTTTCTCTTGTGGAGAGATGCAGAAATGGCAAGCATAGATTAACTCCACCTCAACTCCCTCTTTCCTTACAGGAAAGAGAAGGCAGTCTGAGTCCAAAGCAAGCAGGCCAGTTAGTAAAGGCAGTTTTTTGGTCTTGAAACAAATCAGTTGCTGGAACAACGATGCAGAACGCACAAGTCCCTTATTGCAGAAGATAGTGTTCAGCTGTAACTATTCTATATTACAAAAATTAAAAACTGTTCTGAGAAAAATGGATGGCTGAAATACTGTGTTTAACATGAGTTAATTTGCTGAATCATTGTTTAGGGGAATGGAACTGGGCAAATCATTTATGTGAACTAGCTACTCAATTCTGGCTTCCAACTTAGGACCTACAGAACAGGTTCCCTGGAATTTCTTCAGCTCTGTGGCAGGCAGGATTTCTGATGAAAATGCTGGCATGCGATGGTACTCAAATTTGACTTTTGAAATTACTCACCTAAGACTAGATTGTTTAAATATTATTCCAAAAGAAATTCCCCATTGAAATTAAAATGGACAAGAAATCTGAAGAGCTGACCACTTTCGCTATACAAAATCAGCTTTGTTACCTACAGTGCACTAACTAGTTACTTTCATCAGCTCTTTCACAGAGATCATACGGTCTAACTTATTTCACAAGTACCAAAAATCAGCAAAAAGTTTGCTTGTACCACACTCAGGTCTGCAGTTATTGGTCACAAAATTTAAATGTATAGTAAGATTATAAGCAACATGATGAAATGATGCATAGATGGGATTCACTTCCTCTTCAGTACCAATCACAGAACCACAAATTCATGGCACAATATCCTGACAGTACACTGGTAACCCTACCATCTAATGTTGCAATATAAGAAATTAAACAAAGAGTGTGATTTTCCAGCATTTTGATTAAACTGCACATGAACACTGCTCATGCTGCTGGCCAGTTGGACAAGCTGTCATTAGTCACCTCATACAACTGTCCTATGACTTACAGTAGCTTCGTGGCTGAAAACAGGCCACTACTGACCAGATTTTAGTCAAAATAAGTCTAAGTAGAAGAGATGTATGGAATCTTGTGAACCGTACAGCTCAGCAAAACTGCTGGAAGAGTTCTGTAAAAGAAAAAAGACACGGCATTTAAGTAAAACAAACTTTCCTGGTTTGAATAATAATACTTACATCTCCTTCAAGGCTAAGCTTGCTTAAAATTTCATGGACAGTAGACATCGTGAAAGAATGCTGGAGGGAGAGAAAAAAAAAGAACAAGCAGACTTAAGTATATTTACAGTTAGAGCAGCATGTCATACAGACCTGCACACTGCAGCACTGAGACTGACACAATCCAATGCCTCTATTAATCCCAAGCAAGAATGCTGATTTAAGAGTTCCCAAGCCACACTACTACAACTAATGCAACAGTGAAAGGTCTTCACTTTATTGTACAACAAAAATTTTTCTTTACTTCTTATAAAACAATTTCTGCTGCTTAGGAACTGGATAACCTCTACCTTAGAAAGAAGATGAACTGAACCTACAACTCAGTACAAGGAAAAATAAGGAGAAAGAGTATAGCCTGGTTCAGCTCAAATCCAAACATCAGCAACAGATAATAGCATTTAAATCAGATGCTAAATTCCTCAGGTGCTCAAAAAATACACTGAAACTATTTATATCCTTGCAGGCAAAATCATAATACTGTTTAATCTTTAATCCTGGACACAGGCCATAATGCCTCTAATATCATATGGTATCATAGTGACTTCCCAGTAATAAGAACCTCAGGACAAGGCTACAAATGCCCATTAGTAACATGATTGTCAGATACCAGGTAACAAAGACCATTCTAAAATGTTAGTTTGAATAATAGTCTATGAGGTAAGGTAATCAATATCATCGCTCCACTGCCAGAAACTGTACAACATCTTGCTAAGACATGTAAAGAAAAACAGAAAAAAAAACAGCCCTGAGACAGACACATTGCAAAAACAAACAACGATTTGATGTATGTATGTTACAACACTCTGCTTATTTTCAGCTCTGCTTTCTGGGCAGGGACGTTTGCCAGGGTTGTAGTGCTGTTTTACTGGAAGAGTCTCTCAACTAAGGAAGAAGTTTTTTTTGTTTTTTTTTTTTCCCCACAGATTATACACCAGAGGCAATATTTAAGTGGCTTGATGCAGTCCCAAAAAACAGCTTTCAAATTCTTTTGCTGAAAGGAAGGATATTGCCATTCACATTTCCTTCTAGTCACTCAGGTTGGCACCTGCAGCAAACATTAATTTGTCCATTGAAATCAAAGCTTGCTTCTCAGGAGCTCTACAGTCAAGCTGTAGAGACAACATTATCAAACAGGGAAAAGAACTGGCTTGACAAGAGGTAAGAGAGAAAGTTCAATTACACCTTAAGATCAGTGACGTTAAACTAACTGATAAGTGGACCTGGAATCAAAATTGCATTATTCTCAGTCTCACCGGGAGCTATTCCCTTCACTTCAATGCTGTCACCAGTTCCCAATCCACTGCCCAGGTAGTATACCCTCTGAGCCAACTCCTAGGTGTGCCCTTTCCAGAGGTTTTCAGAACTTGTTGTCATTGTCTGAAATCACTCATGACTCTTTATGATGTTGGGGCTTCCTCAGGCAAACATCCCAGACAAACCAAACTACCCTCCAGTCAATGATCAGATCTGGAATCGAGACCCCAGAATTTAGCAAGAAGTTAGAAATAGTTTCTAAATAGCAGAGATCTGTTTGAAACTGTAGAGCAAGTATTTATTCTTTGTTTCAACACCTAGAAATCCCCCCCCCCCCATTCTGTTAAAAGAGAAAAGCAGTGGAATCTTTACTTTTAGGAATAAAATGCAGAAACACAATTACATGGCTTTTATAGCAGAAATGTAGTAATTGCATGTTTCCTCATTTAAAATACAGCAAGAAAACCTTCCATCTTCAGAAGCAACCTTGGTATATGAGTAACAAATACAACTCTATTTCAAAGGAAATAAAGATTCCGGGGAGGAAAAAAAGGGCAGAGAATGAAAAGCACAGTCACACACCAACTTATTTGAGAATAAATCTTTTTCAAATCAAAAATTCAACCCAGCTTTTTAAAGATAGGCAGCAAAAGTTGTAATGAGCTATTGGCATTATTAATTACATATACTCTTTAAAGGTGGATGACATATTCCAGAGTTATGAAATTTTTCGTGTTTATTTCAATAAAATGAAGTGCCTAACAATGAGACCTTTGTACTCGGACAGTTTTACGACCCACAGATAAGCAATGGAAGTCCTGTAGTCTTCCTTGCTGCAAAGAACCAGAAAACACCAGTGAAAACCAAAGCAAAGCAACTGCAGTATAATCTTTCACAAAGCTTTTCGCAAGACTCCTATTTCTAAATCAATTAAAAACCACATTGAATCAGGCTTGCTGGAACAAAACACTTGAACAGCATCCAGGAACAGAACTAACACGCCCTCACATAGGGCTGGGGCTGGAAGGTTCGTGTCATCAGCACACAACAATGCTATAGCAACCGCCCGTCCGTCAGCAGCGTGTTGGCAACAGAAAAAATGGGAGTTTTTGCAAGAAACTTTGCAGAGAAAGATCTTTGCTCAGAACAAATGCATCTCTTGTCACACCCTGCTTTGCAAGGCCATCACATTTGAGAACAGACTCTAAGTGTTTTTCAGATGTAGATTTGAAAAGTTCTGGTTGGGTTTGAGCATGTAAATAGAAAATGCATGCACCAACTTGTTCTTCCTTATGCTAGAAAGGATCCATTTCTACCCTCCTAATGTAAACAGATACTTCAATAACTTCAGGCAAGTTTCTATAGCCAGTTTTACTCATAAATTTGCACTACATAACCCGAATCAAATTGTTATTCTACTAAAAGTGATGAACAACTATTCTGACCCCAATCTGCATTCACCACCAACAGTAATTAGTGGCATACAAACCTATTATTGTGTTGGGTCTAGTCTATACTCCGCATCCCCTCAGAAAAACCCCATACCTTGAATCCCAGAGGCAGCCCAGGTACCTTATGTTAGGGGAAAACTAAGCAAACATAAACCCACGCATGATCCATGGAAAAAAGTGCCAGGTATGCACAAACAAGTACATTGCTCAATAAGCAGAGTTAGCATTTTAAGAATTTAATCTACCCCTGTAGACAGAGACTGAGCAAAGGGTGTTCCCACACACATGAGCCAAGGAAGCGGCATCCCCGGAATGAGAGAATGGAAACTGCCTCACTAACAGCATATTTGTATCAGGTCTCCAAAGTAGGGCGAGGCCTGGCAACGGAGATGAGGGAGAGTGGGAAAGAGGAAGAGCTGCAGTGGCTGATGCATGTAATGAAAGCTGTTGGGTGCTTATTTCATTTACAGCGCATTTTGTGCTAACTGCCAGCACAAATCTGTCAGGCTCACTCTCTCTCCAAACCACACTGCAAGATTTAGCAGGACGTTTGAAGTCACTACTTGGAGAAAAAAATAGCTTTAAACAAAAGGCTCTTCAAAACTATTAAACCATGCAGCCACAAACCATTCCAGAACCCTTCTCTTCCACAGGCACTAATAACCAGGAGAGGTCCCATTCCAGGAGGACACTGAACATACAAGAATGAGGCTCTTTTTCTCTTTGAAGTCAACTTATTTCATCTCAAAGATTTTACAGAAAAAAACCTATCTCGGGGGAAAAAAATAATAAAAAGTATTAAAACAGTCACGCACAAGAACACGACTAGCTCCTGCCTAACTACCCTGTTCTCCAGTAGGAGAACAGGGAAGGAACAAAAAAAAAAAAAAACAACACTTTTCCTTTTTCCTTCCGTTAAAGCAGACAGCAGCGTTCCTATGCCCTGCCTCGCTCTGGCGCAGGGCGGAGGTGCCCCGCCGCCTCCCAGCCCCGAGCGGTTCTGCAAAGCGCCGGGAGCGCCACGCCCGGGCCGGGCCGCCAGGAGCCGCAGGGGGCCCGGGGCAGCCGCCCCTCTGCTCCCGCCCCCGCCGAGCCCCGCGGCCGGGCTGGGGGCGCTCCCGTGGCCGCCTTCGGCTCAGCCTCGGCACGGCGGGACGAGCGCGCTCTTCCCGGGGGAGAAAAGCGAGCCGAGGGTACGGCGGCGTTACCCGGGCTAAGCCCTGCCCTGCCTTCCCCAGGAGAAGCGGGTAACGGGGGTGCCCGGCGGTTCCTCTTTCCCGGGCGCTGCCGCCACGCCCGGTCCCGCTGCGGGGCACACCAAGCGCCCCGGGCAGCCGCGCCCCGGGAGCCGCCGCTCCGAGGGGAAGCTGAGAAACAGCAAGGGGCGGGCACGGCCAGAGGAAGACGAGGAGGAGAAGGGGAGAGCGGCGGCCGACCCCCGCCCCACTCCCTCGGTGGCAGCGGCTGCCCCGACCCCCGCTCGACCCCCCCGTCCCTGCCGCCTGCCCCCGCCCGGCTCCGCGCCGCTGCTGGGGGCCGGGGGCGCCCGGGGTGGGGGGGGGGCCTCACCTGGCCGGGGCGGGCAGGGCGGCTCTGGCGGCGGCTCTAGCGGCGGCTGGGGCCAGTGGCGGCCCGGGCGGGGTTTTGTAGGGCCGGGCGGGCCCTCCCCGCCCCGGAGCCCCCCCGGCGCGGCGCTGACTCACCCGGCCGCGCCCGCCGCCCGCCCCGGGGAAGGGGCGAGGGATGGGGTGGGCGATGGTAGGGGAGGGCCGGGCCGGCCTCCGTCCCGGTATCTGTGTCCCCGTATCTGTGCCCCGGTATCTGTGTCCCGCGACGCCCCAGCCCCGGAGGTTCCCGAGGGCGCGGAGGAGCCGCCTGAAGCTGCGCCCCGGGAGCAGGGGCTGAGCCTGAGGGGGCTGAGGGGAGAGGGCCCCGCGGGGCAGGGAGAATACGGGGAGGAGAGGAGAAGAGGGCAGCCCCGGGCCCGGGGACGCCCCCCCTACGGGGGTCCCCCTGCGGCGGGGCCCGGCCGCAGCCCGGCCACGTCAGCCCCGTTCGGTGCCAGGCCGGGCCCCGCTGCCACCGCGTCCTGCCCGGGGCGAGCCCAGCTCCTCCGGCCCCGCGGCTAGCGCCAGGCCTGCCGCAGGTCCTGACTCATCAGACAAGCCCCGAGTATCGCCGCTGGCACGAGGCGAAGAGCCGTGTGTCACCGGCAATAAACGCCAGCAGCCCTCTGCTCCAAGGCTCACCCATGCGTGCTCGGTGAACTCAGGCACACCACACCCAACAAAGGAAAAAAAAAAAAAGGAAATAAACTTCTCGTGAAAAATGACTGATCAAAGCCTAGAGATGACATCTGTCACCGAAAGCAACGTAGAGTGTAAGGAAATTCTAAAATAAAACCTTCACATGATCACTTGAGATTGCTGTTACACCACGATACACGGACAATTCACCGGTAATCAAGCCCAAATGCTTTGGAGAGAAGTAAGCGCTCACCCTTCCCAATACATGGGGTTAGTCTTGTATTTTAAACACTTTTTATTGAATCCCCTACAGGTGACCACCTCAAGGCAGTTATTTCAAGAGTATGTTGTCACAGAGTGAATTTGAGAGCTATTTGCCTCCGCTATAAAGTTGGGCTTTAGGCTTGGCAAAGTACGTAAAGCAGCAGCGACAAAACTAGGCAAGTACTAGAGAGACAGAAGAACATGGGTTGCGAGACCAAGTAACTGCTGGGACTAAACCAGATCAGAGATTCAAAAATGAAGAAGTATTACTAGACTTTGAACATCAGGTAGAAGCAAAACAGTGGATGGATTAATCAGTCATTGCAGAACATAAAAATAACGTTAATAGCCTTTTCCTATGGCTATCCCCTACAAGTCTATTTTATTCAGAAAAAGAGTTATTACGGCACAGCATTTTGTCAAACAAAGAACATCATTGCCAATATCGCATTAGTTTCACACATTAGTTTTCTTTTTGGCAAGGCCACTCTATTAATGAATCTGCTTTAAGAATTAATTCCTGTCCACCAGGGTCTGTCACTAACAATTAAACATATAATTTCTCCCTGCTTTTCAGGTTTCTTAGAAAAATCACTGGAAACTTGGAAAGGTGATTCAGAGATCAAAAATACTCACAGTCCCAGAAGTAACAGCTATCCTGTATTGCAATATTCATTAGGGCCTTTAAATAGGGATGAGCAGCTGAGCAGATGCCAGACAGCCAATTTGCTTAATAATGGATGCAGTCCCTCAGGGATAGTTTGGCAGCTGGGGGTGGGTTCCCAATCTCTTGTCAAACATTCTCAAAGCAAAGCAGTGGAAAAGCATAACCAGAATACCCTCAGCTGGAAGAAAATGTTTTAACATATGTACGTGTAGCCAATACTTCATTTTGCATTCTTGTATAAAAACTCCTAAGTCACATGTTAACATTCATTCAATCTCAGCACATTCATTCTCTTAACTGAAGGTCTAGTTACCTTTCTGTCCTCTACTGCAGCCTGTTCTAATGGCACTACTATTCCCATTTCCTCAGAAAATTATTCTATTTTTAACAACTCAATATTTCTAAAAACTTGAGGTAGCATATAGCTCATATACCACCATTATTTTAACTAGATTTTCATATGAACAGTTTGAAGCAGCTTCAGTATCAAGTGAGCTATTACCATTCTAGCTACATTAAGTGCAGCATGAAAACATTTTCCAGTAATTCCAACAGCTTCAGAAAAGGAACAGATAATATTGCCTCTAATATCCAACTTAATCAATTATTCAATCTTCGAATCACACACTCACCTCATTTTAAACAGTCTCCCACATTCAGCAGCCTGTCTGATCTTACACAACCTTCAGAGACTGTTGAAGTGCTTTAGTATGGAAAAAAATGACAGTGAACCATAGTGGGGGAAAAAAAAAAAAGAGTAGTAACTGAAACCAGTCATGAAGACATGAACATTATATTAAAACATAATGAATTACCTCAATTGATCTTTGCTTACGTAGGTCTACTGACATCAAAGGCACTTGTACCAGCTGGGGAATCTAACAGGTATGAACGGCAGAAAAGACATCAATACTTCTGGCAAGCAACAAACTTCCTCTAATACCAAGGCCTGGTGGTCCTGCCCATGGAAATACTATACATTCTTCCTGTCTTTGAGGAAAAAAAAAATATACTCTGCAAAACCAGTGAGCTGAAGAAGGCAGCAGTCAGACTGTGCAAATAGGAAAGACTTGTTATCTGCCAAACAAGGAAAGGAAATTAAGTCAATGGGAGAACAGCAGCCAAGTGCCTGAATCACTTTTTAAAATGAGACATAAGCTTGTAAGTCATATAGGTTATTTCTGAAGATTTACTGAAAGCTTGGAGGGTTTGTACAACACTGATCACAGTACGTTCTGGTCCACAACCACTGTTCCTTAGCATGACATTAGAATAACTACTGTTAGCATTAGTCTGGTTCAAAGGCTGGGAGAAGGACTGCACTTATCGCAAGCCCAGTCTCCCTCTGTGCCTGCCTCTCAGATGTTTAACTGGAAGAAACATGCTGCAACTAGCCTGCAAGTAAGGCAGTACCAGGAAAGGTTTTCAACTTGTATTTACATCGCTAAATCCCCACAATCCCTTAAAATACCTGCACAGAAAGTCACTATTTCAAATAACCTGCAACTACCTCAGCTGCAATTACCTATTTGCGATCCCCATCTTCCTGCATGCTGACCACAGAAATCAGAGAGCACTTTTGTTGACTGGAGCTCCCCAGAGTACTGAGGATGGAAAAACAAATGTAATTGTGCTAACTTCTCATTCTTCCTTTCTGACAGCTCACTGTGGCTGTGGTTCATCCTACCCTCTATGGACATTGCCTGTACATCCATTTACTCCACCTTCTCAGACTCAGTGACATCACCATTGCTAACTCTCCCCTATTTTTTTTATTATTGCTTAATATTGTTTGATATGTTTGATACTCATTTTCTGTTTACCTTCTGTTTAATACACCTATTCTCTTCCATCTCAGCAACATCTTTGATTTTCCTTGTCACTATCTTCATCTTGTTATACTACTGGAGAACAGATCTGTTTAACTTGGACATTCAACTTAAGTTTCCCTCTGTGCCAAGCTTTACCATTGCAGTAACATTAATACAAATGGGGCCACTCTGGCTCTCAATTTTTTTTTCTCTCCCACTTCAGTCCCTGAATTGTTTGGCTCCTTCATCTACACAGATCTTGCTCATTCTCTCTCACAATGCTTTCTCAAAAAAAAAAAAAAAAGCGCATTAACACTGTAGTTATGAAGGCCACAATTCTGTCAACATTTATTGCCTATTTAAACATTTTTCTTAAAATACCAAAACAACAGGATGAGGACAGAGGACTTTCTGGTTTAGGCGTGGCTGATCCTCTATGTACCATGTTGCCTCACTGAACGTATTATGTTGCAAGAGGATAATATAAATTCCATTCTGCTTAACATATGATCAGGCAGACCTCTGGGTATTATTTTTGCACCTTGGTTATTTGGTATGATTTGGGAACTGCCATGAAACAAACACACAGATTTGTTATTAGTACTTAGAGGGATCACAGTTACAAAAAAGTAAAATATACCTTTCAAGTTATACTAGTAGGACTTCCATGACAATGACTTGGCAAGTTATTACATCTATTGCAGACTTCTGAAAGAACACCTTGCATATATGAGGAAAGCTCTAAACAATGGAAGTGCTTCCCCCCCCCCCCCCCCCAAAGTTGGGAAATGCAGAATTTTTGATTACCACCCATAATGATTTACTCTTAATCCTACAGAACTGTAATTCTGCCCTATGTTTTCAAAAAGGACATTGAATATCAATGCCGCCTTTTTATCTGCTACAGTACCAGAAAACTAGATATCCTGTTAGATGCTCCACCTAGAAACCTAATCCCTGGGATCAATTCTATTCTGTGCAATCTAATTCCTACATGTACACACATTCCTGTACAAATGTTGTTCTATACACGGAATTTCATTGACTTGAAATAATTCTTTTTAAAGAGCTACACTTATCTCTGGAGTGATCTTTTGTGTTAGACAGATCTCACCTATTTTGTTGTGTGTGCATTTTACAAACAAAGTGTTATAGTAGATAAGCGTAGGTGACATTTGCCATTTCAGCCTAGTTACAGGCAGATAGATAGTATGCTTGTGAGTAGGCCATCCAGGTTAGAAACAGGAAGCCTGGACTGTATGCTATGGCTTGCTGTGTGATCCGGAATCACTGCCTTCTCACTGATCAGGTCCTGTCTTTTGACTGTTAACTCTTTAAATAAATTACTTCAACATAAAGAATTACATCATAGTCAAGACATTGTTTCCGGTTTATCTTCATCTGTTTTGTATGAAATCTACATTACAAGAAAATGGATGTAACCTTGTTTAAAGTATGTATTTTAGCAATACTTTCAACCGAAGAGATGATGGCGATGTTCTACAGTTACTTCCCATAGTGAATCTCAAGGTGTTTCACCCATTGCACTAGAACCTGACAGCAAATACTTTCCATGACTAGTGAAACATCTACCTCTCTCCCCCACTAGTTAGCTGCACCTTGCACACAACTTCCAGAAGTCACCTTGTATCTCCTTATACTTTGTTCAATCACTAGACTTCTCTTCAGCTACTTTTCTAGTCTTTATGCATGTAAATTCACTTCCACCTGCCGTTCTGTACTCCTTCTCTGAACACCCTTTCTTGTGTGTCCAACCATAACTGCAGAATTAACTCTATTTTCAGAGATTTTCCTCATCACCGGTGGAAATACCATCCTCATTCTTTTATCTTAAAACCTCAGCAGATCCTTGCTCCCTAGCCCTATGGGCAGCAAGGAGCTTGCCTCCACAAAGAAACAGACGCCTGGGTGATGTAGGATCTAAATCAAGACAAGGGAGTAGCAAAGCAAAATACAACCTAGGACTTTAATTACAGGGCTCAGTCAGAAAGAACTTCTTTAACTACGCACAGAAGCTAATCATAAAGAAAGCTGTCTCAAGGAATATACATAGCCTAATTGAAGGTCACCACCAGTAACCAAAAAACAAAGGTTGATCACCATGGTGGAATCCCACTGCACTGGCTGCCTGCTGTTAACAGAAAACAACACGGAATCATCTATGCTCCAGTCAAGATGCTCAAAATGAAGTAAGATCCATCATTATTCTCACCTAGCTAACACAGAAAACAACACGGGCCAGCAACTTGAAAGGCACAGTAAGGTCATTTTCCCCATGCTTCAGATCAGGCTATCACATATCCTTTCCGTCTGTTCAGCATGCTCACTGGAGTCAGCCAGGAGACATATACAAGTTCAAGTGACAGAGATTTAGTGAGAAATGTGCATCACAAGCAAATGATGACCCAGCAACTCAGATGCTCTTCTGTTCTTTGGTACACATGTCACTCATCTGGCCTACATTCTTCACAAGCATTCATAGTGTCTGGACTTCAATTTTGAATTCTGAACTAAAACACTAAACCCTAGCATCTCGGTGTTCCAGCGTGCCTCACAGAAGTAGCTATCTAGTGTCTGACTGGGAGATGTAGCATAGACACATACATAAATACACTTGCCTAATTCCTTTTACTGGTGGTATTGGCAGGATGAGTAAATTCATCATGTCTACTGTGAATGAAACAGTCACAGGATGCACAAACAAACAGTCACTGTGTGTAACAACATTTCTGTGCATTTCCTCAATCTCATGGGGATTTCCTGACACCTTACCAGACAGCCAACTATCTTTTAATGCTAGAATTATCCAACCTGTTCTTTACAAAGGCTGTAGAACATAGCTCAGATATTCAGGAAGGTAACTTTACTTTCTGTTCTCAGACCATCACAAATAGCTTCACAAGCACAGTTTAATCTCCTTAGGGGGTGGAGAGTTGCAATTCTATCTGAATTAGATAGACATCAAGATGTCTTTGGTCCTATACACATTAATAGGTTAAAAATACATCTCAAAACTGCTATGACAGGTTCACCTTTTTGAGCAATATCAGCATAATGCTGCTAGCATAAATAGGCTAGCAGTACATTACAGCATTAAGAGAGAGATTTTGAAGCCATTTAGATGGCACAATGTGTAAAACGATCACAGCTGCCAGCTCTACAATAACATTCCCCAGACTGCCAACATACTGGAAAACACTGTAGGAAATATTACTCGTGCACACAGAGGCCCTGACATCATCCAGAACAGATCAGCATGAATAACCACTACAGACTGGTCTTTCTTGCCAAAGACCAGAAGCAGCTATAAAAGATGGATGCTGCCAAAAATTCACAAGGAATTTTTCCTAGGAATAGTGTTAAAAGATTCATGTAAGACCAAGTCTGTTTCATTGTTTCCCATCGTTCTATGTTTTTTTTTTTCTCATTTTAGTGACTCAGAACAGAAACAATCCCCTGGTTTGGATCATCTCCTGGCCCCTGCCAAAGTACAGGGGAGGTTGTCACGTCTTACATATATCCATGAGGCTTCATTGGCATAATTTTAAAAGTTTCAAGGAATCTAATTAAGCACCAGCTAAGCTTCCTTTAAACAGTCCTTGAACAATAGATTCCTATGGCAAATTTGCAGGCTAATAACTGCATACTGCAAAAAACAGCCCCTTTTTATTTAACATCATGCCACTTCTGAAACGGTCCATGAAAATGAATTGAAAAATCACTTACAGATTCACTGACTGAAATCAGCATATGGTTACTACAGCAAATGAACACATCTGTAAATTTCAATTAAGATCAATGATTCTGTGAAATAACAGCAAAGCTTTTGTTTGTTTTTGTTTTCAAACTTATCAACCCTGTTTCAGTCCAAAATAACATAAAATTAGGATTTTGAGTCAGTTATTAAATGATCTGAACTTCACTACCTAATTAGGCTCAGCTGAGGTTGTAGTGGTTGGGGAACAAACACTGCCTTTCAACACAAAAGAATGTCACACATTCAGAAAAGTCTCTCTTCATCAAATATGACTGTTGACACTGACATCCTTTTTTGTTCTCTTAAGTGGCAACTTACAGCTTTAGATCAAATTTAAGGCAAAGAAACTTGATTTCAAATAAAGATGTTGCATCATTGAAAGGGAACGGCTGCTTGGGGAGATCTGTTTCTGCCAGGCAGGCTAAGACTTGCATTTCCAGGTCGAAAGCACAGGTTTGAATTCTAAAATCACCATTCTCTCCCTTCAATGAATCAGAAATGTATTTAAAAGCCTTCACATTTCAGTGTGAAGGAATACATCTAATATGTAACTGCGTAACTACGAGCCTTCAACAAACACTAAGTTGATCAGGATGCAGCTTGCTAGTTCCATGGGGAACAGATTCGTTAACCTTAGGAAGTGAAACAAAAGGCTGTAGTGAAAGCACAACTACAGATGACTTTTCAATCAGGTCTTCAACACTAAGGTTTATTTTCCTGGTACTGCTATCATTCTAGGAGGTCATCAACACAATAATAAGCAACCATCACTGTCCGTATAGAATAACCTCATATAAAGCAGGAGAGGAGTTCAAGACCAGCTGACTGATCTACAAGAACAGACATGGAGAGACAGACAGCTGTTGCCTGTCTTGTGGAGTTGGAGGCAGTACCAAAGAAAGCCTTCAGGGTAGTTTTGCTAGTGCAACAGCTAGAAGCCAAAGCAACAGTCTGACATACACATGCACTCACAGCACACAGAACAACATAAAGCCACAGTCATTTGTTACTTCGAAAGCAAAATAAGTGTGTACTCTATTTCATCTCTTCAAATCTATTCAGGCTGGAGGGAAACCTTACAACTGGATTATAATGCATTCTTTTGACAGATATGACGTTGTATGAGGTATCTTCCCTGGACAAGGCAGGAAACAAACTTACTATTCATGTACCAGCATATAAACATACTGTTTATTATATAAAAGGCTGTAGTGAGAGGTGTAATCACCCACAAGTTTCTTTTCTCCAGAGACAATGACAGTGTCAGCATAGCATGTTCTCCATGTTTCTTAACCTAAATGTGCTGCTTTTGAGATAAGACGTCTGATCAATCTTAAAGGCCATTCTGCTTAGGTTACCTGTAAAGAAGCCAAAGAATTTCAAATGCACTTACTCATTTGTAAATGGCTACAAAAATAAATAAAAAGACACATTCAAAGTAGCATGTGCAGTTACCTAGCAATTACACCTCCTTTTTATTTTATCGTATTACTTTCCAATTTTAACAGAATATCCAGAAAATTACATGGGAGAACTGGGCTTCTCCAGCTAATCAAGGAAACAGAACTGCATAAGCATAGTAACTGAACGCAATAACTAAGAATGGCTTGGTTCAGCAGAAATTTGTTTACATTCTTTTTTTTTTTTCTGAATTGCTTGCACAAAGATTTGGTAGGTAGAGTTTTGGAATGCACTGAAACATCAATTGCAGGAGGCATGGCACAGAATAACACTCATGCTGTTTGCTTAACTACGGGATATACAAATCTTCAAGTCTGCATTAATCTAAGAGCCATGACTTCATAAGCAGATTTGGAAATGACTCAAATTGGGAATAAGTGCTCCCAACAACTGAATCTGTTTCTAGATGTACAATTTCCCTCTATGTCAGATTCAGGTTTGACAAAGCATTAGACTGGGCAAAAGCTTGCCTATTTTTCTGATTTTCTACAGCTGATCATTTGAAGATACATGTATATGAACCTCTGTATAAACTCTAGGAATTTACTGTGTTATCACTAAATATCTTTATAAGGAAATGCTCAAACTTTCCGACTATAGTTGCGCAGACAATATATGACCTCCCCAGCAACACCTGCAATGCATTTAGGTTTAATAATCATGTTGTAAATGGTTTCAAACTCAGTACTGTACTCACCTGCACCAGTTATAGCTAAGGATCAATCATCCTTCATTTGGCACTACTTTATCATCTTTGATGTTATTCTGTTGAGGGATTCAGCAGCTCTCTCACCCTAAATATACAAATCTGACTATTACGGTGCTCACACAGGTCATAACTAGCAAAGGACTGATTATACTAACACAGCATTCTAACTATCATTATCTCTGCCAGCCTCACAACTGCCATTTTCCTGAAGGCATCAGTTCCTAAAAGCCGGCAATTTGCAAAAATTCAGGGTTTCCTGTACAAGGCAGTGGTGGGGAACAGACAGTCTATAGCTCTCACTTTAAGGTAAAATTTCAAAAATATAATGAGTCACATGTCCTTGAGTATTAAAAAGTTTCCAACATCCCTGAAATGCTCAAAAGGCTCTCAGAAGTATGTCAAGATTTATTAAAACTCAATCTTTTCTCACATACTGACTTTTTAAAGTCAGAAGCATTATCACTGTTCAAAACGTTCTGACGATATCTACCATGGTAGAGCTTGCTCTTTTTCTTTCTTCACAAATTACAGTCGTTTGGCAGTATCTGAGAAATAAGCACTGATGGGGTATGTGCTTATTTTTAGGGAACAGGCAGGTGATATAGCCTTTCCTAGCCATTCATGCTGCCTTACAACAGAGGAATCTCAGACATGCATGGCAAACTGTTTAGATAAGTATCTCCGAGTAAGTCTTAGCAAAACTGAAATGCATTTATGCACCTTTTGGAAAAGTTGCCTTTAAAAGTATCTGTGTAACTGTAATGTGAACTACCACCTTCAACATGAAAGAAGCTGGCTTGGCTGATACTAGTTTTGGTCAGCAATATCAGTATACTTTTCCTTTTGGTTCTTCCGAACAAAGAAATTGCCCAGTGGAAAAATAAACAATTTTCCTTTACTAGGGCAATCTCAAGAAATGTATACTTCCAAAAAAACATGCTGTGAATAAAAGAATGATGTTGCTACTGTATTTTATTTAAAGCATCAGGGACTACGTTGCTGGGTTTGGTAACGGTGGCTCTCCTCACTCCCCCCCCTCTTCTCTGTTTGTGGATACAATTACTCATTTTTTCCCCTCTTTCTGAATTACAATATTCTTTTAATATCTACTGAAATCTTTACATCACAAACAGTAACAAAAGATACTAAGTTTCCTCTGAATTACCTCTACTGTTATACTTCATACAAAATTACCATGATGCCTTGAGGAATGAGGTAAGCGCACAAGAGATGAGTACTGATACTGATGGAAGTCCTCAAGACTGCACTAGGACGAATACTGTTTAATAATTTTGATACCAAATTATTCTACAAATCAAGCTAGCAGTGTGTTGCTCCAGTTTCATAGGAACAACAACAAAAAGTCCCACTGCAAGGTATAGGAGAACAGTGTCTTCTCAATCTTACAGGCAGATGTGTACTGGCTTGCCTTGAAGACAGTCAAATTAAATCAGCCTTGAGATTATCTATAGAATACCCTTATAAGACCCAGAATGTCTATGGTCAGCTTTTTGACAATGACAAATCTTCACCTACAAACTAGGTAAGGTGCAATTCAAATGTTCTCTGCTTAAACCACCTGGACACTAAAAGTTGTTTTCTGGAAATGTAATTTGGGATACATAGCAGAATAACACAACTTCGAAAACACTTTAATATATTATTTTTGGCATAGAGTAATAGAATTCAAACTTGCAAACAAAATTTAAAGAACTCTGCAGAAAAATACGATTTAAAAACAACTATGAAAAAGCAAACCTACTCTTAACGAAATCTGAAAGCATATCAAGCAATAGCAGTGCTTCTGGGAAGGACTGTGCCCTTCCTTGTAAGAAAGGCTGTATTGTGCTTAAGAAAAAAGAAGCTTAGTTACAGAAATTCTCAGAAGCATCTAGGACATTATATATCCAGTCAGACAAAGAGAGAGACTGAAAATGCTCTGATTTCTTCTACCAGTAGAACTAAAGCCAGCTTAAATGAAGCTCAGCACTAAACACACTGAAAGACCACATCTAAGCTGGTCTTTACCTTGTTTTGGAGACAAGCTGCTACTTAGAATACAGAACAATCAAATAAGAAGCAAAAGATGTACCTTTTCAAACGGTTCAATGCTTGCTATTGAACATCACTGCATTGAGTTGATACTCACTTGCTGTGGGTAGCTCCTACCTGCCAGCACAAGGATGAATGTCCTGTCACATCGTCCCTGTTCTTTTCCATGCTTCCAGCTGCTAGGCTACATTACAAGACACTAAGAAAACATGATAAATCTTTTCCTAACGCTTTTACATAAACAATGTGCATTGTATTCTTAAAAAGTTTTGCACTCAAGTAGTGATGAGGTCTAGCAAGTCACACGTGGGAATGAAAGCTGATCATTAGTGATCCTTCAGTGCAAAGTGCAAATAGAGCTTGACAGCACTTATTACTGCAGAAAAAAAGAGAAGTTACATTTCACAATCAGTAGCCCATCGTAGTCATACACATAATATGAAAAAACTGGTCATGTTTCATGCTTTTGCATGCACGTCAACCAATAATCTCAAATGCCAGGTAACGATTGCCCTTCTAGTCCTCCAAAACTAAATTGAGACTGCCTACCAATTTAACCTAGTAAAAAAAGGTAGTGAAAGGAGAGAATCAGATTTAGTACCAGTCACTCTACACAGCACATAAAACTTTATGTTCTCAGAGGGTTTCTTCTATTTTTGTGAGGTGTTTAGTGGCTCAGAGGTGTACTAGTAGTCACAAATGGAGCTCCTCAGGAGTTGACACTTGGTCCACTACTATTCAGTTGTCTTATAAATCATCTGGCTACCACAATTGAATCAATCTTAGTTTGCAGATGACACTGAAAGTGGAGAAGAATTAGAGTGGACTAAGAGTTGCTGTTCAGAGAAACCTGGACAGGAAGAACTGCATGAACTTTTAAAAAGAAGTCCTGCACCCAGAATAAAAAAAATCACAAGTAGCAGCACAAGCTGCCCCATTAGTACCAGACCACAAACATTTGCACCAAAATGCTGAGAGAATTGAATACCAAATTTAGAAAGAAGTTAGGGCAATTCTCCTGCAGTTACAACTTCCAATTCTAAGAGACAGGACAGTATGTGCTCTTTATAACCAGGTAAATCACATAAAGACAAAAATCTAATGAGAGAAAAATAAAACTGGAAGATTCTTAGATGGGATAAGTAACATCTAACCACGCACTCCAAATGCTTATATAAAAGATATTCTTAAAGTACAGATCGACAAAAAGTACTAATTGCATTTAAAAATTAGTCCTATAAACCTTAATATAAATACACAACCCATTCCAAACACCAAACTGGAAATTGGAATTATAGGACAGGATTGTGATATCTGAAAATTTGTTCCTAAATTCAGCGGATTGAGGCCACAAAAAAGATCAGTATTAGTTATCTACAGAAGAACAGTTTTCTATGGAGTAAGATCCAGGCCTGCTCACTCTCGTCCAACTGTAGGTTCCTTCTTTGCACAGCTCTACACTCTGTTAGATTTGGGAGTTGACTGGTGGTAACATAACAGTCAGGCTCTCCTGTATTCCTTCCTTCTCCTCCACAGGTAACTGTCCCTTTGGGATCAGTCTGCACAGGACCCATGATTCATCAACTGATATTTAGCAGTTTTTCAAACTTGACTGAAATCCTTTTTTTTTTTTTATGAATCAACTATTTTGTTTAGTCTTTTTTTGTTTTGTTTCAAAGTTCAGAAGTTACGGCTCAAAGTAAGTATGCTATCCCTTCTCCTTTTACCAAACTCCTTTAAATGGTATTTTAGATGCAAAATGAAATATACCTCGGTACAACATTTGCCTCAAATTGATGAGCATTTAGTAATATGTCCTGCTATCAGACCCATTTCACCAAGAAGAATTCTGCTGAATTGTAATTAGAGAAAATAATAATTTGACTTTACATACAGATATCACACTGGATTACAAAGCTGAAATTTAGGCAAAGTAAGAAACTCACAACAGATTTTAGTCCACGATATTTCACATTCCTCCATTTTTAAATTCACCAAACCAAGGATGCTGAAAAGCAATGCCATCTTTTGGGAAACAGGAATACCCAGCAGCAAGATGATCAAGGACATATTGTCTTTATGCTGTATCAGGCTCTTACCTAAAAGGACAAGATTTGGTTTTCATATGGTGTTAAAACTAGCATCTCTCTTCCCACAGAACCTCATGTACTAAGAACTTATCAGGATGTGGCAGACATAGGAAAAGGCTGTGATATTGAGCTAGGAAGCAGCAATAGTTATCAGAACAAAATCTATTCTTTACTTTTCAAGTCCATGCAGATTCGGAGTGCATTCACATACACACGTAAGACACAAACCCACCCTACTACTGCAACCAAGAGCTATCCAAGTGATATTGTTCTGTGCTGGTTATTTCAAATCCCTCCTCTTGGAGGATATCCCCAAGATTCATTTTAGCATCTTCAAAGCTATGGGGAACAGGAATTCCTTTCTGATAGCAGAAAGCTTGTTGTGCTATAACTGGCTTGTAAAAATAGTAAATTGTGCATAAACTTTATGAAGGTACATTTGGCATGGCCACGACAAAATGAACAGACCACAGTTTTTGGTAGCATGTGTTCTACCCAACAAAGGACACAAAAAAATAAACCCCATGCTATGTGAACAAAAGCAGTTTTTCAAACAACTAACCTGCCTTAGAGCCAATTCCTCCAGGGCCACTTAATCCAAAACAGATAAATAAATTAAAAAAAATAATTAAAGAAATAATAATGAATTAAAAAGCCATTTCACGTGTTGTATACACATATTCCCTACATATTCTAAATGGATAATAAACTACAATTTGGATACTATCGTTAGGTTAACATTAAAAGATAGAAGCAAGTCTTTTAGCTGCACAGATTGATTGGCAAAAAGAGCACACATTTCTAACATAAGAAACTGTATCAAGAAGCTAAATTCCACACAAGTCTTGACGGAGATTTTGTAAATACACACTGAAAACTGCTTTGATTCCCCACACAGACTAAGTTAAGTGGCAGAAATGACTCACAGCTAAAATATTCCTATCATGGGAGGTTACTAGATGGATTTAGGATTTTGAATCAGGGATACTTGTAATGTGCAAACAGCTCTACGCTAATTCAGCTTGTCAATAACATATTGCTACAGCTAAAATAATAAAAATCATACAGGGACAAAAATCAGAAAATACTTGGTATTTCACAAAGAACAGTTTTTAATGTACATTCATTGCTTAAACTTGCTTAGAAGAACCTGTCTGCAGGATTTCCAAACGTGTATAACCCAGTAAGCAAATTAAATGTTTTATTTTTACTTTCATGATAAAAAAAAAGTATAATATCAAGAGTAGGTAATCTTCCTTTGCCCAAATAAAACACTTGGAAGGAAACCTGTAAGGTCTTTGATTCACATGTTAGCAGTATAAGCATGTATACAAACAGCCAGAATATCACTCAAAAAAAGAAGAAAAAGTGGCCCGGACATTTTAAAATGGTAGCGTGACTTAAAAGGCAAAAATGGGAAAGAATTCACTGGTTTGGTTTCATTCTTGAAACTTTCAAGAATTCGTGAGCTCTTCTAAAATCACTACTCCTAATAAAGGAAGACCTAGGCTGCAGTTCAGAAGATAGAAAGCAAAAGCTAGAGTTGAGAACAATTTTGCAGCCACGATTTCAAGCACTGTTTCTGTTGAAATTCTGTTTCATGTAACACTGAAAGTCATTATCATAAAATAGCTTTAATACTCTCTTCCCTCACAATCAATCACGTTAATTACAGATGCATCATAGCTTACAACGTGCTTTATACTGGCCTTTTCACAAACAGTAAATATTCTCTTTTCTTAACTTCAGTCTGTCAGACTGGCTGTAAATTTTAAGTGAATTGCTGAGGCACAGTACAGTCCAGGTGATTTTTTAATCAAATGACTTAAGGCAAACCTTAATACCTCAGATGAACACTACAGTATATCCACCTGCAATCTGATACAAGATTTAGGCTGCAGCCATTCAGTAATACTGTAAAAAACTGCAATATTAATTTTTGAAGACATGTTGGAATCCAAACTTTTTGGAAATTGTGTTAGGGAAGCATAGAAGTACTCTTTAACCATTTCAAACTTTGCTGTACTTTTAAGTTTCCTAGTGCAGATTTATGGCACATAGTCTTCAAATAAGCACAGCTTTTGTTCCCAAAGACTCAGCTGCTACACCACCCTGAAAAAGAACGTATTTTTTAATGTAACTTAAAAATTGTTAGACACTGTGCTAAAATGATAAACTAATTAAATCTTATTTACATCACATAAAGCAAAATATGGTTTTAAAATGTCAGAATACAAATACGTAGTGATTCTTGAATTAAGGAAACTGAAAAGTTGTTTTTCTTGCTACTGTCTGACATCAAATATTGCTATCAACCACTGCTTCATTCCTCATGATGCAGTTTTTCTGTGGAAATAATGAAACAGAAAATACATTTCTCCTCTTTCCTCAGCTGCAGACACTTGCCTTTAAAAAAAAAAAAAACAAACCTGACTGAATTTGAGATTTTCATTTGAATGTATGCACTGAGGTAAGAAAGGGTTAAGGTTTATAGACTGTTTCAGTGTTTTAAACATGGCTGTGGAGCTGTTTCTCTTGCCAGCTTGTTCTGGCTCCTTTGAAACCTGCAAGAAAGCCTCAGATTTCTTGTTTCATTTTGTCCTTCTCCAGCCCATACTTAGCACAGCTCAGCTATTCCTACTTCACTTGTATTTTACTTCATTTTCCACTTTTTCTTCATCATTCTTTGTTTGCAGTAAATCTTCTTCAGCTTCTTTGTAGCCACACCTTCATTTCTAACAGGCTTAGCCGGATTGCCTTTTGTTTCCATAGTTACTGGCTTTCCCTCGTAGGGTGTGTCCAACTGCCCTTTCACCCCCGTCATCTAGGCACATTTAAAAACAAAAGTAGAATTAATAATCTTAAATCTCTATTAAGCATAGACACACAACTACCTACAGAGAGCTGCCCTCTACTTCTCATTCCAGCCAGCCTCAGAGGCCGCATCTGGACTGGGTGACAGGCACAACTGGTCTTCCTGTCACCAGTGGGATCTGCCCACTCCTGCTCCTTCCTTAACCACATGCCTGGATTTCTGTCTGGCAGAAACCAAAGCACACAACATAATTAGAAACTGCTCTGTTTTGCCCTCATATGAGGTCAGGATGTAGGTAAAACATACAACTGGCATAAAAAGTATCCCATAGTCCACTAAGCTAGGCATAGTTAGCGTGTGGGCTTTCAACAAATCAGTAAATCTACACCAAAAGGAAAAAAAAATAATGCCTGATTTTTTTTTTTTTTTTTACTTTTGACATGTCCATAGATAAAGAACATCAATGAAAAGCACCCTCAGAAGCAAAACTAGGAAATCCTTATTAATGGAAACACTGTATCTGTTTCAGCTGCACTGAAAGCCTTAAAATTACAAGCCTTTTATTTAAGGCAAATACTACATTATTTTTGCTGTCCAAAAGTACAATTAACTCACATTAACAACGCAAAACTCCTTTCTGAAAAGATTTTGCCAAACAGGGAAAAAGGTGCATTTTTAAAAAACACATTAGAAGAGAACTGGAATAAGAGTTCAATATAATGTCCTATAGAACAGACCCCTGCGAGTAGAATTCACCTCACCTGACTGTACCTGTCTACAGCTGTGCTCATCATCTATACTTCTGTAGTCATTAGGGAGACAATAACTCTACAGCACGACTCCTGCAGTCTACTGAAGAGGCCTGTCCTGCTGCAGAGATAGATCTTTACGAAGTATTCCATTTCCCTTTGTTGAAAGTATAACAAGCTCCAATATTGCTTTTCCATACTGCTTAAAGTTAAGATGAATCCCAACTGAAATACCTTTCAGGAAAAACGCATTCCTATTCCTGGCAGTAGATCCAGAAGTCTAAAGGATCTCTCATACCCCCAAAGATGACAGATTATTTTAATCTGCTGGATGTAGCTGATGAAATTGATTATTTCAAGACTGCTGATCTGTTTTTCCATTAAGTGTGATACTGACCTTGTGTTTCCACATGGATTCTTGGGGTGCAGGTGGAAAGGTGCATGGCACTCTGCCATGATCCATGTGATAGGGCAAAGGGAGGCTGGGATCTAGTGGCACCCAAGGGACTGACAATGTGGCAGGTACTGTGGGCAAATCACAATGGGCCTTATGTAAGTTATACGACGCTCTCGTTGCCTTGTCAGGAGAACTCTTGTAGATTGCAACTGATGAATCTCCTGCGGCATGAGTCAATAGATAAGAGCCCTCCTGCAAACTGAAAAGATAGAGATAAAAATTAAAAACACTATTAGTTTGTTTCTTTGTTTCACTTCATCTGACCATTTGATCAGGACAACTAGTAAGTTTCTAATGCTGAAGCAAAGCAACTTTAGACATTTACTTATCTGTCCCTATTTTACAAAAAGACTATGGACAAAAATGAGTGAGTTAAACTGTATTCATAAACGCTTGCTGATTTATGTTTTTCTAATATACTTATAACAAACAAATTTATCATCAATGTACGTCATCAGTTACTTACGTTATATTTCAACAAAACATCTAAGCATATATTGAAAACTGCCCACTTATAGCAAACGGTAACATTTTAATTAACCAGCACCTTACCAAGCATAATGCTTATATGGATAGACCCAAAGAGCAGAATTGCTTTATACACACAGGATTAAAAAGGTTTTCAAGAAGATAAACATCAACCAACTGCCCATATAAAAAAAATCTTAGTGACAAATTACAAAGCGCAAGAAAATTCTTCTGTAATTCAAATTAAGATGCTTCACACAGTGCAAGAAACTTGCTTCACAAAAAAAAAAAAATTACACGCAAAGAAATTTGCAGACTGAAAGCCCTGAAGTAGCTAAATAAAAAAAAAGAAGGAAACGGAACAAAGGTTGCAATGGTGTACAGAGAAAGACGTATGCTGTTATACTAAGCAGAAGGGAACATAACAGTCAGTGTTACTGCTACACATAAAGTAAAAAGACTAAAAAAAATAAAAAGTTAAAGTTCTAAATGTCAGCATACATACATAGTATTACAACTTACTCCTGTGACTGTTTAATTAACTTGGAAGCGTCCAGTCTCCTCTCTTGAGTGTGTGTTTCATAAAAATCAAGCTCTTATTATTTTGCATCATTTACACAAAAACTGTAACCCTAAGAACACTTTGCATGGTATTACATTATGCTGTGCTAGACCTAAAAAATCTAAAATATTTCATGTATCCAAAAAAAAACCTCCACAAAATCAAAGAGTAGACAACTACTCTACAGAAGAAATAGGATCACTTGGATAATGCTGCAAATAAATATAGCCAATAAGAATAGAGAACTTACTCAGACACTTTCTTCAAAATGTGATGAAGTATATTTAATGAATTTGCAGGCCTGTAAAAAAGGAAAAGAAATAGAAAAGTAGTTACTTGTAAGGCTAATTAGAATTTCAAATTCATTATTAAAGAACTACTAAAAATACTCACTTAATCAATCCAAGTTTTTCTCTTAAAATTTCTGGAGAAATCTTTTCTAGCATAATAAGCTTTGATGTAAAAGCATCAATACGCCCTGTAAAATATCAATATATATTTTTTTTTTCCAAAAAGGAAGAACAAACAAATATAAAAGCATAATTTGCAGACGTAATGCATTTTAAAGGGAATAAAAGTTTTTGCTCTTTTACACTGTAGAGCAGTGAAAAGTACTTACTGCACAGTACCTGAAAGTAAAATGTACAGTTCAGTTGCTTTTAATTATGGGTAACTGTATTTGGACTGTCTTCTAAATCAGGGAAACGTCCATGATTCCAGTAAATCTCACACGTTGCATGAGGTCTAGCAAATGTAACTTCATTTTGCCATGGCCTTAATCTTGTCAGCTTGTTTGTATCTTCTCAAATTCTTCTGATGCTTAACACTAGGCTTTCTCACTGTACAGATCACCCAAGTTTATCTTTTAAGGCAAATTTACGTCAGTGTTTAATTTACTTCCTTTTCTATTCTGGTAAGTTATCTGAACATTCATGTTATTTCATATTCTGAGGATTCTGTACCTCTGCCTTTTTTTTTTCCTCTTGAAAAAATACAGCTTACTATTCTGGCCTTTTTCATAGCAAATTGGTAAAGACTATTTATCTTTGACATAGCTAAGAGTAGCAATTCAAAGCTTTCCTCAACACATTTTTATAATAACTGCTGAGGGGAATGGTTTAGCCCGAATTTTCACTTGACAAGCAATAGAGATCATTATCATAGCTTGTACACTGATGTGGTGACTATATCTTATGAAGGAAAGTTCTCTCTCATGTTGAGATTTTCCCAGAAAACTGTTCTATTACAGTTCCCACGAGGAGAATGAGGAAAAGGCAGCATAATAAAAATGACCTGCTCAATACAATTAACTGACTTGCTACAAATTTGCTCTCGTAGGTAGTCTACATGCTTCAATTGTACATTTATAATTGCTAAGCCAAAGCATTTCACATTCAAGGATAAACATTATTCAGCAATTCGTTATATGATGTAAGATGACCAAGTAATAACTCTCTTTTTACTAGATTTTTAAAAAGGCACCAGGACATCTGGTTTCTTTTAAATACCAGTGCATTTGCTGCTTTCCTTGATATCAGTATTTTGTGTAAGGCTAAGCACCTAGGATTAATATTCTGCACTGCTAACTATAAAAAAAGAAACTTGAAGTCATTATAAAAAAAAATAAAAATGGGTTCTCCATTCCTTATTAGTGTCTTGTCAAATCAAAATGTTCTCCATTCTAAACTCATTGACAGCATAGCTGGAAAAAAAAGAAATCTATGAACTACTCATACCTAATTTATATTACTGTATATTATAACTGAGAAGTGACTGACTGAAAACACTTGACATTCAGTAAGTTATCAATACAGTAAGTACTTTTTCCAATCAGTTTTCAAATCGTCTTTATTTAAAAGTCAGTATTATTTTATTTAGGTGAAGGTAAACTATACCTGGGTACTTAATGCCAATTGAAGAATAATATCTGGGACAAAGCATTTCCATTTTTAATCAGCAAAGCTTATCACATTTTTTTTTTTTTACTGATTAAATAAAATATAAGTCCTCGATTTAGGAAATGTGACAGAGATTACTTCCCTTTGCCGATGCAGGATTTCTTATTTGCGTCGTAAGGGGACTTAAAGCAACAACTGAGCAATGTGCTCTACCATCAGGAGGACAGCACACTCTGTTTGAAAATAGTATCTCTGCTTTTGTACAAACTCTAAGTCTATTCTTTGAGAATATATGAAATCAAAAATTCTACTTGATAGCATATCTTGCAATTTACACAGGAAACAATGGGTAAAACTTCCGTTTTCTCTCTCTTCTCCTGAGCTGGCAGCACTGCTGAGTCACTGTGCAGAGCTATGAGATTCTTCCCTCAGTCAGAGTAATACCACTGAAGAACACCAGACAATTATGGGGCACTGGCCAAGGTCCAGAGAACTTTCCATCTAGCAACACAAAGGATTACTAATACTGTGAGAAGAAGTTCTTTCAAGATCCAAGAGCTCCTAAGCAACTTACCATTGATGTCTGCTAAGCACTCAAAACTTCAATTTTAAAGGGTTCACTTAAGATCTATATAGCCTCAGAACTATCTGAATAAGGCGGCAAGTTTTCTAGGTACCGCATTATTAATGGTAAAAATCATTTTTTAATCATTTTTTTCATCTCTTCACAGTTGTACTGTCACGTAAATTTAAGTGCAATAAGTCTGTGTCTTTACTATTGCTAATTTTAAAATTCCTTTATGATAGGTCATATTTCACATTAAAAATTTCATATTGTAGTATGATCTAAGAGGATGACTAGTTCAAGTCTGTCTTTCTGTTTACCCCAAATACATGATAGCAGTACTCTTACTTGCACTTGTCAGAGTAATGAACAAGAATGAGACATTCACCCTATTTTAAGCTGCCTGTAATACAGGGATATTATCACTGTTGGACAATTGTCACTTGCGTTTCAGGAAAAAAAAAAAACTATGCAATTTGAAAGAAGTGTCTAACTAAACCAGGACACTTGCCACAGTTTTTCACAGCTCCCCAAAAACATCAGCTGGAAAGCAAAATTTTACAGCTGCCTTTTAACATTTTTAACCATAGCGGAAAGAAGCCTGAAGTAGAACATGGCAACAGTTTCCTATTAAAAGCTGTGGTAGGTGCTCTTTCACAAAACTTAATGTTGACTTCCATGCATCTATTTTACCTACCTCTATTAGAAACTACATGGTGGTACCAAAAATCCAGAGTCCCCAATCTGCCTACCTGAATAAACCACATATTCTGTCACTATCAAAAGTTAGACACATTCTCAGAGTCCATTCATGTAGCATTTAAAATAAATAAATAAATATATATATATATAGTTGTTGTTAAATAGTTGGGAGGAGGCCTGCCGCACATGCTAGGAGTACCACTTGAACTCCTACAAGCGCGCACACACACACACACACACACAGACACACACACGGATCCCAGGTTTTGCTGCTGGAAGAAGCACATCCAAGAGCTGATAAACAAACATGACTGGAATAACCAGTGTTTCTCAACCTCAGGGACACTTTCTCCTGAGCACAACAGAGAGCCTGTCAGAAGCTCGTCTATCAAAGCCTGCCTGCCTAGGGCTCCACGCCCGTTTCATGGTTTGCAGGACTCTGCACAGTACAGCAGAGACTAAGAAACCTCTGAACCAGGAAGTGGTGACTGCTAATGCCAGAACAACTCCTGCAGCACACAGAATCTTTTCTCCTACATTCCTGCGAGCCCCAGTAAAGGGGTGTTGGCTGGGTGAGCTGTATGCAAACTTCTGCACCCTAGCCATATGTTAAGTATCCTGTTACTGATGTAAGATTAGATAAACGTGCATTCTTTCAGCCTGCATGCTCTGTAAGCCAATCATCAGCCTCTACAAGTTTCCCGATTTCCTCACACTGCTTTGACTCCGGAGAAGCTAATAAAAAAGTTTTCTTGAAGGGGCTAAATTTCAGTGCAGTTTAGTACTGTTCTTCTACTCAAAAAAGAAAATAAATAAATAAATAAAGAAGCTTCGGTAGAGTATGTTAAGATAAATTAGAAATGAAGAACTTCGTATATCACTATTTTGTCTTTGTGAGGAATTTTAGAGGGGGGGGGAACCCACATCAATTATTACTTTCAAAATTAGAAAGTAGAAAAAACTTTTAATAAATATGGACAGCAGACAAAGAGATTCAATCAGCTAAACTATTGTTTAAAATGTACCTGATTTCCCATAAACCTCATACTTCCATGATAAGATGCAAAGTAAAAATTAGGAAAGAACGAACTAAGCATTTCTAAAATAGCATTCTGACATGAGTCATCAAGAGCAAAATGTGTCATTCAGCGCAGAAGTGGAAAGGTTAAGACAACCACAGGCCACAACTGCTACCATAACAACCATAAAAACAGACAAATCTTTCTACAACAGGAAAGCTAGGCCCTGCTGCAGAACATTCATTCACTGTACAAACAGGATTGCCCTCACCCCAAAGCAAACACCAAACATGATGCATTTTGGCTAACTTCTTTAATTGTTGCAGATGTTTCCTTCTAAAACGTTATTAATTACCAGGTAATTAGTATTAGAGATATGTATATATTAAAAACTTTGGTAAAATAATCTGGCCAAATTCTTTATACGTACCTTTTTTTTTTCTCTACAAAACGGTACGTATCCTACTAGACATAACATTTCTTGACTTCTAAAAGAATCATTGTACAAACATGAATACAGCATATTTTACTGCAAGTTTGCTAAGGAAGTTACCCTTATAACACTGAATTCCTAGAATGTTTGGTTTATGTTTTGATTTTGCACAAAATGGTCTTTACACTAAGATATATTTCTGCTAACATGTCCATAGTTTTTATCCCCAATTTATTGTATTTTTATTTTCTGTGCTCTGATTTACGGCTGTAATCTCTTCTACACAGGATTTTTTACAACTTCATTCTTACTGAATATACATTACTTCCCATTCATAGACATTATTACATTATCTTTTGTTTCCATCTGCTGCATGATACAGGACAAAGAGTATCAAGACCATCCCATGATAGGTATGTTTCAAGTCATATCACTTACTAGGAAATAAAATTTCATGGATCAGTTAGATATGGACAATGGAAAATCTGGAAAATGTGGTCATGTAAGTATGATCATCCAGTGTTCAAAGCTCCTGAGCAACACAACTGCTATAAAAAGTTTTTAATAAACTCATGCTATGTATTTTTCTCTTTTCTGCAAAAACAGAAAAAGATTTTCAGTACTTTGAGACATAAGTATACTCTTTTCAAAGCTTGTAATTTCTCATAGTTTTGAACGACAAAACTTGGTCTAGTCTTATCTTGCTTGCTTTTCCTCATTCTCTTATCTGTCTACATGTTATCAGTGTAGAAGTATAAACATTATTGCCAGTTTTAAAAGAGAAAAGTAGCATTTGACCCTTTCCCACACCGAAGGTTCAAAGCTTTAGAAATCAGTATTCTCTAAACCACATACCTGATGGTCTGTTCTTCACCATTTTTGGTATGTGACAACAAATTCACTTAAAACGATTTCACAAAATGATAAAACGTATTATAGAACATATCTCATAAAGAAGTTATTTTTACAGCCCCTACATAACAGTAATTCATGTTGTATATGACTAAAAAAAATTAAATAATGAAGATAACTAATTTCTGAAAATTAGAAGCAGGGTTATAGATACACTTTTATTTGAAAGGCAAATACATGCAGTTACTGAAAAAAACATTACTGGATGCTAACCACCCAAAACTAAAGTTGAAATATCTTCATTCACCACATGGAAAAAATTTTAGAGACAAAACTTATTTAAGATGAAAGTGAAGATCTAAATTAGAAAACGAAACTAAATAAGGATATGTGGAATATACCTGTAATAAATACTTTTCTCATGTTATTCCATAAGCATTCAGACATACATGTTTCTTAAGCAAAAATCAACACAAACTTACCAATGTAAAATAAACATGCAGAATGCAACATACTCTCTGTCCACATCTGACATACTTCACTTTCCGTAAGAGCTTCAACACCATAATAGGCTTGGTATTCCAGTTTTGGCAACAGGAATATTGGAACAACCTACAAAAGTGAAAATATAAGCAAAATCAGCACTGACTGTCAAAAAAAATTATTACAGCATTTGAACTACATTTTGTCACTAATAATAATCATATTCTTCTACTACACCAAGGACTTCATGTAATGGCTCTTGTTTTATGAAACCCATACTATGAGCTTAAGGCTATGCAGACACTATTTAAAGGAAGTTGAAATGGAAGGGGGGAAAAAAAGCCTAGGCAAGCTTTTACAAATAAAATTGAGACTGTATTATTTTGAAGTACCCACTTCTATGCTCTACTGCCCTCTGCAGGAACTTAAGAAAAAAACATAATTATACTAATTTGCTCATTCTTAGAATTCTGCCATTTATTCACCTTGTCAGAAACTCACCTTTGCATGTTTAACAGAGAAAATATAAGCCTCTCTCCATTGACAAACTAAGGCTTGAATTCCAGCAGTTGTTTTCAAAAATAAACAGTGCTCAAATTCTGATTAGAAAACTAAGCAGCTATTCACAGGCTTTTATATGCAGTGGACAGCAAAGCTAGGATAATTCTTCAAAATAAGATTCGGAGCACAGAATCTTAACAAGTAATCAGGGCTATTGAGACCAATTTCTATTTCAACAAAAGTATAAACACCTCCCAGAGTGTATGTATACCTGCCTACCACCATTCTGGTATTTTCGGGAGGGAGATGCCAGATCACATTTGTCAAATGATTGTGAGGACTCTTGACAAAAAATGAATTACTGAGAATTCCAGAATAAGCTTTTTTTGTCCTGATGTAACGAGGACCTGATATAAAGAGGAATGTTTAGATTTCACTTGTACTTGAAGCATTTTAGCTCTTAAGACAAGCAATTTGCTAAAATGTATTCCATAGTCTTTTCAAGCAATGTACTTATGATCCTGAACAACCTCAAAATGTTTGGTGAAAAACTAATTGGTGCATTAACTTTTAATAGTTCAAACTGATTTTATGTGACTATAATTATATATATACATATTACTGAAATAGAGGTGTAATAAGAAATGCAGAACTACATTTATCTGTTTTAATCAAGAAGGTTTAAAAAAAAAGTTGCTTCTCTTCCTAGAGCAAATATTTACTTAAAAAAATGTACACCATAGAGTTACAATTCAAATGTGTTAACTGTCTGAGGGAAAACACATGTGCTATGAAGAACCATGAATCCCAGAGATACTAAAGGAACAAATTCCAGTTGAGCACAACGTAAAAACCAAAAAAATCTAAACCAACCAACCAAAAACCCTGACCAAAAAAAGCCGTACCTTTTGATCTTTTTTCTTTTTATGGGAATGTGGCAACGGCTTCACTTTCTGCACATTGCAACGCACAAGTAACAACAGATCATCCAAACTGAATAGCTTATACACAAGGTTGCCATCCTGAGGTGCTTTATACTCTGAAGGGTTTTCCGCAAGCATCTGAAGTTCATCTGACAGCTTTCCTATAGAAAAAATAAAATTTAAAGTGACAAAACTTGCATATACTTCACCATGAGGCTAATTAGCTTTTTTTCCCCTCTCACGGTAGCTTTTTTGTTTGACAATAGTTTGGGGGTGAAAAGCCTGCTCATTAGGCACAAGAAGTCACTTTTTTTTTTTTTTTTTAAATGATTTTGGAAAATGTCTACTGTAACTTCTAAAGAGTACATTATTAAATACTCCCCCATATTTTATCCTACTTATTGTATTTCTTACACAAACAGACCATTCTATATGAATCGAATTGAAAGGCTGTTTTCTATGTCACAGTCACTCAACATAAAGAGACAAAAAAAATACTTGGAATGAATGCCTACTGAGAGCTGCCATCTATTTATTAGTTACTGAAACAGCTCAAGCCTCTGGATTAGATAGTGGTGTAAAGATACTGTTAAAAAATCATATCCAAATAAATGTAACAGAAGTACTATTAGGATTTTCTTCACACAAAAGAATTACAATGTTTTTTCTCCTAAGTTTTAGTGAACTGTCTCAATTTTACTCCCTACCCTATGAACACTGTTACTTACTCTTTGGCACACCCTGAAAAAGCCATGTCCAGGTATTCCTAGATGAGCCACTGGGATTGGAGGCAGGACTTGGCAAAGTTTCTGCATGGGAAACCACTGATGGCTTTGGAGATTGAGGCACATGAGCTTGCATAGCAGCAGAACTATCACAGCTCACTAATGGCTGCTCATGACCTTTTTGGGAAGGTGACTTAAGGAGTTCTGTTTGCATTTTCAAAATCTGTCCAACAGGATCAAATTCTTTGGACAACTTTCTTGTTAGCATTCTGGAAGCACTTTCTCCCTGATCGATGACTTCTGAGCAATCAGTCATACTTGCTGATGGATTTTGGGTGGGGGAAGGTGACTTGGAAGTCCGTGCTGAGGTACGAGAAACAGTGTTTGGTACAGTTGTTTTGCAAGAATCAGTGTTTTTACATTCTGTATCAATTATCAAACGATCTTCATCAGTGTCACTACTGCATAAAGGAGTGTATGTCTCATTTTTTTGTGCAGCTTCAGACTCTTTCTTGAAACTAACAGCATTATATGAAGTATTTAATTTTGTTTCATTGTCTGATACTTTCTTGTTCATGACATGCTGTGCTTTGTTCAACTGTACCTCCTCCGACTGAAAGTTTTTATGAGATGAGTTTTCTCCAGGGCTGAAGCATAGAACACCACATGATGGAAACTGCATGCTGGAATTCGATGAAACTCCTTGCTCAGAAACTGAGGTTTTTCCTTGTTCAGCTTCACTGTTTACAGCGGATGTCTTTTTCTTTCCTAATTTTAGGTCATGTGACAAAACTTTACCAGCATTACTAACTGTAGGAGAAGTATTTTCTGTTTTAGAAATCCTTGAGAGTTTGACAGCTGCACCAAAAGTTTCCAGTTCTGTAACATCATCATCAAACTCCATTCCTGTGTCATTTGGAAGAGGAATCTTCCTGTATTCGCAGGTATCAGAAGCCATCTTAACACAGGGAGAAAAAGAAAAATATAATACAATCAAACAGGCCAATAAATAGAATGCATGAATCACAAATGAGACACTGCCAAGTTGGAAACCTGAAAACTGTTCTACTATCCACATTTTGACTGTTGGGAGACAGGGGCCGTTAATGAAAAAATGCCAGTGTTTCATGTGGAATATCTTAAACCATAGGTATTGAAAGGCCTTTCAAAAGAGAAGAAAAGCCCATAGAACTTTTACTTCCTAAATAAACCAGTCAAAATATATTTTAAAGAAGTAAACATTAAATCTGAGCTGAAGACAAAAAAGAAGCATTTAAAGGAACTAGACAGACAGACATCTTTAAAGACAGAGCCTGTACCTCAATAGTAGAAAAACTGTCAACAGGAAACCTAAACTTGCCTTTATTAAGACACAACAAGTAACTTAGGAACTATAACCTAGTAGGTTTTTTTGTTTGTTTGTTTCATTTTGTTTTACCCAAACAAAATGTGAAGCTACTTACTTCCCACTGAAGTAGATTGTCCTCAGCTGGTTTGTCCATCAAAACATCAGAAACTGAAACGTAAGACTTCTTAGATGCTAGGAAATCTATTGGAATTTCATGGAAGACTTGGTTCCTCTCTCTTACTGTCATTTCCTTTTTCAGAAGAGGTGAGTCAATGTAAACCACTTTAGCTGGTTTGCTATCTTTTCAAAAAAGGGAAGTCATTGAGTTCGTATTAAGAGGAAGGAAAAAAAAGACCACTGTACAATTTAAACAATAAATCTTTGAACTTCCAAATATGTTCAAATCTGTTCCACATTCACACTAGATGAGAAAGTACGCTCTCATTCACTATCAATGGAAAATAAAAGTATGTCCAGATTAATAGTGCAAATTATGATCATCCTGAAGCAGCAATACAGAACACATTAACAGTTGATTACATTTTAAATGCAATTCTACATAGAGAATTTCTAAGTAAGAATTAAGGATTCAAGATTCTTCATATCACATTAAAGTAATGGCCGCAGTTTAAATTTCTTCTACCCAGTAACTAGATTAGGGCTCTGCTGCCCCACTCCCTTTTGTTTACAACTTACATATACATCATTAGTAAATTCATCCAAAACCAAAGGCAATACCCAGGCCAATATTATACAGAAATCAATGGCACAGGTGGGCTACACTATCTCTGTTTTAGAAAAATCTTAGAATTAAGAATCGTAGAAACAAAAATATTAATGCAAGATGTGGAGGTGAGGGGTGTGGGCAATGGATATAGAGAAGAAACCCTTTAAGAAACATTATGTAATGCTAACACACTCACAGCCCACTCCACTGGCTCTCAGCTCTCACCCCACTGGCTGTTAACTTTGAATCTAAAAGTTAAGCTTAAAAACCATAAAGCTGGTATGAAAGGAGTCAGGCACATCATTACAGATAAAGTACTTAAATGTTTTGGTAGAAAAATTAAAAACTTGTAAAATGTGCAGATATTTGCTAGCTACTATTATCCAAGAGTTTGCCATACAAATCTGTGTGAAGTACACACAACAGACATTTCAAGATAATATTCATTACTAATACTCATAATGGAGAAAAAAAAGGGGTAACAAGGCAGTCTATATTCAAATTACTGATGGGGTGCTTGACAAAAGTATAGTATTCAGATGATTATTCAAAACATTTTTCATTGCGATTGGGAACATGAATAAATAATGAATGTTCATGGAGTACATTCATTATTCCATGATCTGAATTGGTCCTTTTAATTCAAGAAGGCACTTGCTCTTATTCTTTTTTATTTAAATAAAACTCCAGAGTTTCTTTTTATCTTATTGAAACCTGTTCATTTGATAGTATTAACAGCACCATGCAGTGTTTTCTTACCAAGGAGCAGAGTTTACAGTTTTAAGAAGCAAAAGGACATTTAACTGACTTTTTTTTTTTCCCCCCAACTGGAAAATAGCTCTCTCTCTCCAAACCCAACATTAATGGCCATACCTATAGCGGTTGTTACTATTCTCAGTAACAAGGAGAATGAGGTGTAGAAAACTATGACACATCCTTGCTATTAGCCTTCCTCTTTGATAACAGATGGCATTCTATAATCAATGGATTTTTTGAATTATTTTTTATGATAACTGCACTTAAATTACCATTGTTCTTTAAAAAGCATAGGTATATGACTCATTACCAGATTACACTTGAAAATCATTTACTTCAGATTTTTACCCTTTAAGGGGTATGAACTGAATCAGCCAGATTTTATTGCTTTGTTAGTTTTTTTAAATTAAAAACATGTAAGCATTTGAGAAACTTACAGCTACATTCTAGAGGGCAGCTTCTTCAGAAAGGGTTAAGAATCTGAACTTAGAATTACAATTATGATTTTCATTAACCCAAACTAAACTATTTTATTATCATGTAAACTAAACCAGACTATGTTCTCCCTTCCCTCAGTTGATTTTACTTGACATACTGATTTCTTGTTCTTCAATCAGCTGAAAACAGATTATGAGTATATATAAAAGACTTCGTGGACAAAAATGTAGTTTTTGGAAAAAAATATACTGTACCTGCAGCAGGGATCATCTTAACACAAACTGGAATTTCCCACTGTTCCTTGTAATTTAGTCCATGGTTATTCAGCAAAGTAAATAATGACTGATTACTTAAAACAACTTGAGGAGAGTATTTCAAAGCAAGTTTTTCTGCATTTGAATCTGAACTAATATCCTAAACAGAAAAAGTTAGAATTGAAAGGTTTTTTAAGAAAGACATTGAATTTTAAATTCAAAACCAACCAAACAACTAACATAGATTAACTTCCACCCTTACAGAAGCCCAAATATGACCGGAATCAAAGGAAAAAGTAAAAAAAAAAACAAAAACAAAAAAAAACACTCTCCTTAAGGTTTTTGTCTGAATCCTACAGTTCCACCTTGCAGCATAAGAAAAAACGTCTGTCCTGGTTCCAGTTAGGACAGAGTTAATTTTTCCTCCTAGTAGCTGGTAGGGTGCTATGTTTTGGGTTAGGATGAGAAGAGTGCTGATAACACGCTGATGTTTTAATTGTTGCAGAGCAGTGTTTACACCAGGCCAAGGACTTTTCGGCTTCTCGCTCTGTCCTGCCAGCGAGCAGGCTGGGGGTGCAGCAGGAGCTGGGAGGGGACAGACCCAGGACAGCTGACCCAAACTGGCCAAAGGGGGATTCCATACCATCTGACGTCATGCTAAACAATATATAGGGGTGGCTGGCCGGGGTGGGGGGCCGGCTGCTCGGGGATAGGCTGGGCATCGGTCAGCGGGTGGTGAGCAATTGCATTGTGCATCACTTGTTTCGTACACATTATTATTATTAATACTATTATCATTATCACTATTATTATTATTATTGTTATTATTATATTCCTGTCTTAATATTAACTGTCTTTATCTCAACTCACCGGCTTCACTTTCCCGTTTCTCTCCCCCATCCCAGAGAGGGAGGGGGGAGGGTGAGCGAACGGCTGTGTGGTGTTTAGCTGCCAGCCGGGTTAAACCACAACAATGTCTTATCTTGTATCTTTCTATTAATTCCTACTAATTTGAATTACTAGGTCAAACAGGAATTTGGAGGATAGTAAAATATAGGAACACAATGTAGAAGAAAAAACAACACATTCATTCTAACATATATTACAGATGTTCATGTAAGTTAAGTAATGGCATCATAAAGCAGTCTAACAGTAAAGCACAGTTAAAACTGCACAGTTGTTTGAATACAAATTACCTCTAAAGAACCTTAAATATACAAATATGAAGAATATAAACTGAGATGACAGAAGTAGAAAAATTATGAATACAAGTTCCCATGAAAAGAGGAGGTTGAGCATGCTCACAAGGTGGAAGAAGAACAATTAAGAACTGTGGAGATAATGGAAGCACAGGAGCCCTAAGGGCCATGAGGGAGAACATCTAGCCATATTCTTTTTTCTGCCACCTGAGACAACCTGAGAAATAGTAGTTTACAGCTCTAACACCTTCTATGGTCACCTCCGCTGCTTTCTTAAGCAACAAACGTCTTTGCAATTGCACTGTCTCTGTTGAGAGGTTGGCTTCTGATACATGAAAAAAAATCCTTAAATAGGTGGATAGCAAACTGTCTGGAATAAACAGTCAAACTAAGCAAATTATACAGAATGAAAACACTAATCCACTTTCTCTGAGGATGAACACAAACAGCAACAGCAGGTACTTAACAACAAGGTGGAATGGAAAAGTTGTTCAACTCAGACATGGAGTTTATGCTGTTTAGCAAAGGAAATTTCCAGGTTAAGGAAATGTAATCCACTTTTCAGAAAACTAAACAGTCTAAAGTATTTTTTCTTATTGTCAGAACTGCTTAAATCAGAAACCTTCACCCACCCTCCTCCCCCCACCCACACCCCAGCTTTATAATTGCAAAGCAGAATTTAAATGGAACAATAATAAACAGTTCTATCTAGCTTTCACAATGTATTCTAATTAAAGGGCCTCTCTAATATTTCACAGAGAGAAAAGCGAAGTCCCTTCATGAGGCACTAGCTCAAAAACGCCATAAGCTGATTTTCAAAGAAGACAGTATGATTGCTATACGTGAAATACTACACAAGTAACAACACAGTACATTTTTGTATGCTACAGTATGTGTAAGATGAAGACGAAAATGATGAAACTTAATGCTGCCACATAAGAAGAAACAAATCACTCTTTACTACAATATATGCCATAAAAATTACAATAAAAAGGTTACTTACATTTTGCATAATAGAAGCCTTTTTATCTGGAGTTATAAAAGATGTAACAGTTTTATAATCTGTGGGCAGCTGAACAGGCATGGTAGGGAAATATGCTTTACCATATCTTGCTGTGCCCTTAACGAAAATAGAGCAATACCAGGAAACAACTTTAACTGAAATCATGATGACCCAACATTTTTGTAATGAAAGATATTAAGAATTTATGCAGGTGCAAGTTAGTGTTACGTTAAGAAGAAGAAAAAAAGTACTATTAACATACAATTTTTAGTTGTAAGCATACAATGAAGGGGGTTAACAGCCTTACTGCCAAGAATAATTTTATTATTTTTACTCAAATGCTTTTCACTGAGTTATAATCCCAAACCAAGCATTGGATATTACTTATAACAAATTCAATCTTGGCATAACACAATTCGGATACAAATACACTTATTTGAGAATAACAACAGAACAACAAGTATATGTAGGATATTACCATTACAAGAAGAGTTTTTTCCAGCCTAAAGGTCAACTGTGTGTTAAATTTTCCTCCCATGATACTCATGATCTCCTGGAGTGTGTAAAACTCAGGAAACTTCTTCACGTGTCCAATACAAGCACTGAATAATTCCTAACAAACAAACAAACAAAACCTTTAAGCATTTGTGTCTTTCATAAGAATTTCAATAAACTTATTTCCTGCAATTGCCATACTTCCATTTCAATATTCTTCCTGTAGAGAATACAGAAATAGCTAGCGGAGTACTGTCAAACTTTGGAGGCATGTTCTGAGCAGAAGTTAAGATTGATTATTATTGCTTAAGATAGCTGTAAACTGTAAGATAAAAAAAATCACAAATCCCCCCCGTTTTTTTTTAAAGCACGATTTTTGTCATCATGTTTCCAAACTGTGTTAATGGGAGAAAAAAATTATCTTGTACATGAAAACCCACAAAATAAAGCATTCTCATGAAATAAAAGCAATCCTTCCGACTTTAACTATACTTTCTACTCTCTAATAAGGACATTTATTTTTCTGTTTTATTCTGTAAAATAAAGTGATATGGTACTTACTAGAACAGACAAATTTTTGCAAGAAGTATTTAACTAGGCCACTTTAATTAAAGCGTGATACTATGTGGAAAAAATCAACAGAAAGTCAACCTAGTGATGGGAAAGTTAATCAAATCTGTATTCTGGAATTCTTTTCCCGAAGTGTGTTATTAAACCAAGAATGATATATGAATTGCAGTCATGTTTGATTTTAGAATCGTCTAACTGGATATTTAACACAGCATAAACTTGCAGATGGTTATGATTAAAGCCTGATTAACCTCTGATTAAGGTGACTTTGTAACATACTACTTCGGAGGAAAGCTTAACATTCTGCTCAATATGTGCTCCAGTAGTGTGTGTTTATTTTCAGATTGTCAATGTAAATGCACTTAAGGAATGATTTCTTCCTTCCCAATAGGAAGATCTCACATTGACGACTTACCATACCTTTCTACAGTATTGCATTCAATGACCTCACTTCTGTCATATCTTACTGACTCCAGCTGAACTGTGGGCCAAGTCACGCTGGACAGCCTAAGTGGAATTCCATGTCTCAACCAGACATGGAATCAGCAGAAGTTCTGGGAACATCACATCCCATGAGCAGTGTGTATGTATCTTAATCGTGATTTCAATATGATTGTTTAAGAAGGGTACGAATTAAAAACGGCACTGACAATTACCTCAGTATAAAGTACTGCATCTTCAGAGATGTTATCGTAGTCTTGGGAGCAGCTTTTTGCAGCATTTTGAGCAAATTTCATAAATTCTGCAACTTCATTGTTTACTGCTTCTTTCATTTGCTGGGAAGGGGAAAAAACAATTCTCATTTTTAAGTCACAGTGGACTCCTGTAGACTATGTATGTAAACAGCAAAATTTCCAGAGAGGTAGCACAGGCAATGGGTATGAGGAAGGGCACAGATTCCATTTCATGATCAATCTGGCAAGTCTCTGCATGTCTCCAATTTCACAATTAAAAAAAAGGCAAAAAAAGTTTGCAAGATTACGCTCACTTCCTTTAAAAACAAAGGAAAACAGAGCAAGCTCTTTTTGACCATGCATTGGTGGTTGGGAAAAAAAAAAAAAAGAGGGGGGTTACAAGACACTATTGGAGCAAGTTTACATGATGAAGTGAGGTTATCTGAGCTCTGACTTAATAAGCAATTACAGCGTAAATAACAATGCAGTACATACTGATTTGCCCAGAGAAGACTTTCCCACAGATATAGTACTAAACAAAGGAAACGGCATTTACAAGGAAGCACAGGATACCAAATGCAATGGCTCTAAAACGTTTACTGATTAATTATGATATATAGCATTCAGCTAAAATTATACAACCAACCAACATGAAACATTTTAGCTCCCGCTAAAAAGAAAAAAAAGGGAATAGCTTTCAATTAAAAAAAAAAACTTTCCATTTATTTAAAAATGTTACTCCAAATACCTTAAACCTTTATTGCCACTCACAATACCATATTAAAAGGGAGTTATGACAAATTCAATTTTAAAACACTTCTGCTACATTGTAAGACTCTCCTCTGTGATATTCATGTGTGTATGAATCTACACATACAGCTTACCAGATACGTGAGTAATTCCCTTTGATTTGCTGCATTGAGTGGAAAATGGTTGTTTTTTTTTGAGAACTTAGCCATCAGATATAAGTATGTTTTCTGCTCCTTCTCAGTCAAACAAGAAGTAAATGGATAGGGGAGTCTAGGTTCTGGAAAAGGATGATCATCAGTTGTGGATTTAGCATCCACCTCAAGTGGATCTGCAGACTGTATGTTACAAGTCTGTTTGTTTTCTGAAGAGTTTGCCAATACCTCCACATTTTTCTTTGCCACTCTGAAAGAAAAGTAATAAGCGAAAGAACTTATGCTTTTCACATGAAGAGTAATATTTTTCAGAACTAATAAAGACAGTCATGCAAGATTAAATTTCAAATTCAGCAAAATGCACCAAGTGATACTGTCCTATTCCAATTCCTAGCCTAAGTCCTAGGAATTTTCTTATTCTGAAACTTCACCCGGGCCATCAGACTAACCGTTAGTACCAACAGCAGGTTTGACATTGATTTCAAGACCAAAAAAAGGGTTTTTAATCTTCTTTTTAAAAGGTGTATATATTCATTTGTATAATGAATATTGAGACTAAAAGCTATATATGAAACTCTGATTCTTTGCTCTGGAAACACATCAGTGAAATGACAGCCTCAACATTTCCTCATTAGCTGATGCGTGTTATTCAGAAAATTTGCACTCAGAGAGGCCTACCTTATGAGTTGACATTATGTCAGTAAAGGCGAAAGACTACATATAAAAAGCCTTTCTTTCCCTGTGAAAAAAATTAAATGAAAAACTACTTAACTGTAACAATAGGAATTCCAGATCTCCTTAAAGATTTTTGCTAGGAATAGAGTATACAAGTTTCATTTTCAGTTCTGAACAGTGCTAAAATTATTTGCCAAAAATGGCACTGGGCTAAGGTAAGGAGTGTTAGCATCCCTCACAACAACAAAGAAGTAACATTATAAATCTGGTTCTTAAAACAACCCCGGTACGTGAAGACCAGCTTAGCCCTGCTCTATTTAAATTAAGTGGTTTTTACAAAGAAAATACTTAAAGTTAACAAAATGAACATTAACTGCTGATCTTGGAAAAAGCATATTTTTAAGATACAGTTTCAGCAGTAGAAAACATCTCAAGAGTTATTCAAACCCAACAGTATCACATCCACAGTTCTTAATAATACTTCACAGCTGTCTCTCTGAATATGAGAATGTGTCCATCCTTGTGGCACAAACTGGCAAATTTAATTAAGCTGCAGCAGCAACAAGATGCTGACTCAGATATGCCAATGTAAGAACGTCAAGAAATTTTAGCAGCTTAAATTGGCTATATTCAGCACTGAATGAAATGGCAGCACATCAAGATCATTTCAGTATGCAGTGCTGTCACAATCTTCATCAGGGTGCAAACCAAAATAATCTGACAGAGCTTTTCTGTCCATATTTACAGCATTATACTTTATTTAAGCTGACGGCTTAAATTTTTCCCCTTCATTTTATCAGCAACCTGTCTTTACAGTTTCTATGGTGAGAGAACATACGCTTTAGTAAATATTTCTCAGAAACCCCAATATACAAATTGACATGCTTCCTCCAGCTTTTACTTTCATATTTACCCCAACAGGTTACATTTCTCTTCTTCTTGATGATGGCCACTCAACCCAGTTCCACTGATATCCCAATTTTTTTGATTGCAACTTCTTTCCAAGTATAAACCCTCTTCTACCATACACAACTGAATGTAATCACACTCCTAAGTACAGTCATGTATTCTCCAAGCCCCTCCTCCCCCCCCCTTTTTTTTTAACCTCATCGAATGGAAGAATCCTACAGCAGTATCAAATAATACCCTGTGAGGATTGTGCTCATCTCAGTCAGCACAAGGATGGTTATTCCAACATAGATAAACCCAGCAAAACACTTAAATCCTTTTCTCTAGCTAAAGATGTAGGACATGGAGAGACATCTATTCCTCTACAAAGCATGTTTTCAGTATCAGTTAATGAAAACAGAGCAATTCCCTTTGGAACAAATTACTTCTCCACGTGCTAATTTCCTCACTTAGAGCACAGCAGCTACCTGAGTTTCAATCCCCATTTTCCATTATGTGAATATTCATCCATCAAGAGCAGCTTTCAGTTCTATCTCCCTAGCAGCTGGAGGCTTTCTTAAAACAAACAAACAAACAAGGGAATAGCCTAAATACAATATTCCAGCTTTTGAAACCCAGCAGTACATAGTATTATCTATGCCAAAATTATTTGCGTCCACAGCATTTCACTTCACATCCTTCAGCTAACAGCCTATATGGTTTTCTGATTATCCAAGGAATTAGTTGAATCTCCACTGCAGCTAATATGCTGTTGTTCCATGTAAACAGTGCTAGGTACTTCCAAAAGACACAAGTAAAAAGGATTTCAATGCATAGAAGCATCAGCCTTCTACAAAGTGAGAAGACAAGAGACTGACAACAATTGTTAGAAAGAGTTAGGTCTGGTTCATGGGTTGCAGACTCTTTATCATGGCTGTGTGCTTCAGCCCTCTTTGGTAAGCAAAACCAAGACAAAAAAAAAACACATAAAAAAACCACCAAATCAAACCCCCCCACACATCCAACACCGAAACAAAACAACCCTCCCAAAAATACAAGCCCCATTCTCCAAGACAGTAAAGACCAGAGGTCCCAACCTAAACTCACCTCCCTTGTGTGGTTTCACATCAGGAAAGGCACAGCCCAGCTGCTGCCCCACACAGCCATTACCAAATCATTCCACATCCGATAACATACAGTATGCTCGCGAAACAATAAAACCATGTATAAATTCAGAAGAACAACTACAAAGAGCATAAAATTATAACAAAGTATACCTGTTTGATAAATTCCATAGTTCATACAGGCTTGGAGACAATGAGTATTTTTCATAAATTTCATGTGAGAAAAATACTTCACTGCCATTTTTTGGTGGAATATCCCTGATAATAAAGAACAAAATAAGAACATTGCAACACACAACAAATTAAAGGCCAAATCTGACCCCAAGGAACAATGAACGGCATTAATTATTAAAAACTGGAGACTATCTATACAGCGTTCCACCCTTCCCTTCTCAGAGAGCCTATGTATGCAGTGTCAAATTCCCTAGTGGTTTTTAGTAGTTAACACCTTCTTCATGGTCCAAAAAGAACAATTTAATTAATTCTTTGCATAAATTCTGGATGTGGCTACAGGGACTGATGTAGTTATATGCCTTCAGAGGTTCATAGATCAAACCCCACCAGAGTAAATTAGCTAGAATTTGGAGAAAAAACACAGCCATCCTGTTTATGTTTCTTCATAAAAGGGAGGTCGTCTTTTAAACAGCCCTTGCCATCTGAACGGTGCTTTTGCTTTGGGATGAAGCCCTTCCAGTGTAGAGTTTACACAACACCCATCTTCCCAAACTGCCTTGAAAGGCACGAGGAAAGATTTGTCTCCTTCACTCTTTAAAAAAATAAAATAAAATAGTGACTTAAAATGACGTCACTTCTCTGTAGTGATTTTCTGTGTAAAACCAAACCCAGCACCTCTTACCAGGCTGCCCGCCCCCTCTCCTCCCCTCCGCAAGACGAACGGCACAAAATGGCGCCGCCCAGCCCTCGGCCCCCGGGCCCTCGGCGGGGCGGGAACTGAGACCCCAGCCCGCCCCGCCCCGCTCCCGCCCTGGCGCATGCGCGCCGCCGCCGTGGTGCCAGTGGGAGCGCGGGGCGAGCCTCCCGTCCGCCGCCGCTCCTGAGGCGCACCCCCGCGGGACGGGGGGCGGCGGGGAGCGCAGCGCACCCACCAGGCCAGCCGCTGCTCTGCCGCCGCCATCTTGGTGCCCCCTCGGGGCGACGGCTCCGTCGCTCGCTCGTCCCGCCGCTGGCCGAGCCCGCCCTCACGGCGCTGGCCAATCAGCGTAGCGCGCGCGGGGATCGGGTGTGCTGAGGCAGCCAATGGCGACGTAGGCGCGGGCGGCCATCTTGTGGCAGGGGCCGCCGCTGCAGAGGGCGGCGAGGGCGAGGGGGCGGGCTGGCTGGCGGCCGCAGCGCTCGCTTCGGGGCAGGAGGTGTGTCTGAGGGGGCTGCCCTGGGGGCTCTGCCCCGACTTCGCAGTCCTCGCTAAGGTGTGGCCCCGGCCAGGCACTGGGCGCCTTGAGGCGCCTGTTCCCGCCTTGGGTTCGATGAGGAGGTCGAGCTGGGCTCTGCCGGGCGGTTGGGCCCTCAGGGGGTTGGGGCCGCGTGTGAGGGCCGAGGTGCCTCACAGTGGTTGCTGCGCTAAGCAGCTTTCCTCTCTTTCCTGGGCTTTCAGTTTTCCTGGGTTACTTGATAACAGCAGGGCAGAACCACAAAATTCCCTCCCCCCCTTTTTTTTGCTGATGATGAGGCCTCCCAGTGTGGTGAAATAGGGAGTTCAAATGTTCTCAGTACCTGTAGATTTACATGATGGAAACTCATTTGTTTGTGGTTTTGTAAGAAAAAGTGATCCTCTTCACAGCTTTACTGATGGAGAAATGAAGAGGAATGCATATTGTAGCAAAGCATTCAGAGCACCTAGTCCTGTAACTAAAACTCTGGAGATTGTATACAAACGCATAACAATATTGAGATGATTCAGAATTTTCTAGAGTACTGCATCCAGGTCTGGGGGTCCAGTACAAGAGAGATGTGGGCCTGTTGGAGAGGGTCCAGAGGAGGGCCATGAAGATGATCGAAGGGCTGCAGCACCTCTCCTATGAAGACAGGCTGAGAGAGCTGGGGATGTTCAGTCTGGAAAAGAGAAGGCTCTGGGGAGACCTCACTGTGTCCTTCCAATAGTTGAAGGGGGCCTACAAGAAAGATGGGAAAATTGTCTTTGGCAGGATGTATGCTGATAGGACAAGGGTTAATGATTTTAAACTAAAAGAGAGTAGAAGTATATTAGGTATTTGGAAGAACTTTATTCTGGGTATGGTGAGGCACTGGAACAGGTTGCCCAGGGAAGCTATAGATGCCCCATCTCTGGAACTGTTTAAGGCCAGGTTGGATGGGGCTTTGGGTAACCTGGTCAGGTGGGAGGTGCCCCTGCCCATGGCAGGGGTTTGGAACTAGGTGGTCTTTAAGGCCCCTTCCAATCCAAACCATTCTGTGAGTCTTTGTCCAAAACCACCAGTCAAGGAGTCTCTAGGTTGCAGTTCAGCATTAAGAAAATGGTCTGATTTTAATTTTGCTCTTTTTTGTATCTCAGATAGAGGCAGAAAGGTTTTCATTTCTCAATGGAGTCACCCAGAGCCTATTCTTGGAGGTAGCTTTATGAGGAGTAATCTTACTTCAAAGCTCAGGTATGGTGGCAGTTACTTAGCACAATGTTTAGAAGACTTGCCCAGATTGTGAATGTGTCAAGTTAAATCCAACTTCAGTCTGGCATCTCCCTAAAGTCTGCACTGTCCTTTTTTTTTTTTTTTTTGAAGTGATATACTTTCTAAACATGATTTTTCTATTTCTGTGACATAAATGTGAGCACCAGGACACACTTTTTTTTTGCTGTGAGGATGACCAAGCACTGGCAGAGATTGTCCAGAGAGGCTGTGGAGGCTCTTGGAGACAGTCAAAAGCCACCTGGACATGGTCCTGGTCCAGCTGCTCCAGGAGGCTCTGCCTTAGCAGGGGTTTGACCAGATAGTCTCCAGAGGTCCCTTCCAACCTCAAACATTCTGAGATTCTGTGACATAGTTGGGGATCAAAGCCACCACATCCTAACCTACTGTTCAGCTTTTGTTATGGGCAGACATGGGAGTCCACAGATTGTCTCTCATTTCACTGTATGTAATTCTTCTGTTTTACTTTGAACGGATGTTGCCTAACATATCAGTGGCTAGTTCGTCTAGTGGATAGTATTATCTCCTGTGAATGGAGAGATTGGGCAGAAATCACATCCTGAGGATGAGAAAATTAAACTTGGAATTTCAATGTCTGAGAGAGTGCTTAAGTCATGGAGTTTGCCCAAGAACAAATGGCACTACTTAGCACTAGCTCTAGGAGAGCAATGGCTTCCATAAATTTTTATTTGGAGATTCAGTATGTAGGGGAAGGCTTCCAGATGCAGTGCTTCAAAGATGAATGCTAATAACTAATTCTGGATTATGGTCAAGCAAATTAATACTGAGCTGTTAAAGCTCTGCCAAGACCGAGGCATTGCTGGCTAGAGGTACAAAGAGAATTTTACATGCCTCAAGTCTTAAGACAGAAATCAAAGGTGCCTCCAAGTTAGCACAACAGAGGGGAGTTGCAACTTTGAATTTTCATGCCTAAATAATACTAAAACTTCAGTTTTGATCCATGAATCCTCTTTCAGAACTAGCCCAAAGCACAATCTCCAAATTCACTGGTTAGTTTTTAAGCCAGATTTCTTGTATGGTGCACTTGAAGCAGCAAACAGTGATGTAAAAGAAGACACTTTCAAGGATAGGGAAGCTAGACTGATCCAAAATAAATCTGAGGATGTTTATGCTCTTCTTGGCCAAAAGGGGAGCTTAAAGGGTGTTGGGGAGTCTTCTTATTTCCCTGCTATCAAGTGTTACTTGATTTACGTAACACAAACCTCTGATATATGTGCCTGAAAGCACAGCCTAATTTTGTAATTGTCGGTCTCTTGAGGATTAAACCTAATACATATCAAGATTCAGAAAAACACAAGATTTTACTAAGAAAGAGAATCAAGACAGATTTTTCCATTAGAAGCTGAAGTTTTATTACAGGATAACAGTACATAAAGCACATCTAAAATCGATGTGTTCAATGCACTTAATAAAGGTAATGTAATATTAAAGGTACAGTTTCTAAGTACAATATAACAACATTCATATTAGAATGAAAATTGGAGTATTTAAAAGACAACATTAAATCTCTTATTTTTACAGTCGTATTTACAAAATGAATCAAAATACTTTTTTTTGGAACTGAGTAAAATAACAAACTTGAATATAAGCAGGCTATCATAAGAGTGAATTGGAAAGGTCCATGAAAGTGAAAAGTTAAGTGATTGGGTAAAGATCATTAGCAAAGGTTTAGTACAATACCACTTTAGTATTCCTCTTGATGGCTTACGTTTTATGGTGGCTAGAAAAGGAATTTATATATACTGTACATATAACAGCATACATTTACATGTACAGTATAGTTTCATTTGAAGTTGTATTTACAGAAATTTGAGCATATCACTCAACGAGGTTTTTGAAGTTCATGTGCTTAATCCTCAAACTGACGTATATTTGAAATCATCATTTATTCTTGTTTTGTTATGTTGAACATTTAGTCAACAGGGAAAATATGTTAACCAAATGGTTTTGCATAAATATATCAAACTATTAAAATTAAAACAATAGGGAGAACGTGTTCCTAGCATTATGTGTAAGTTAGTACATACAAATTTAAGAGCGACTCCTTTTCTTTTTGAAAATATCAAAAGGTGACTTAAATCAACAAGGGAAAATAAAATTGTCATGGCTTATATTTAAGTAAGATTGTAGCTTCAAGAGGTTTTTATAATTATCCTGATAGTGTTTGCAATTAAACATTCCACTTATGAAAATATACGCACGGTGCAGTAAAGTTTGTATTTATTTTTAGGACAACAGTATGTTTGCTGTTTAAAAAAAATTATTTATATATATATATTCCTTGAATTGAGGGTATAAAAGCAGTGCATGGAAGCCAAGAATCGTGGCTTTAAAATTCACTACCTTCTATTATCAAAAAGTGCAGTAAACAGAAACAATTGTATTTAATAAATTGCTCAAAAATCTTTGCTAAAGATCTTATAAATTCAGTAATATTACAGAAAAGTTCTAATAAATATTTAAAAGGTTAATTACCTCCTTAGTTAGATATTTGATATCCATCAGTTTTTAAGAATTAACATGAAAACAGTATCTAGAATGAAAGGAACAGGGGATAGGAATACTTTTAAGGGTACATGACTATGTAAATTAAGGTATATATGAAAAATAAAAACAAAACCCCCAGACCTGACAAATGTTGCGAATTCCACTCCTTAATTAACTTTAGTTGCTAGTGGCTGTCCTCAGATATATATGCATGATTTATAAAGCATACCCAAGGACTGAATTTAGCCATCGATCTACCATCGAAGATTTATGGAAAATTCCTATTTACAGTAACTGGAGTTAAGTGTGTAGGCATAGCCTAGTAACATATGTGGTTTGAGTGTGTACAGATTCTATTTAATGTGAAAAGGGAGGAAGGCACCCATCAGAATAACATCTATAAATATCAGATGCCACAACAATATAGAAATCTACGAACAAGCCAAATAACTACCTCCCTTTCAGACAGACAGCATATTGTAAATAGTTTATACTGCTAGATTTGATTCTTGTTTCTGATACGATACAGGCAGACTGATTTATTAACCAAAAGGGTAACAAGCTGGACAGAACATTTTTAGTAATGTTAATAATGTAGAAGAAAATTCTACATTTGATATCAAGTATCTGTACCGGTGAAGTAATTTTCTCCTTATTAAATATACTATAGAATAATTTATATAATGACACTATGCATTTAAAGAGAAAACCATGTCCCAAATCTTGTACTCTGATACAGGTACTTGTTGGGCATATGTAGGTGTATATATATATATATACACAAATATATATATATTTATATATAGTTATACTCAGTGAAATTAACAAGACCCAAAGGTGGTATTGTCTAGGAATAAAAGGGGTTTGTTTGCTTTTGTTCACAAAAGTAACTTATCTAGCACCACACATCAGAAAAACACAAAAATAGCACACTCTAGTTCTAAACAGCTATGTCTAAAATAGATTATATAGTAAAACAGATATTATACAGCATAATGTGGTATTTGATAAACAGATAAATATTTGCACTGTGTAGGCTGTTTATAGTATAACTTTATCTATACAGAATGAAAGCAAAAAGTTAACTGTATAGAGGTGAGCAGAACAACATTAAATATTATGACTCCAAAGCAGAGACGAAGTTAGAGTTGAAATAGAGCAAGATAAAATGTTTACAGGCCATTACAAGTCCTTAAATTAGTAGTAAAATAAGGAATCAGTTGCTCAAGTTTAAGAAAGCAGTAAACAAGAGATTGCATTTACATGCAGATGTCTAAAACTTGTATTTCTTTTAAATCTATGCACAAAAAGTCATTTGTTTTTATTGCTTGACATTCAGTTATGGCTAGAGTATTTTTTAACCTTCTTTGTACTTTGGAAACAAGAATATTGTTAAAGGTGCCATAAAAATGGACAACATTGAAAACAGTTTGCAAATAAACCACCTAACACTGCAGTTCTTTATACATTTTAAAAAGCCTTGTCTGGGGTTTGTCATATGTTAAATATATTTAAACTGGGAAAATACATTGTAGCTTGAAGCCTCCCATTGGCCCAAACATCCAATACAAAAACACATCTCCAGAAAAGGAGCAGGCAGACAGTACAGTTACATATAAAGAAGCAGCCAGTTAATGTCCTAATATTTCAAATATTCACCACTGTTCTGTAACTTGTTTCTAAATCAATGTAGAAATGAGGAACATTTTGGATTTAGAAAGGTGTACAGTACGTATGCCTTTTTGTGAAATAAAATTCACTGTATTGCTTATGAATTCTCTGCATTAGAAACGACAGCATTACAGATTGCAAATTCCTGTAAAGTTTATGCATCTACATTAAGACTCTGTGGGGTAATTTAGGTTAGTGTTTCTCAAACTGAAAGTCACAACCATTAAAAGTTGCCAAAGTGTTTAGATTATTATCAAAACACTCTGTCAGGCTCACACAGCTCGGTTCTATGTGAATCGTAGCAGCTCTGTTCACCAGCACAGACAGGCGCACTGTGCTGGCCGGGGAACTCATCCTACTTAGTGGATGCAGCTCAGCTCCCCTGGCGTGGAGGAGCTGGAAGGCTGTTGGCTGCCTGCACTTGTGGTAGCCATGGAGTTACTGCTGAATACCCAGCAGCTCAGTTGCTTTAGCTAGGCAAGGCAGCCAGTAATTACACCTGGTTCTCACTCTCTACCCCAGGAAAACTAAGTTAATTCCAACACATTGAGCTCTATGAAGAAATATAGCCCAGAGGGACTGTGCTTTCAGAAAGCTTGAGAAACACTGACTTACAGGAAAACAAGTACACAAAGGACATAGGAACACTGAAAACATGCAGGTGTTAACAAAAAGGTGTGGTGTCACACATCAAGTTGAACAACTTGATTGTGAAGGTCAGCTTGAAGAAGTAATGAGATTCTGAGGGAAGACAAATGAATATTGTGGCAGAAGAGTTGAACCTATGAGTATTGATCTGAAGCCTTTATCATGTTTTATTTCTTATTTGGATAGTCTACTTATTGCTATAAAGTTATTGCTATATTCTACCGATGATAAAGGCAAACAAACAAAAGACAAGATAAAGAGCAACGTTACATGTGAAATAGGTAGAATACAGCTTTCATTTTGATGTTAAAATTCTATTTAGTACCTGAATAGAGTTCCAAAGATAGACTGTATATTAACCTAAATGTTACATACTTTTCCCCTCAAGTCCAGTGACTTAGCATTATTTAGTGAGCTACTAACACAGTACTAGGATTAAAGCACATACTGCAATGATTTTTAAATAAATAACTCATTCAAATTTTAAAACTTTTCTTTTTGTTGTTGTATTTGGTATCCTTATGCATTTGCCCTCATTTCCACCAAATGATTTACTGACAAATATTTAGGCAAAAAGAAAATAGGAAGATAATATTCAAATATATTGATGGAATGCAACGTTTAAAGTAATAAATATTAGTATTAATAATAAAAAACTAATTCTAGTAGTTACATTTCTCTAGCTAAGGAAAATAAATATGTTTCCTCTGTGCAATCTAAATGAGCTAGCACAGGTAGAATTTCAGATACTGACTACTCAAAAGCAAATTGCTTCTTATTTTGGGATATTGGATGATAAATGCTGTTTCTGACACTGATATTAGTAAATTTATCTACTTCGGGGACTTCAAGAATTTGCTGGGAAAAATCATACACTGTTTGCACAGCTTGTACTGGCAACCTGTTTGTTCATCGAGTACAGACTGGGGAACATTTATGTCAATCCTTAGAGCCCAAAAGAAGATACTGTAATGTTTGGATCACCCCACTACGTAGTTAAAACATTGTGTAGATTGCGAGTATTAATAGTATGTTTAATTGATCAGCAAGTATGAAAAGAAGGATTTCTGTTGAGAATCAGCAATAGGGATTTTTTTCTGGTGATGTTACCAGAACACAAGCTAATCAGGAGGTCATACTTGCTAAGCAGTTGTCTGCCTTAGAAGGCCATTCCAAGCTAAACTGGACCATCAGCTTGCAAAATGTTAAGAAAGGTTTCTCTAATGATTATATGTAACATCAAGTAAACAGCTGGAAGCCATAGACCCAGTGGAAAACAAAACAAACTTAATAACCTAAGATACTGGAGAACTGATGCTTTTTGCAAGAAAAAAGACGTTTGATAGAGAAATTCACTCTCTTCCTGATCTAACCAAAGTCTTGAAATCTTGCTCATTTTGTCCATAGTTGCTTATTTACTTTCCTACTTGCATTTTCAAAAGAATGTGAAGCCACAAAAGAAGACTAATTGTGATAGGCTTCCGGAATCATACAATTTGGCACTTAGAGACTTACTAGACACTGCTGGTTTTTGCTACTGTTGTGATCATTTGAAATTGATACGAAATTGATACTAGATACGAAAATGACTGACTTCAGCCTTAGTGTTTCTTTCCTGTCAGTTTTTTTGCTTTACCATGAGGCATAAGTGACAATGACAGACAAGGTCTGAATTATTGTTCTTGTATTCTATGTGACTTTACTGCCAAAACCTAATCATTGCATTTTCATTCATATTGTACTATCATAAACTGATTTGTTTTCTTTGACAATTTAAATACTGAAAACCCATTTTATATTGCAAAACACTGAAATTCACCTGGAAAAAGTCCTATGATTATAACAACATCCAGAGGTTATTGAAATTAAATTTCAATCATGATCTATTAATGGATCAGCATTCATTTATTTGTTAAAATATAATTGCAAAACCTTTGCAATTGTTTCGAGTAATTTTGTTTGGAAGAAAATAAAGACCAAGGAGCAGATAGATTGCAAAACTGAGTCATAGAATGAGGCACACAGAGCATTTAGTTAAAAAAAAAAATATCTATCCAGTTCTCTTGTGCCTGCGGGGAGGGGGGAAGGGAAGAAATATTAGCTTTTTTTTTTTTTCTTTTTAAAGTAATTTGTCCCACCAGTAGTACTGGCCACCCTGTTGAAGAGTTTTAGAAGATCCCTGAGCACATTAGTTTCTGACTCTTAACCCCAGCTCCAAAATGGTAGGGCATCTGTTGTTGATAACAAGATGGATTGTCATTCACAGTTAAGTCAATCATAAGGTGCTTATATATTTACCCTTTTTTTCACCAATCAGCACAAAGAACTGTCAGAAAATAACTTTTATTTTTCTTTTTAAATAATAAAAGGGCACAAAATTATTAAACAATGTTTTGTGACAGTGGTTTAGGATTATTATCTGGCTGCCCCTCAACAACAGACAAGTGATTCAATCGACATTCCTTAGCAAAAAAAAAAAAAAAAAGGCAAAAAAAATCCTGTACAAATATGTATTTTTCCCTGAGGGATCAAGGTTACACCCGCAAGTGCTCTATGTACATATTGCACTGTAGAGGAATGAAGAACATGTGCAAAAAAAGCAACAATGATTGAAGCTTACTAATCAAACCTTTTAATCATGACTGCTATGTCATCTTGCATTTTGGAATGTCGGAACACAGCTATTCCTTAAATCTACAATGTAAAAAATGAAGAAAAGAAAGAAAAAGAAACATACACCTCTACTATGGCACATTCAATGAAATAAAAAGTTTTCCAAAGACAAATAGACAAATTCCGTCAAGAAAATAATACAAAGTTCGTTCATTTGTGTTTTTTTTGTTTTTTAGAAAAATTACATTACTTTCTTTCATTGTTTCACATTACAAAATCTTTTTTTTTTTTTAATGTTTACACAAATCACATTTTATTGCAGGAATATTTCAAGTGCCATCAAATATTTATAGAAGGGTTAAAAAAATAGAAGTCTCTCTAAAGTGGTCCAGACAAGGCTTTGTATAGAATAAATCTTTTTTCCACCTTCTGTTTTTGTCTTAAGTATTTTCAATACATTTTCTTTTTTTCATTGACACTTAAGAGCCTAGAAGCAGCCACTCACACATACCCACGCATATATTCATGTGCGCACAACAGTACTCTCTCTCACACACACAGGTGCACATACACAGATATCTTGGTATCCATACTAAGATAGATAAGCTTTAATAAAGAACAACCAAACTTAAAAACAGCCTCCCTTTTCACCTCATCCCATAGTTTTTAAAAGCCAAACAATGTTAGAGATGCTGAAGTATGTTAGGGCGGTCCAAATGACAGTATACTATACTCTTTTCTAGAAAGCCAGAAAGTATCTCTGTGGATAGATAATATGCCCAATGAAAATCTCTTTGCAGATCTCAATGAACGGATCATTCAAAAGCAATATATTACTTCTTTATCTTCAGCTATCCTCACGTTTTTGTTTGTAGTCAGCTGGGCAGATCATGAAGATACTCACGTGAATATCCACTGCCCCCCAGTATGGTTTTTAACTGAATAGTCTGTTGATTGTCTGATACCAGGCCACAGTCCCAGAGTTCTGCAGAGTGCACTTCCTCTGCCGCGTCAGGTTCTCCCATGGCAGTCATTCCTGCCAGCCACTCTGAGGCTAGTCTACATCCCCTTTCATAACAGCCTCTGTGGCAACTGCCGTCTTTTCAGTCTATCTGCCATGGCTATATCTCTTTTTTCCTTGTCTCTACCAAGCGAAACAAAGCCAGTAATACTCTATTGCCAAGTGGCTGCTAACTGTGATCAGGAAAGCAGACTTACTTGGGGTGTGTATGCACAGCCTGGTCTGACAAGGTGCTAGTACACAGGAGCTCCCGCTGTGAAAAACAACAGCACATAGGTGCTGCATAGCCTGGGAAATCATGTCACAAGCCAATTCTAGATGTAACAGGCTTTCATTTAAGGCCTTATTTGGAACCCTTCTATGATTATACATTTTATTATTAAATGCTCCCAAAATCTGTGTTGTCAGTGACTTACGGGTATAAATACTCTGAACTAGATACTGAACAAAACCATTGGCATTTAAAGGCCTGGTAAAGTACTAATATTCATCAGGAAAAGATAGGTTAATGATGTGACTGAAAATTAATCCCAATTGCCTGGTAGTCTACTTATTTTCAAAAATAGGAGTTGTATCTCACTCTCTAAAAAAGTACAAGTCTTACTTCATTATTCATTAGTTGACACTGAAATTAAGTTTAGTTGATCTTTAAAGGACTAGCACCTAAGGCTGGTCACATTCAGAAAACATTTGTTAGTTAAAAAGGTTGCTTTAAAAATAGGAACACATACTGGAATCAAAGTAGCGTATCATGCCAGTTACTCCAATAAAGTAAACAATGATTCTAGGAAAAGGTATCAGTGAGACTGCACAGAGTGTGTGCTGGGCTGGGAGCGGGCAGCAGTACAAGGACAGCTCTCTGGACTCATGCCTCCATCCTGGTGCTCACAGAGCTGCAAGTGTTCCTGTCCATCACCCCCTGCTTTCACACTATATAGAGAAATGATAGCCAACTGCTATTCAGTGCTATCTATAAGCTTCCCTGACGAAAAAAAAACTTTAAGAGAGGTCATGGCTCAATGGCTCAATTTGACCCCAAAGGAAACATTCAAATCACAGAATAAACCTCTGTTTTGCTTGTAATAATCTGCTGACCTGGTTCTTCTTTTAAAATGGTTAGACTTCAGTGTGCTTCTGTTCAATTCAATGTTACTTTTCAATGACTGTATGTAAGAGATTTATTATCTTTGGAAATTGAAGTGGTGGTGTGCATTGTGGGTTTTTTCTCCTCTTTTTTAAAGTCCTATTTTTTTTCATATGTACTTCAGCATAAACTTAATTTGTATAGGTCTACAAGACATCTGTTTGCATGTACTCATCTCATCCAAAAGCAATTATGCACCTCTGGCTTAAATAGCCACAGTTTATTTTGTGATGTGGTTTAGTGTGGATATGTTCCCTTTAGAACTAATTTAATTTCTGTATCTTGCCACATTTGCTCAGAGACAGCACTATATGTAAAGAGAATGGTAACGTATTAATAAAGATGGCAAAATGTGGCTTATCAGTTGGTTATGCAATGCAGGAATCACAATTTCAAAATGACAGAATGTAGATTTATGGTATTTGTGATTTCCAGGCATTAAACAGAGTCCAAAACAATGTTTTCTAGCAACAGTGTGCCCTTATTTTATTGGTCTGTCCTCATGTGATAAACTTTAAAGTGCATCTATTTAAATAAAGAGAGCAATTCTGTTCAGCTACTTTAAATTGAACTGGTGGATGTTTGAAGAATGTGGGTCATTGTCTAATCTCACTGAAGCCAAAACCAAACATCTTGTGGATTTTGATAGGATAGAGTTTGGAGTTTGAAGGCATTGTTTACAAAATGGAGTAAAAAGTATGTAATATTATGTCTAAAAATCAATTTTCCACATACATGTCATACACATACTTTTACTGTAGATACAGCCTTGAGTAAATCCCTTCAAACCTGGATTTATTTTGGGCTTTGTACACTTTGTTTAACAGTCTGATTTTCAAGGGTGATGCTTTATTCTATCTGTAAGCGATCTGTAATTGCTTAGTTTAACTTTGTCCAAGGAAATTCAGCACCTTTGAAAATGAGGCTTTTGACTTGTGTGCCTGAATCTGAATCTTGGCATGTAATTTTAAACATCCAGGTTTGAAAGATTTGAAAACAAAAGTACCTTTTAAATTAACAGTTGAAAAGCTGATTTTAATCTAGAAACTTTTCATTATTTTCAAACTCTTTTAAAAAATCTGTGTAACCATTTCAGGATATGACCAGCCTCTATTTAAAAGTAACATGGAAAACAGCAGCATAAATACCTCCCAATGTACCAGTACCTGCCAAAAACCTTTTTCAGTTAAACTTGAATTTCTGGTGCACATGCAACACAACAATGAACACACTAGCATTTAATTTAAAGAAAAAGGTGCAAAATGAAAGTGCCTTATCAATTCAACAAGAAAAGCTATACCAGTAACTACATTTTATATTAATTAAAACAATATATAAACAATATCTCTTTTGCTATATATAGTCTTCATGCCCATTTACCCTGTAATATATTATAATGCTATTGTTGCTATTGCTATGGACCCTTTTCATGCCGTTCTGTCTACTGGCAAATAGTGGTAGGTGAAAAAAATCGTCCTTCATGAAACAATGAGCAAGTTGTGCAAACTGATGCTGAAATCTCTGCAATGCACACCAGTCGCTGATTACTAGGTGGACACTCTGTTCTGATCAACAAATTGATTGTTCTGTCAGAAGTCTGGGCAGTGAACTACAAGAGAAAACAACCTTCTGATATTAGTACCCTCAGTCTGTGTAAACAGAGGTCAAGGATTGAGAAGCTGAGACAGAAAAAGGGTCCATATTTGTAGGCATAATGGAAATCATATGCATGAGAAAAACAAGTTCAACTTTGTTTCATTGTTTCCCATCCTTCGCCTGACCCCGACTGCCAAGAGATGTGCAGTGTGTTGGCTCCCTAGGTCTGTGCAGGGCCATATAAAGTGTCTTGGTTTTCTTTTTTTTTTCCTCTCTTTTTTTTTCTTTTCCTTTCTTTTGTTTAAATGTTTGTACTTCAGACATTCTAGAAGTGCTTAGGTGATACGTTTACCCATCAATTTGCATCGCTGGCTCAAATTCTGAAGTGAACAACTCCTTGTAAAGTGGAGGAAAATGAAGTCGTACAATGTCTGGGTATATTGCTTTAAATGCCATAAGCTTTTCTGTATGTCGTCCACACAGTGCTCTTAAAGTAGACACTTTGCATATTAACTGTAAAAAAAATGAACAGAAGTCACAGAGTAATACACGGAACCAGACCTCCTTACGATTAGAGCTCTCTCAAACATATGGAATTCACTTCAGTTGTTTACCTTAAGTGACATTTCAGAAGCATAGTAATAGCTAAGTATGGTATGTCAGATTTAAAAAAAAAAAAGGGGGGGGGGGGGGGAAGCCACTAAAATGCTATCAAGTAATGTACGAATACTATTTGTGAAAGAATCTTTCCTTGAAGTCACTAGGAAAATGTATCACTTGCCTAGTATCTAGGCAATACCACCAGCACCAGATTGATATGGAATTATTTCCTGTCTGGACCTTTATTCATGCTACTTAGTTACTCCCTTGGAAGAAGGCATGGCTGATTGCTCTTAAACCCACTGTATTATAGAGGGAAATGGCAGTATAATAGACCAGGCTATTTTCATTTATGCCCAATAAAGGTAGAATTAAATTGTCATAAAGAAAAGATCAGAAAAATCTGTACTTGAAAATATGACTAGGGCGGTCATTGAACTTACTAAGTACATATTTTTATAAAAGCACTGGAAGAAACCTTCCAACAAAGGTATCTAAAGTATATGCTGGGAAAAGAATGATATGAGCTAGGACTTGAAATGAGGACAGTCTGGAAAGCCTAGACTTTTATACTGGGCTGTAAGATCCTGCTTGTTGTAATTAATTCCATGGTGTTAAACTAAGCATGAGCATCCCTTCTGTGTAAAGTTCTACAAGGAACTACGTCTGCAAGGAAGTGCCTGTCCTTCCCGTTTTTCACTTTTTTTTTTTTAAACATCACACTGCCTTTGCATTTTTGAAAACTTATGTGATGATACTTTAGATTAACATAATATTATGTACTCTCTCTTTTCTCTTCCCTAGCCACCAGGATTTGGAAAAACTGATGAGAAAAAGACTGTGTGGGAAACTCATGGAATACTGAGAAACAAGGTTAGTTTGGATATTGTGTCTTGTCACAACCTAGCTGTCATGCACACAGGTTTCATGAAGATCAAGGTATGCATGTTGGAAAACTGAAATGGAAACATTTCTGCATGGCAGAAATGTTGTTTAGGACAAATAGGATAAAAACCTTGATGGCTTTTCATTTTCATTTTGCATTTATGCATTTACTAAACCATACTAAAGTATGGTTTAGTAAATGCATAAAAGCTTTTACATTGTTCATAAGAAAGTGTACTTTCACAGTCATGTGACATAGCACAGTATGATTCGTACCTTTGTTAGAATTCCATCTTCTCGGTGGTTCTTCTGTAGGACGTGCTGAAGTGCTAGCTGGATCTTCTGTTGGAGTTTTTCAATTTTTACCTTCTCCTGAAGCCATGAACGATCTAAATACAAATGGAGTTAACACCTCTAGTACTGTGTACATCCATCACATTCCACCAAGAAATACTAATTCTGTGGCAAATTTGTATTTCCTGTTTGCAATCTTCCTTACATTTTAACACTCTTACACAGGAAATGAGTTTCAAAATTCATAGGTTTTGGAATACATTCATTACTTGCATTTAAAATTACTTTTATAAAGCCCTCAAAAAGAAGATTGCTGCATATCTGAATAAGCTTTATTAATTATTTGCTAATAAGGTCTTTAAAATGCAGGGTATTTATAAAATGAAGCTAGCAACTTTATAGTGGAAAATGAATAGATTACATAATGAACAAGCAGTTGGAGTGGATCTCTGCTTAGATCTACAGTGACATACAAAAAATCAGAAGCAATATTAAGCTATTCAAAAAGTGCTCCTAAACTTCCTAGCAGAAATGATTACCTGCGACATCCGGTGTGGCAGAACTGAGGGATTCTGTGGCTTAAATACTAAGACAAAGGGCAAACATAATTCCATCATGGCAAATAGCATAAGAATATATTTATGATGGAGTCAATAAACTCACTGTTGCTAATAGACTCTTCCAACACATACTGCTGAGTCCACTATGCTGCAGTTTTAAAAAAGACTGTATTTCCTTTGGTCTTATGCCAGACACAAACTGACTTTCTCCAGTGGTATCTTGTTTCACCCAACCTAATAAGTCTTCCCAGTACCTGGAGTACTATGTGAATCTGTTTGAGATAATAATCTCAGAAAAAAACCATATTTTATCATGTGCTTGTGACAATTCTGCTACAGCTGCAAGCTCACATACATTGGAAGTTGACTACATCAATTCAATGCTGTCCATGTTCTGCCTGTCCCACCTAGATTGCCCTGGTGATCTCAATCAACATGCATTTAAGCTTTTGCAAAGAAGCTATGTCATCAACAAGGGGAAACACTGGAAAACATAGGTTTAGATTAGAATTCCAACTTGATTTGTTCTTAAATTTATGTTTTAAATGTATTTATGAAAAAAATTGGTCATGAGGGACCAAAAAGATGTTGACATTTCACACTGTCTGATAGTCTTAGCTTTACCATTAAAAGATACTTCAAAATGAAAATGAACTCTACCTAGAGCAATACTTTCTCTCTTACCTGCTGACATTAAAACAAATGCAGAAAACAAAGCTATCTCATCTTCTGTCAGGTGCATAGAACACAAACTTTTTCCAAATTCAAACACAAAACTAATGAAGTCTTCACACCCTGCCAAAAAGAAGGTACAGCTCATGCCAAATTGTTTAAAACCATTTCAAAGCTACACAGTTGCTGATACATTCTGATGAAGGTGAAACATGGGTGTAAAATACTTTATGGGTGAACGTTCTTCCCCTTAAGGACTGCTGAGTGATGATAGTGAGATCTCACTCATGCTTGATTTTTTTTTTTTTTTTTACCTATTCACCCTATTTTATTTATATATTTATTTACCAATTTAATCTACGCCCACAAGTCCCCAGCTCCCCCACACCCTGGTACCCAGTACTCTGAAGCCTTTGTACATTTTATCTTTTCTGTTCTTTTGGGGTAAATACAGATAAAAACCAAGCCATTTTTGAACTCAAAATTGGTTTGGCTTTGTTGCCATTCTAAATGAAACTTTTTCATGTCACCGTGGACTGGATGTTTTAAACGTGTACTTGAAAAATGCTGATTTTAAGAATATTAAGTACACAGAAGAGGGAGGGGAGAAAGGCACACAAGATACATGCAGGAGCAAAAGGAGAAGCCAGGGTCTGAAAGCTTTTCATGCAGAAAAAGAACTGTGTCTCCTTTCATCCATTCTCTTGCTCACACAGGTGTAAGTCAGGTTACTGCTGCTGTTACACATGCTGTTACGCAGTTCACAAAAGCTGAGCCCTGCTTTGAAAGGGACTGCAACCTCTTTTGGAATAGGGTTCTCCTCTGCAGATCTCAGCCCCCAACCCAGCATAAATTTCTGGGTGTAGTTGGTAACAGATGAAAGTAATGTTTCATTGGATCTAGTAGCAGGTAGAAGCCCACATCTGATACTGCATTCTCTGAATTGTTTGCACTCAGACTTTGTACCTTGAGGTATTTTAGAAAGGTATGGAATACTTCCGTAACTGTATGGTATTCTTCACTGCCATATTGTCACTGCCATTTTTCACTGCCCTCCAAAATGGCTTACATCCCAAATTTATACCCAATTAAATGCATCCTTTCAAAATTAGAAGTATAAAAAAAATGCTAGGGTGTTGTTTAGTTAAAAAAATATTTACAATATTTTACTTGAAAATAACTAGATTTTGCATATTACAAGACACTATTAAAAACTTCAAAGCAGTAATGTCAGTGTATCCAAGAGAGACTTAAAGTTTCCTTTTTTTTTTTCTAACAGGATACATCAAACTTTACAAGGGATTATGAAATCTGAGCTTCTGTTCTTCACAAGTGTGTCCAAACTGATCTACCCTGATCTACGGTACGTGACGGATTTCAACACCAACAATCCTTTACTGCATGGAGTTAAGCTGTTCTAACTCCTGAAATCAGCTTGGCCTCAAACAGAGCCAGCATGATTGTTTACAAAATAAGCAGTTTGAGCTTTTCAACTCTCTTTTTATTTGAACACTACAAGCTGATATTTTCAAGGCAGCTGTCCCTCTTGCTCTTCTACCTTATTGTTTTTATTCTGTGGTTTAAAATGCAACACTTGACATCTCCTTACCTAAGGACTTGAAAACCTCTGGGCTAGCATACTTGCCATCAAAGTAGACTGTGTTGTTCTGGGAGTCAAAGGCACGGCACATTCTGATGAACACAACCTCTAAAGACCCTAAAACAGAAACAATGTATGTTTGACTATTTAAGTAGAGACTTCAGTTGCAAGTGAGGATTTAAAAATTTCAAAATGCTCTGCCTTCAGTATAGATCGAGTAGGGTAGTCGGTTTCTGAGATGCAACAAAGAATAGTTCGATTTGATAGTAGAATTAAAATAATTCCCATAAACCCCTTTAGAAGTTTTTGTAAAAGCAACTTAGTTAATGCTAATAAATATTTTTCATTAGAATAATGAAGTCTCTGAAGTCAAAGCAGTTCATTTAGATTATGCTCATGAAGCTTTAACAGCTTTGTCCAAGTAATCTGCATTACTTCTACAACATCTTGTGTAGAACAATCTGGATTTTTACCTTCAAATATGTTATTCACTATTAGTATGCCAAGTCAAAAAAATTGAATCCGACTTCTTCATCCTTACACACTTATTGCTCCCTTTGCTCATAATGAAAATTTCATACATAGACTTGAACTCATCACAGAATGGTTTGAGTTGGAAGGGACCTTAAACAACATCTAGTTCCAACCCCCCTGCCATGGGCAGGGTGCAGCTTCCACTAAATGGAACTCATTCCATCCAGAGTAACCAAGAAAGCATATTATTTCAAACAGAAGACACACGGAATTTGTACGTTTTTTCTTGTACTATTTTAAATTATCATTGTACAACATATGTATATATGTATACATAATCACTGTATACAGCTAGCACTTTCCTCAGTCAAAACTAATAGAAGCAGACCTTAAAATTGACCCACATACCTGCTTTTAAAAGCACAATTTGATCATTTTGACACAGTTCCATAAAGCCATCAATGCGTTTGGCAAATTCCACTACATACTGTATAGCTTCTGTTATTTTGACTGCGCATAACTGCCACATTACCTCCCTTTGCTGTTTGAGAAAGAAGAAAAATTGAAAAGTTACTAATTAAGGTTTTAATGTTTGGAAAGCCCATTTTCATAAAGTAAAACTGAGCTGAAAATCAAAGTGGAGTGAATTCTCTCCAGCAATCCTGGCTACAGTCTGCTTATAACAAAAGGGAAGTTAACCTCAAAGAAAAAGCCTCATGAAGATGAGTGAAAATGCAAACATGTAAAACTTCTTCAGTGATGGCAGAGAGATCCAGGCTGCAATATTTTTAGTTCATAAGCCAAAAAATGTCCAAGTGTAATAATTCTGGTGTTTTCAGTGGGAATGTTACTCACTGCATCAAAAGAAAATACCAATTTACTCTAGCACTGCATAATCACATTTTTCCTATTGACTTGTCTTTCTTTCTTTTTTTTTTTTTTTTACAGAACATGAATTATCTAACAAGCTGGTCTTCATAAGGATACATATAAAGTATACATATATGAAGATCATCTTGTGAATGACATAAAGGCAGCATGCAATTAGTGAATTTCTCTTATGTTAATAATAATTCAGGATGAGATTATCTAACAAGTGGAAAAAAATGATATTCCTAAAGGTTAAGTATTTTTTGTGGAAATGGAAAATAAACTCAAAGAACAGTGTGCTTTAGTAGTGACTCTCAAGATAGTTTTCCAAAAGTAGCCATTTGGTAGTAGTACGTGAATGGAAGGCATAATGAAAATACAAACAGGGATTAAAACGTACAATACCCACTGGAGGCATGGCAAGCATTCTGCTGCTATTCTATAGGTAAATCTGAAACCCTGTGATAGCTGTAGAATGAATCAGGGATCCAACCCTGGCAGTGAAGGTGGGAAATCTGATGGGTTCTGTGTTTATAACCTCAAAAGGAAATATACCATGCAAAACAAGAAAACGTCAAACAAGCCAACAGGCTTTTTGACTGACTCCTATTCACGTTCTTGTTTATTGGATAGGAATGGAAAATGAGTAAGACACTCCCATCCAAGAGTCATGCATGTCCTCGTATTGATGAGTATTTTACAGATCAGCTGTAAAGAACTCTACAGTTACAACTTGGTGGTTTCAGCTGATTTTTATTTTTTTTTATTTTTTATTTTTTTTGGATGATAGGGGCGATTACAAACTAAGAAGAGTAAATAACATGTCATTTAGGAATGAAAAAAAATTCTGGTTTGTTATCCGTTTATCAGTAAGAGACAAAAACGTCTGGGGAGCTTTACCTTTTCCTGTACTTGTAACAATCACAAATGTAAAGTATTTCCTGCCATACTCATTTAGACTCTAGGAGTGTTTTTTTGTTTTGAAAACACACATAAATGTATATTCCTGATAGTAAACAGAAAGCAGTGAAAAAGTGAATTTTGCAGTGTGTTATGGGAATACCATGCTTTAGAAAAAGCTTGCCAAACTATGGCATGCTTTTATACCTTGTTCTGATAGTTCTCAATTTCTTCCTGAAGAAAAGTCTGCCATGTTATCTGCTGTAGCTCTTCTCTCAAGTACTGGCAAGTTTCCATATGAGACTTGGAAATATTCTGTGCAAGATGTTCTAAAAGAAAGACCAAAAAGTTATACACATTAAAAATGCAAAGCTATACCTTCAGACATGAGGAAACTAACATATTCCATTTGGAATATGTAGGAGGTGGGGAAAGGTTAGCTATTAGAATGCTTTAATTTCAGATCTCCTTGAATTTTTCTTCATAAAAATAAATTAATGCAAACTGCTAACAGACTCACAGTAAACAAAGCAGAATTCTGGATCTTACCATACCTGGCCCAGCGCATCCATTAGAGGGCACTCTGTACACGCACACACACATCACACACTCACAATGCAGTTCTGAGATTTGAATGCAGGAACACAAAGTATAGTCCTTTCACTACTTTGTAAGATGTTTAGGTGAACTTGAATTTATTTTTAAATAAAGAAAATTGTATTTGGGACAAACTTCTTTGTTACACAGCAGTGGGTGCCAAAGAAAGCCTGCAAGATCAAAAAGCTTGAAAAATAAAGGCAAAACTCAGTGAAACCAGGGAGCATTCAAACTACTGCAAATTCAGTAAGCGGCCTTCCTGCTTTTATTAAGATAAAGTCAGCTTTGAAACCTGGGCTAAGAATTATACTGTGAAGTACTATTCAGACTTAAAAATCTTTCTCTTTTCTACCTTGGCTCTTGACACGTGTTTTAGCACATAACAAGTAGAGGCCTAGTGACTTGTCTCACAGTTCTGCAGTCAGTGCTTTTTCAAGTTAGGCCATTGCTGACAGGGAAGGCTTAAAGTGCCAAGTGCAAGGTGCTGCACCTGGGTCAGGGCAACCCCAAACATGAGTACAGACTGGGTGAAGAGTGGATTGAGAACAGCTCTGCAGAGAAGGGCTCATGGGTACTGGTAGGTGAAATAAATACAACATGAGTTGGCAATGTGTGCTTGCAGCCCAGAAAGCCAACCGTACCCTGGGCCGCATCAAAAGAAGTGTGACCAGCCAGTTGAGGGAGGTGATTCTCCCCCTCTACTCTGCTCTTGTGAGACCCCACCTGCAGTACTGAGTTCAGCTCCAGGGCCCACAGCCCAAGAAAGACATGGACCTCTTGGAGTAGGTCCAGAGGAGAGCCAAGAAGATGCTCAAAGGGCTGGAGCACCTCTCCTATGAAGACAGGGAGTTGGGGATGTTCAACCTGGAGAACAGAAAATTCTGGGGAGACCTCAGTATGTCCTTCCAGTAGTTAAAGTGAGCCTACAAAAAAGATGGGGCAAGTCTCTTTGCCAGGATGTACACTGACAGGACAAGTGGTAATGATTTTAAACAAAGAGTAGATGTAAATGAGGTATTTGGAAGAAATTCTTTACTCTGAGGGTGGTGAGACTCTGGAACAGGCTACCTATGGAAGCTATGGATGCCCCATCCCTGGAAGTGCCCAAAGCCAGGTTGGATGGGGCTTTGGGCGACCTGGTTTGGTGGGAAGTGTCCCTGCCCATGGCAGGGGTTTGGAACTAGGTGGTCTTTAAGGTCCCTTCCGACCCAAACAATTCTGTGATTCTATGAAAGTGAAAGAGAATGGTGATCATGAACTACATGATATCCTAAAGGATGCGAGCGTCAGGTCTTCTGTGAAGTTTGCTTTATTTAATAACACCCTATCCCAGCTCTTCACAAATTGAGCTGCTGGACTGACCAGTCTGTTTAGTACTTATTGCATTAATAGTTTGATTTAAAATAATACCTAAAATCAGATTTTATGTGCTACCTGAACAATCAACGATCTACAACATAAGGTAGTTAATACTTCTGTTGTTATCATAGCTTTCCTGTATTTCAGTAGAATTTTTGTTTAAAAGTGTGTACTTAAAACATTTACCCTTTTACTTTCACTAGTAGCATCTGACAGCATTATTCATATGCCCTTGCAGGATACAGAAGGTGAAATTTTACGATATTATTCACTAACCTTAGCCTCAGTTCTGGACCATATTTAAGCACACACCTAAATACTTTCATTGAACAGCCACACCTTCCTAAATTGAAACCTTAGTCTGGAAGACAAACATTCTTCAGACATTGTTTGGCAATGTCAGTGCTGGGCACCCAAATGACGTTCCATGGGGCTTAAATGCAAGCACTGTGTAAATAAAGGTAAGCAATACAACAAACTCATTTCCAAACTCAACACCTGGCCTAAGAAGGAAAAGCCCTTTCTTTTTAATATAGGTTTAATGTTGATCCTTTACTAATTCCCACGAGAATTTTAACAACCATTTGAGTGAGACAAAGCCGGTAAAATAGCCTTTATCTTATTTTTTCTTCTCATTTTTACTTTATCTGTAACTGAAGGTACTTGGAGAACGTAAATGAAAATAAAACCAGCAGAATATTTTTTATCACATGCTTGCCTCTAATTAAAAAAAAATAGCGAGAGAAAAAGTTATTTTGGAATACCTGATTGTTTCAATTTTTAGGTTGTTTATTAATGGAGTAATTAGGAATCTTAAAGCTGCTTCTCTCCTGTTCTAGTTCACTTTTGACTGCTTGACACAGTGCTCTCTAATTTAAGTCTGGTGTTGATAAGTAATAGTTGTGGAATTCAGCCCTACTGTAATCATTGAGTGAAAGGTTTAAAGTAAAATGTCCTAATTAATGTGGTCATTATACGGATCTTAGGGAATTTATCAAAACATGCTCCATTGAAAATTTTTCTGAAGTATCTGAGTCCAGATTCTCTTCAACCACTGGAAAAGAGAACCGCCCTCAGATTACATTGATGTTTTGGTTCTGTATTTCCCAGATACCGGTAAACAGTGGAAGAAAATCCACTGACTTTTCATGTTAGAAAATCATGACTTGTCATTAGAAAATATGGTATTTAGCTAATGAAAAAGGAAGGTAAGACATTCAAAAATAAATCTTCAACTAAAGAAATACTCTGGTTGCTCGGCACTAAAAATTAGATTGTTCATCAGTATTCAGAAGGTACTATTACAAGAACTGAAAACAAAAGCAAAATTACTTTATATATAGATCTGATCTGTAACACTTCTGTAATGTGTTCAACCATGATTAGGGTATTGTGCGCTTCACAGAAGAATGCCTGTACATGCTCACAGCTGTCCTGAAACAGCATTCTCACTATCACCTGGCTAAATGTGTCATTTTAATCCAAAGGACACTATTAAGACAATTACAATGGAAGTTTTTCTCTCTCATTACCTAATTCTGCCATGGACACAGTTGGAGAGGTCTCCCCATTTGTAAAAGAACAATAAGGGAAGAAGCCCGATGCTGGTGTGTAGTCACATATTGGTTCTGGTTTGATTCCATTAATATCAAGACCCGACTGATCTGGAGAAGGTTGTATGTCTAAGTAGAAGCTGCTAACTGCAGAGTCTGCTTTGCTACCTTCAGGGGTATGCCCATCAATGTAATTACTGAGGTCATCATGTAGCTCTGTTAACCCGTTGGTGGTGATATTGTATGTTGGTGTTAGTGGTTCTGCCTCTCCTGGTTGCTGCTGATGATCTCGCTGCTGCTGCTGCATTCGATGTTTCTGTACCTCCGCATACAGGCTGTCCCTCTGCTTTTTTGACATTCGACCAAACTTTACAGCTGAAATACAGATACACAAGACATTTCAATTCTATAAATCCTCTGCTGCGTTTTATTTGTCTTGGGTCTTTAAAAACTACACTGAAGGAGACAGTATAAAAGCTAAATCAGCAAGATGGGCAGACCTGAGAATCACTTCTGTCAATTACCGGTAATATAACAGCATCATGTACTCTTTAAAACACTGTTTTAGCATGCAACTTAAATTGACCATTAGAAGTTACTGTTTTAGCTTAATTTATTATCTTTCCATTTCTGTGCCTAAAATATTTTCTTATATATCTACTGAAGTTGACCACGTATCCCTTAAGCAGTCAAATTCCACCTAGAAAAGCAGAAGCTAAAAAGTACTATGCTTGTCTGAGATGAAATGTCCAATTCCTGCCAGCAATATATTCATAATTCCTAAGAATACGTTATGTGATTTCTGGGACCTGTGTCAGCTGTAAAAGCCTCATAGTTTAATAAGATGGCTACCACCTTGTATGCTTCTACAGAAAAGCAAATGTGTTAGATGAACTAGTCATTACACTACATGGTCAACCATTTCAGAGTTTTAGTTTCATGCCCAATAAAAAAAAAAAAAGGAAAATTTATTTTAAGAAGTACACATAATCTGAAAGCTATCTCCTTAATCAGGCCTGATGTACATAGAGTAATGCACATGTGTGTGTAGAACATGCAACATTGCTGTCACTGTTTCAGGGGAAAAGACTGAGTTAACTCTTGAAATTGGGTAAGTGATGGCAGCCTCATTACACCTGTGGAAGAGGTATACAAATATCAGCTGCAAATTCAGTTCTAATAGTTATGTAAGCTTCCATTTTACTGAGAGGTAGATTTGCATGTTTACACTAGGTGTAATTTTGAGCTTAATAGTAACAGCACTGGAACACATTTTCTTCAGAAATATACCATTAAAAAACAAACAAACACCTCAACACAGGTTTGAAGAAACACTGATTTTCTCTCTGATTTTTTTCCACTATTCATTATACATGCATTTAACTTCTGTATATATTCTAAAACAGTTCTGATCTGTATCAGTATGGCAGACCATTACTTGCAACAACAGTATGTCACTTAAATTGGAATGAATACATAGAGGTAGTATTAACGTTAAGACTAAAAACTGCATCTTCAAGTGACCAAAGGCAAAACCCTTAACTGGAATCTACAATAGATGAGTAGGAAAAAAAAAGGAATTTCATACATGCCGTAAGTTATATGTATTTATCTAAATGTATAACATAAAACTACTCAATGATCTCAGCTATCAACTTGATATCCAGTAACTTTTAAGCCTTATGTTGTTTCAGTTGAACACACAGTATACTAAATACTGTTTTACTTTTTGCAATTAAATTGTGCGTTAGCAGAGCTTACCATCTCGAGACATCCCCACAGCAAGGCATTTCTGTAATCTACAGTGTTGGCAGCGGTTTCTACTGGTTCGGTCAATCAAACAGTTCTTCTGACGAGGACAGGAGTACGTAGCGTTGCTTTGCTGACTCCTTCTGAAAAAGCCCTAGAATTGCAAATAGAATAGAACTGCAATAGAATTGCGTAATACAAGTCAAGAAGCTGTTAACTGATGGAGTGAATAAGGACTCAGAAAGGCAGCATACCTAACTGAAAATGAAGCTCAGGCGCACTACAGTCAACTAAAGGAAGAGTGTTTGTCTGTTTGTGTCCCCGCCCCCCCCCACTGGAAACAAACAAAAAACAGTAAACTGAGTAAACTGTAGGAAACAACTATTAAAAAAATGTTATGACACGTAAAGGAATTGCATGTTTTTTCACTGATTTCACAGATTCCATGTGACGTACAGTAACACTGTATGCCAATTATTTCCAAATGAGATAATTCTAAACCTAAATTTCCTTCATTTCCTACCTTTCTTGGGTCAGCATGGATATTAAAATAGGAAAGATTCAACATCTAGTTAATTCAACAGCTGATACCCTGTTCTGCTCTTGGAGATGACAGTAGCATGCTCTGATGTTCAGCCTCAACAATGTATGTACATGTTTAAAAATAGAGCATGATACTGAGCAATTGTCTCTATAGAGAACAAAATTTTAATGTATATACATTTAAAATTAGTTTGATGCTGACAAATTAGTTTTTGTTCAACTCAGTGAAGGGTTTAGGTTGGGGGGGAGCTGAGAAAGGTTTTACGTATTTGTTTTCTCTTTTCTGAATCAACTACAATGGGTAAGTTCACCTCCAAAGAAAGCCAACTCTGGAAGGTTGTACAGTAGTTAGAAGTTAGTTCTTTCTACCAGAATGGCACGTTAGTAATCACTACGCCAGCTGTTTGTTTTGAAGTTCATTTCATCTTTTTGCCACAGACTGCCCAAACGTAAGCTGGTATGTGTGTAATACCTACTTCACAGGGATTCTGAGAAGATGCAGTCATTCTAAAGAGGCATTTGAGATCAGTGAGCACAGTATTTTAGTTTTATGTTGCCACATAATGGATTAATTAACACCATTGCAAAGAAAATACTTCCTCAGAAAGGCTGGGCACCCTTTAATTAAAGTTGGACTTTTACCAATCTTTTATTTATTCAAGGACCACATTCTGGAGTCCCTCAGCACATGCACATTCTGTCCAGACACTTGGTGAAATAAACAAGAAGGACTTTTGCATGACAAGTAAGAAACTTCCTAGCAAACTTCCTGCAGACACAAGAACAACAAAATGCTGAGATAAAGCCATATGCTCCATCTTTTGAGGAGGGTACTAGTTTTCAGTTATGTCTCCTTTATTAAAGCTCTACTGGGGAAACATGAAATATAAAAAAAAAACATAATGAGGAAACTTAAGATGCCTTCTTTAATCCCGTTTTCCTATACATTTTTTCATACCATTTATTCTGGTCTGTTTTATCTGATTGAACTTCAACTAATATTTATCAATAGTGAGGTGATTGTCACTGAGGCTGAAAGTATTGCAAGCACATACTGAGCTCTGATTGAACGCATTTCACCCTACAGAAAACGTGAAATAAAACCAAGGAAATTTTTAGATATCATTCCAACATCATGACTGATCTCTCTGGAGGAACAAAGTCTCAGGTAAGTAGACAGCCTAATTTCCAGTTCTGTTAGCACCCTTATTGGAGCCTCTCACTCCAATGCAACTACGCATGCAAGGACAATGCGATTCACTGGAAAAACAGGCTTAGGTATCAACATGAGTGATGACTTACTGATCAAGGTTCTGCATCTCTGCATTATCAGTCCTTTAGAATATTCAGTTCTCTAAACACTTCAACAGTTGCACTGAATGACATGCTCATATATTAACTGTATTACACCTTCTGCCACCATTGAGATCCTGTAAACCAGTTTTATCAATATCTACAAAGAACCTGCCCTCAAAGATCTCTGCTTTTTCTTCTGGCTGGTTCCTGCACTGTGTCTGTGTTGCCAATTAGGCATATTTCTCTCTATTAAGAATATTCGTGTCAAGCTGAGGATTATTTTTAGTATTATAATGGAGAAAATATTGAGTTTTTTGCTTCTTCCAGATTTTCCCTAGAGACACAGCTGCTCAATACATTTTAGTGTACAATATATCAGTTAAGTTACAGCTTGAAGCTATATTTTCAATAAAGCAGAACTGCCTGAAACTGGGGCCTTTAAAAGCACTTGAACTTTACAAATCACAGATGTAGTAGAGTGCTTTTAAAAACAAACCATACAGTATTGCGTAGGCATGTTGAAAACATCAGCAGTAGCTAAAGCAAAAAAAACACAAAACCTTGCCTCAAATTTTAGAAGTGAATTTAAACTTGTCTAGAGCTCAGAAACACGTGAGATTTGAGGTGGAATTAACAAAGTTAAACTGAAGGTTTTTTAATTGCAAAATTCTTCTATGTTGCATATGTTGTTGTCATTTATCTGCGATTTCTCTAACCTTTTGGCAGTCCCTGGTATCTCATATCCCTAAAGGTATAGGGGGAAGCCCCTATTTAGAGGGGACTTCTGTGGGTAAATACAGTTTCTTGCCTTTTTTTTTTTTCCATTTTCTTTTAAGAGAAGAAGAGAAGGAAAGACACTACATTGTGTTGTTCTATTTTCTCTCTTTTGCCAGAGGCACAGAGCTAGCTATAATTTTTCCACCAGGAAGGAGGAGGTATATGCATGTTTGGTACACGTGTATACATTCAATCATTATGCAAACCAGCCCAGGCCACATACCCTTAATTGCATGGATGTCCATAACCATTATTTGAAATTCACGCGATTGCGTAATGGGCCACAGGCAGACTGGACCCCTCTTGATCAAACAAACAAAACTATTCCTGCACTAAAAAATGTCACCATGTTACACCGCTCTGACTGATGGCATGGGCTGAGCCAAGGTCTCTGGTATCAGAGTGTCTGTGAGTGTGTGGAGCCCTGCCACCTTCTGATGTCAGAATAAAGAGCCAGCTGATTTTGATGAGGCGTCATTGAGCTTTGCCCGTCTCCCTTTTTATGTAGCTGTATTAACGCAGTGCCAGAAGAAGAGAGGAGCAGATTACAAGCCATAGCCTCATCTCTGCATTTCAGACTCCTATTTATATACAAAACAATATATGTTTTTTCATACGCTGCCAAAAAATCAAGTTTGGGAAAAAAGGGCACAAGAACTTTTCATCTGCAAGTCAGTTTGAATAACAACTTGTTAAAAAAGAACTTTGAAATGTAAATAGCAGTTTTCACAAAGTCTATTAATAGTTCCAGCAACTTCACTGTTCAGTGGCTCCATGTTACAGACATCTCTGTCTAAGCTTCCTACTTCGAATGGGAAAAATCCGATTGTGATTCTCTGATGTCACAAATCTTACCGCACAGACTCCCTCTCCAGTGTGGCACAGGCTGAAATGCTGATCTCATGTTTGGTCTTTTGACAAATTTTCATTTAATGAATTGATTCCTACAGTTCATTAACATACCCACTTCCACTTCTGTATACACATATGTCTTAATTAGCTGCTCATTGGCTGTTTAATTACAAGAAAACAGCTGACAGCTGCCTTGCTGCATCCTAATGGCAGACGTTTTGGAATGACTGTATGCAAGCCCGTGACAAAAAAGACTTATTCATAATCCCATGATTTATGGCTAATACTTAAAGACTGCCACGTATCATTAAGTTTTGCAATATTCTGAGCAATTAACAATTAGTTGGGGGGGTGATTCTTATTTTTTTCTAAAGCAAACTATATCAAATTTTCTTATAAGAAGCATCAGAAAAAATACACTGTCAAATGTAAGAAATGTAAACATTACAAGTGGATTTTAACCCTTTTATGGCAAGATGCATGTATTTTAATTATAAAGGGAAAAGAGTACCATGACAAAATTTTAAAATAAACTGTTAATAAAGTATTTGATAACAAAGTTATAATGCCACTGAAAACAGAGAAATAAATCGGTTTTACATATGTAGTAAATACAGGAATGATATTTTGTTTATCAGGTTATACAAGGCTTCTTATGTACCTTCTTTGTAACACCGCTCATTGCTTTCTTACATCTTTTGCTTAAACTTGGTTAGGCAATGCATTATGAAAGAAAAACCTCAAAAACATGAATTAGAGGTACGTGTTTACAATACCAGTGTGACACTCCATGTTTAGCAGAGTAATGAAAAACCAACTAGTACACAAAGTCAATGTCTATATGAAAAAAAAAAAAAAGCAATTTCAGATGGGAAATCGCAATACCAAGTATTGTTTTCTGAAGTAACAGACAAGGATATTTCTTGTACTTACAAAGAACAGAACCATCTTAGGTCTAAAAAGACACAGAAGACAGAAGCCAGGGCCTATAAACCTTTGAAAATGTGAGAAATGTGCAGAAGTGCCAGGTATAGACAGTCTTATGAGAACAACTGCAGGCATTTAAGCAAAGAGGAGTCATACTAATATGTTTGTGGGTCAGCTGGGCATGAACTGGCACTGTTGACAGCGAAAGCAAGTAATTGCATCTGTAAATTCTAAGATATAGTTCATTAACACCAAGTTCATTTCAAACTAAATGCTTTGCTATGTCCTTTTGAAGCGTTCAGGTGTTTCCTGACAACAATTTCTTCTTGCAGTACCAAAGACAGTGTTGCTGTCTCTCTTAAAAAAAAATCTGTCTAGCTAATTTGAGAGAAGGATGTATTTATTAATCTGTACTGCTGTTTCAGTTCTGTCTAGTCGTTCGTAACAAATCAAACAATATCTGCTGTTCATACCTAGTGGGCAAGGGAGCAAAAGGAAGGGACTCAGCATGGTTAAATGGCCAGAGGCCAGTACTTAAAAGAAAAAGATCTGGTAACGGGTCAGTAGGCCAGCCTGAAGCAGAAAATACTGAACTGGATGGAACCATGTGTACAAACTAGTCTCCTTTCTCACCATGATTCCTAATACTGAGGAAAAGGTTTTTAATGGGTTCCCACAACTAACAGCTGAAAGAGTGCTCCACTCATATACCAGATTTTTCAATAGTGCTAGTACAGTACTAGCATTTCTGATCTTAAACACAAGAATAAACTTTTATTTGAGTCATGCTACAGTGTTCGTGGCACTCTTCACCTATGCTTCTGAGCAGAAGTCTTAAATGACTCATTTTCTCTCCCCCCTCCATCACCCCCCATTGTATGTATTGATGGTAAGAAAGAGAAGTCTCTTAAAGTTTAAGTGATTTATACTAAGCCACAGGAGCCCTCTGAAATCAAGTATAAAACAGAGCTTGGCTACAAACTTCATTTTATCATTGGGGGGGAAGAAGTGGAGGGGGTGTTACTTTTCATATATATATATATATATATATATATATATATATATATTTAGTGCGAATTCAAATTCAGTTAAATAGGTTCATGGGTTGGGAGTAGTCAGTGATATGATAAAAGCAGCCAGTAACCCCAAAGCAAGGTAGGAAACGAAAACTTCTCAAGAAACACTAATTGACTTTATTTAAGTCTTCAAGTCTCATATGTAAAATGCAATAAAGCAAGAAAAACTGGTCAGAAAACTTTCAGGTATATGAAATGGAAGGGCTACAAAACCAGCAGGGCAAATAGGATCAGCAAAAATCAATTTGACTAGAGTTTTTCTGTGATTTCACACATGGTACAGATTTAGCTTACAAAGTAGGTCTTGGCAACTGAAGCTTCATGTTAGATTTTAAATAAATCATATTTCTAGTGGTTATTAATATTTAAACAGTATCATTTATGTTAACATTACTATTAGGTAACATTAAAGTTCACACTAAAGCGGAGTGAAAAACAGTAAGGGAGCCGAAAGCATCCTACCCTGCTGCTGTTGCTGCCTGTAGATCGATCATTCTTGACAGGCCTGGCTGGAGAGGGCAGCAGCACCTCTGTTCATTTACGATGACTAAAGGCCCTGATCCTGCAATCTGAAGCCCATGAATGGGTTCTTCTGTGGAGAACCTCACTGACTTCTCTGGGACTACGTTCGTTTAGGACATTGGCTCCATGAGTCAGTGTAGGGCTGGGAACTAGGTCTTCATAGCAAAGTAGTTTTTATGAAAGAAGGTTTAACATAACATGAAGAGCAATGTAAGCATGCTCAAACCTGCAGAGATCAGAGCCACAGAAAAGCTGGGAAATACACTTCAGGGAAAAAAACACCACCAACAACAACAAAAAAAGAACAAACCCAGACCAATACACACCTGGCTCATTTGGGAGAAGCCAAGTTATGCCAACTTTTTCACCAGCCAAAATACTTCTGTTGGGTGAGACTTTGTTGACATTACTGTGGAAGAGCTTAGCACAAACAAAACCCATCTGCTACAGTAGTGTATTTTAAATGCTGTACAGCCATTACCATTTAGACTCTTCCTGTGACTTGTCCCCACTAGAACTCCCTTATCTTTCACTACTTGCAGGTCACCCCTCTGATGCTGTGGCATTAAAGAACAGTGAACTTCAGAGTTCTTTGCCTCCTAGAGAGAAGTAACTAGGTTGATATTTATTTGCTTTAAAATACAGCCTGAAATTGTATAGTTAGAGAACTTGATTCTGCTAGTGCAACAGAAGGAGAAAATGCCTAACTTCAATCTTTGAGCCACTGTCTTGTTTATTCACACACGCTGCACCACAGCATTCAAATAGGCTTCAGCGTGACGAGTATACTTGCTTGCTTGCCTTCCCTTCTGCCCTTTCCCACTAGCTGACCATTCTGATGGCATTCTCAAAGGCAGACTGAGGACCGCAGAGACTTTCAGAGAAATCAGTTTATATAGGGTTCAAAGGAAAACCTTTTGTTCTAAAATGCAAGGAACTGCACATGCATTTCTCACTATGAGGCCAGCATCTGTTGTTCTGGCTGTTGGAGGTACACAATGGATTTTTCTCCTAGTAGCTTTTAAATTTTTTAAACTTTTTGTTTGCATTTATTCCTGTGAAAGCACAGTCACTCTGATGGAAAAGTTCCCAATAGAATTTCTCTTTCTAACCCACAGTGCTAAGCTCTTAGCAGCTACATACCAACTAACGTGACTGTGAGTATGGTGCGTGCTGTTATTTCCTCCTGTATGTAGCCATCCTGCTGCTTTTGTTGGGGGCTCTTCTCACATGTAGGGCTTAAGAGAAGGCCTGCATTCAAAGAAACGCATGAAGATGAAGCCAAAGATGATACAGTTGGCAACTTTCCTTCCCTTTGGCAGCCTGTTCCTGCTCTGCAGCGGGCCATGTTGTAAAACCCCTGTTTTCTGCACAGATGAGTGTTAGCATTATGCTAACCTCAGTCTCTTGACAATGATGCTCATCAGGAACCTTGAGGCAGTCTTTCAGGTATACAGGTCCCATACCATGTAAAGATTAAAGGGTCTTGGACAGTCAACGTAACTTGATATTCTTACAGTCACACAGAAGAACTGCCACTGAAAATGTCCGCCACTTCTCAAAGCTGAGATTTGATAGGTGCTGTTCAACTACTGCATAAAAATGAAAAAAATAACTACTATTTATTACCAATGCATTCCTAGTGCATTTCCTGCATTCTTCTGTAGCAACAGCTCTTCCAAAGGGCATGAGGTATAGTCCTGTATAATTTTAGCATTCTGAGGTTTCTTTCTTTCTTCTTACCAATACTTGCATGAGACCCAAGAGAACGTGAGAATGAAAACAAAAATCTTCCGTGGAAAAACACAAAAGACATCTCTATATTGTGAATGCAAGGACATTGCTTCTTTGATGATGGAAGGTAGTATCAAGCATGTCAGGAGAGCACCCTAAAACCTACCATAAACGTAATTTCTTAACAACTAAAGCGTAGATTAATAATAAAAAACCCATCAGCATGGGACAGCAACACACTTACATAAAGAAAGCAACGAGCTACAGCACAGCTGTGCGTACTGTGTCATTCCCAAGCTAGCGCTGTAATTCTGCACTAGTGATAAAAAGAAACGATCAGCTTCACATCACCGTGAAATAGCGCTAGCGTTGTCTTGTCTAGTTCTTGGTTGTGAGAGACAAACCAAACAAAACATAAGTGCTTCTATTGGAGTCCTTGTTCACTAGAGTTCCTAAAGGTACAAATCCAGAAAAAAAATCAAAGCCTAAACCTTAACACAGCAATGAGCTACGTCGTAAGGAATACACACTGCTCACAGAAAGACTTGAATAAGTTTAATAACAGTAGCATGTAGTATTTGTGCAACAGCATCTTCCATACAAACCAGAAGAGATTTGTAACTGTAACAGGTTACAAAAGAAAACTGAGAAGTCAGAGAGCTCTCACAGTAGAGGTCTCAGCACAGCCTCCTAGTGATTTATTAAGCAAAAAATGAAGAGGGAGACTCAAGAAAATCACAAACTCCCTCTCAAGTGCATCCACAGAACAGATTCTTGGCTATTTGTCAGAAGTGGTTCATCTTTTTAAACCTCTTCTGCTTATTCATAGAGAAACAGCTTAGAGCACATGCAGCACAACTGCGTGATTTTTGAAGCCTGTCCTGAAAGGTGTGTCACAAAAATGCCTTTTTCAAAACCCAAATGAAAACAGTACTTCAGACTCACCAATTGATTTCATATTCTTTGAAATGAAACGTATTGATTCAACTTCCACACAATAGTTGCTCTTTAAAAGAGGAAGAAAAAGAATCACTATCCAAAAGCCAAATGCTGTTTTAAGACTTAAATTTTTAGACCCTTACCTTGCAGCCTTCACATGTAATGACACCATAATGGATTCCTGATGATTTGTCTCCACAGATCTTGCATGGAATAATTTCAATTTGAGCTGCAACAGAAACACGCAACCAGTTAATTACATTTTCTTTTAAACACCTTATAAAAGCATTCCCTGATCAGCATTTGTACAGTGAAAACTAATAACCTGCTAAACATTATACCGCATTAACTATTCATTGCTGAACTGTGAGGGTCCCCTAGAGCTTTGGACTAAATTATGGCTGCTCATTATATAATAGCTTTTGGGTTATTAAAATGGGTCATTTGAGAAGGTGTTTAAGAACCCACAAGAAGGCTGGAATCAGCATTTCAAAGCCAAAAAGAGTAAGAGAGTTCACATTTTGGCCAAAGAGCTAGGAAGACACTGGAAAGGTTTCTTCCAGTCTCACTCCTGTGAGGTTGTAATGTAATTTAACAGTTTGCCCTGCCTGAAAATGGATGCAACATCTTTAACAGAGGAGTCATGATCATGCCATCCAGCTCATGTGACTGGCCAACACATAAAAAATGCAACATGGTAAATAGTGACTGCAGTTTACACAAGAAATCCAAAATTCACATATCTGAATTGAGTTATCAGTAAATTTTTGTATATTAATTTCCACAGAGTGAATGAGGGAGGAAAACAGCAGCGTTCTAGTCAACATACAAAAACTAAAAGGAGATAATGTAGCCTGGAAAATGCCATAGGAGATACAGGATACAAAAGCCCTCATTTTTATATCAAACTTACATATATATATATATAAAATTATATATATATACTTGTAATTCAGTTTACTGTGTGACAAAACTCTCTGCATGCATCTCTAAATGGCAACTCCTTCCCAGAAATGGGAATATACATGGAATACAAGGATTTAATAAGGGACTCCCCATCTACTCAGGAATACTGCTTCAACTGCTTTCAGAGAAGGCAGCAGCAGTTATTTTGCTAGCCAAGTATCACTTCAGACAGGACCAGGCTGAGGCAGTAGCTTATAATGCCAGAGACCAGCAGTTAACATTTTATGTATGCTTGTGTGTGCTCACACAAACACACTGAATGCGTCTATCAGCTGGATAGCAAGAAAAATCCAAAGAATGCACCTTCTGTCCTGCAGTTGTGTTGGATCGGCCGACATTGATTTTCCTGAACTGGATTATCCTGAACAGGAATACAAACACAACCCTTGCTGCGTCTCTCACCCTGATTTATTAAACAGCCAAAGTGCAGTTAATCTCCTGCGAGGAACTGAAACCTATTCTCAAGATATGCCTGATAGCTTCAGAGAGCCTTTATTTCATCCAGTTCATGGCTATCCAGTCTGTGACAACACATAAAATCGCACCTAAGATATTGCATTAGCCTAACTTCCATTGTACTCTCAACAAGGCTTTCAAAAAGTCCCGTCCACTCTTTCGAACGCCGTATTTTACATGCTATTAAATCCCTAACTGACTGCTTATTATTAAATAGAATCATCTTTTATAACAAGAATGCTACTGTATGCTCCACTTCATTGCAACACACAACCACAGCACAGGATCAGGCCAAAACTCAAGACCAGTAGTCTTGAGAGTACTGTCAGAGTACAGCACTCACTGCGCTAAACTGTTACTTCAAAATATTCTCCTTGCAACATCAAATGCAGTGAACGGAGCACCTGAATAGTACCCATTTGCTCCCAGGAACCTAATAGCAGCTGAAATACTCTGCTAAGGGAAGCAGTACCCAGCAGCTAAGGGACTACATTGTTGTTTGCCTGGTATTTCCATATCAGCAGCTTTCAAAATATTTTTGTACTGCAGGACACCACTTGCATCTGCTTCCATCGTAAGGATCTTTGCGTTCTTGACATTTAATCCCACACCTTCCCTGCAGCAACGAATGATAGGCTGAAATTAAAAGGTCTGTTTAGGATGCTAAAGGAGACAAATACTTCTGCTCTGCAGTCGTGCAAAAAAGTGTTTTAATTTCACTTTGCTCTCAGCTAACACATTAAACACAACAAGGCAGGAATTGAAATAATAAAAGAGAAAAATACAGCGTATGTTATTTTATTAATTTGTTCTCTGCATTGTTAGGAGAGCATCCGATGATTACAAAGCCTCAGAACAGAAAGGGTAGCATAACCTCCCCTGAAGTTAACACTTTATATTACCAAATTGAACAGACTGAAATTCACACAAGTTCAACATTCGTATAACATCAAAAGTTCAATTTCAGAGAGAAATCCTATGGGCAGATTCTGGAATAGATCTATTGATTCCCACTTGTAACTTTTCAACATGCAATTATTTTTCTACTCTGCTACAAGGAGTCACTAGCCTTCTCCAACTCCTTTGGCAGAACAGCAATAAAGCTCATCTGAACAGCCACATGGTAATATATTTTTCACATTTCACTTTTATATGCATAATTACTGCCTTATTACGAAGAGGTATGATATAATCGGATCTTGTTTATCTACAATCTCCAGCATATTAGTTAAATCACCCATGAAACCTGTCTATGCAATCTCTGTTTCTTAAGCAACAGGACATTTGCAGAGTGTTTCTGAAGGAATGTAACATGCCTTCAAAGTGATGGCCTGAAGCTAGCTTACTAATAGCCTAAAAGGTGCAATAATTGGTCCCAAATGCATTTGCCAGGGTCCTTTACTGTTAGAAAAGAATCGACAGAGGTTCACAGGCTCCAGCTCTGCCGGTATGTGCTGACCAGTGTGCATACGAACTGCAGCACCAAATCCAGAATCATTTCAGAACTCCCGATTCCCTAGAATTTACTACACCTTCAAGGTACTTACTTTCAAGAGCACATAGCATTTACAATTTCAACTTAACATTTCACTTTGAGATACAGTACAGTGGGATGAAACTCAGAAACATAAATTACTTGGGACTGCCACAACCAATTGTATTACAAATTAATGCCTGGAAAGACATCAGATCAATTACTGCTCTATGTGGTTGCCTCTGCAAATCAGCTCATTGAAATGGAATCCCTGTCGCAAGTTCATACACTTTCCATATAGCATGAAAGGACCTGGATACTTTAAACTTACTAAATGCAAATTGCCTGTGCCAAGATTATGCATTTTTCTTACGAGGGTGAAAATATTTTCTGCACTTATAACTTTGACATGCAAATATGTACTTGCTAAAACCTTGTTCTTATGCAAACAAGGCAGGTGGGAAATATTTTTACATGTCAAGAGTATGTTCCAACTTGGTTTCTCACATTCCCAGAGTTACTTAGAGCTTCCTGCCGTGTTCTCATTAATTGTACCTGTGCTGTGCTTACATATATTTATATAGTGTATTTTCCAAGATTGTATAAAATACTGTAATTCATATTTTAGACTAGAATTAGCCTAAATTACAGTTTACAATTTCTGTCTCCTGAGGTGGTGCTCAGGCTGATTCTGGTTCATGCATGAGCAAATTATTTCTTAAATATGAACAGCAGAAAAAAATAAACTCTCGTGGTTGCTTAGAAACCGCTACAGATACCCAGGTGACAGATGCCATCTGTATTCCCAGATTAAAGGCCTGAGAATCTTTCACACCCTGAAATAACAGTGCTCCAGAATACTACCAATGATGTCCTCTGCCAAAGGCAGTGATGAATAGGAAGTGAAGCCCAAACAAACCACCAGGAGCAACAGATACGAACCCAAGCACGAAGACCCACCTCAAGCATTGAACAAACTGCTAGAGAAACAGCTCCTGAGAGAAAGACATGGCCATTAAGGGCCACAGGTAGCAGTTATGACACGATGTCAAACACAGGGCGCTCTAATGTAAAACTGAAGGGCATCTGACACCCACTTCTATATACGTGTATACTGAAGATCTCTTAAAACGCAGCTATTCCTATCACTGGAACGTCAGGCAGTTTCCAAGAAATGTATCTTCTTTCTGCTGTAATGCTGTATGATGGTTTATTTTATAGCAGTAAAACTGAGTGCAGACTGATTGCTTGAAATCAGACAGAACAGTAACTTGAGTCCAAGCACTGCAAGAGAAAAAAAAAAGTGTTTTGTCCCCTGAACCATTCTTCTTCCTCCATCCAGTGTGTCTTTACTTGGCAATATTTTTAAGTAGCTCTGGTATGCCTAAATTACATGACTGTCTCCACCTAACTCCTAATGAACATGCCTACCAGACAACCAGAGACAACTAAACAACATCTTTTATTGGCATCTGTAACAGAAGAATATCCCTTATTTCTTCCTACTCCAGGCTTCCCTTCTTTCCCCAGATCTGGACCAGTTTCACTGGACTTGCCTGCCTTTTTAGGTCTCTGGCCAAACCAACCCCTCCAGACAGCCTCTCCCTTTTTATTAATTCCCACATAATGAAATGCTGCTTTATTCCTTGTCTGGTTTGAGCAACAGAGGAAAGAAAACTAATTAATTCTGCACTGGTAAGGAAGTGCTCTCTACAAGCTCATCATAATAGTTAGTTTCTTCCTTTCTAACTCCTTGGGCAGACTCCCATCAGGACAAGGCTCCGTACAGCCATGGAAGCAAGGAACATCCTTCTCCTCAGTTCTGACATCTAAGTAGAAACACATTGGGCCTCGACACAGAAAAGTGTATTATCAATCCACCCTGAAGAAAACATTCTTCAGAAGGAAAAAAAAAAAGATTTTCCAAAGACCTAAGTTTTCTCTTCTCTGTTAAGGTGTCTGAATGAAAATTCCAGGTGTACACCCTCTTTTTTTATTCAGTAAAGATGGACCGAAGCTTGTACTGGTTACTGTGTCAGACTGAACTCTATTTCTTAAAAGCTATATGGGCACTAAGCATCCTTCTTGGATCCACTTGCTTTCTGGTGAAAGCACTATAGCCAAAATTGCTAGCTGAACTGAAGACTTCAAGGCCAGATGTGGTGTGCATATTACAGTCAGGACAGGAGCTAGGGTCTCCCGAGACTCAGGGTACTGCTGAAGTTATCCCCTCTTTTTCTTCAAGAAACATTTAAATTCCCTTCCCTGGACGTGGCTTACCAGTCCCCTGCTTCAGAGGGCATGTAGAACTTTGTAGCTAATTCAGAAGCGTTTTGAATGAAGCACGATACATATACAAATTGGGCTAACTTGTTTCTAAAGGGATGCAGTTTGTGCCAGACGATGTTGCTAGTGCTGTTTGGAAGTATATTGATTAAATTAGGAGGCATACATATTCACTGACATATTCATACATATTCATTGACTCAAACAAGGGTACTGCATGTAATGTGGTATTTAAAGCAACATAATATCTGATCACAAACTGAATTAACAAGGAATGATTTTACTATATAATATTCTAATCTTCCTGCACTTTCAGCTTCATTACCTAAATAATTTGCTGTCATGTACCCTAAGTAATTTGAGCTGGCTGCAAATTACTTGCCTCTGAACACCTGCAGCTTACAAACACTGCAATTCCACTAAACTAAAAGCCAGTGGCAGCACGGCTCTGCCCGTTCCATTAATATGCTACGCTAAGTGACCATCTGTCCACTCATATATATTAAAATATTTAAAGCCTGTGTACTTCTAAAGATGACATCTGGTTGGTAGGTATCTGAGGCATTTTCAGAACACACAGTAACTGCTTGGATCAATAGCTGATGGAGACAAGCTCCATTTACCTGCCCACTCCTTGTGTGAAAGGTCTGTTTATTCTACGTGCAATCCCCACCGTAACACCATTCTGGCCATGAGTAGGCCTGCTGGATATTGTAATGGCATAGCTAGTAACAAATAGTTCCTGAGAAGAACTAAGAAAGCTGCCATGCTAGAGACTTGTGTCTTATGGTTGGATTTCTGGGGGGTTACTACAGTTGACATCACAGCAGCTTTCCCAAGATGTGAGAAGTTCATTGTGTCTTTCTCTCCTTTACAAGCTGTCATACCTATAGCTGAGCTCAAGCTGAGCAGCATCCCTCATGGGGGAGTATCACCTGGCCATGTTCAGTTATCATGAAGTGTGCAGGAACACCTCTTTGGGACTGCTGATGCTCTCCAGCTTCCCTAAAACTCACCAACAGTTTGAAAATGGGTTTGGAAATGAAGAAGACAAGGATGGATGGGCAGAAATCAAGACAAACACAACCTCTCTAAGCCTTGTTTCCTTAGGAAATCAAACTAATAATAAAACAAAATAAATACTGAGGTTATGCTGATACAAATCCTTTGAAGTCCGTGGGTGTGATGGGTGGAGTACAAATGAACATAGCCACCAAAGTATTAATTAAAAGTAAAGTATGAGCAACACCTCAAACACATGAGGCAGAAATGCTGCAATGCCAAGGCTGGCTCTTTGGGCCTGAACACAGCTGGATCCCTCTTATTAGGTCAACTGATTGTGTGCAGCACTCCATAATGCTACAAACATTCGGCTTCAAAGAGTATGAAATGAGATGCATGATAAATAGTACAGAACAACAACACGAGCACTTTTGGGGCTTGCAAGGATGAATTTTAGGAATATATCTAAATTCTTTCAGCCTCTGTTACTGATTTAGACACGTCAAAGGGAACAGTGAAGTAAGGGCTCATATTCTTATGCCAGAATCATTGGCATTTATGCTTAATATTCTTCTTTAAACCTCGAAATTTTACTTCCACATTTAAAATTAAAGAACCTGAGCTTGCTATTACATTAAGCACTAGCTTCAACAAAGATACCTGAATGCATAATGACAGGAGGATATATGGAAAATAGTTTGGATTCTCCAACAGGCACAACTATTTCTGTGAAGCTGCTGTGGTAAGGTCTCTGTGTATTTTTAATTTTATATTAAAATGGAAAATTCCTGAAAAAAAACTTTAATAGAACATCAAAATAGACTTAACCTCTGTAAGGAAAAAATAAAACAAAATGAAGTTCCCAACAGAAAATATAGGACTTCTACGAGGGTTTAGGAACACAAACAATGTAAAAAATGACTAAACATTTTAAGAGGAACTCAGAGAGATGATGTCTGCTCCTGCTCAGTCATGTGTGTAACACAAAATCATTTTTTTTTCTTTTTACTGCAGTCTCATCTCCCTCCACTGTCTTGTCTTTATTCATCCACAAAAATTCTCGTTCTTCTTGATCCAACAAGGCAACTTGGTATCTCAACATTTCTAGAATGAAACAACTGGAATACCTATTTTTTTCCTTCTATTTTTGAGGAAAAAAGAGCAGTAATCTAATTTGCAGTTGAAAACTAGATGGTTTGATTTTCCTTGTTGAAGGAATGACTGGTAGAGACAGTTCTAGCTTGGGACTACAGGCACATTATGAAGGCAAACCACAGATCAGAAATCATACTAAAGTAGTGAGCTTCATGCCTTGGCTCAAAATAATCGGGGCTGCCACATCCAGACATGTTCTGTCATCCAGGAGCACAGAAAACTAGTTCTTTTGGAATATCTGTCCTTACTTGATAGGACATGCAACTTATAACTAAAATCTATCAGTTTGTGAAATTGAGGGGGGTTTGAAAGCTCCACCTTTGTTACTACTTCCATGAAATTGAATTGAACAGGAATCGTGTGGATGGTTGAAATAATACAGCAGAAGTTGTACAATGCAGTAAGATATGTAACAATGATATAAACTCTTTCAAGGATAAGACAAAACTAAGAAAATCCTAACCACTTTCTGGTTCCAGATCTGGGGCAAGAATTGTTCTCTAGACCCCACCCACAGGCATAGTAACCAAAATTAATGGCAAGGACTAGAAGAGGGAAGAATGGAGAAGGTTCTATGCATTTCACATCCAAAGCATTTTAAGACTGGTTTGACTATTTTGATACGGTCAGAAAATATTTCCACATTATATTTATTCAACAAAAAAACAACATTATACTCCATAATACTATATATAAAGCTTCTTGCTTTCTTTCTTGGTCACTCAGTTGCTTACGAATAAACATACAACTATTTTATTCTCTCCTCTGGCTCAAAATTAACACTAGATGTATTGGCTATGATGAGGAAGGTTTGGAGTATGATTAATTTAAGGACTAAGCTAAATATAATTGTTGTTAAATAAAGCAATGCAGTACAGCAGGTTTTCAACACAAACAAAAACACACTTGACACTGCAATCATGTGACTGCCTTTACTGAAACGCAACATAGTTTTATTCAAAGCCCTGGACTGCATGTCAAGAAGTAGATACTATAATTCTCATACTACTGCTAATTTGCTATGTGAATGGAGACACTGGTCCATTTCTCATTTTCTCTATCTACATAATCAGGATAATCAGTCTTTAGTTCTACACAGCTATCTTAGGCAACTGGTACATACTGCCAAGCCTTGCATCTTCGTTTTATGACCCAAGAAGCAAGTCTGTAGACCTCCAAACAAACACCATTCGTCATACATCTGCAGGGTTTTGCACTGCTTAGATAAAAGCTGCCACAAAACTACACAATAGTGATTGTGACAAGACCAGTTATCTGATTAAAATGAACAAAAAAATTAATAAAGCCTACAGGTTTAATTGCATACCTACAAAAGGTTGCTCTTGACAAAATTACACAAAATACAACTTTCAGAAGCAACACAGGTGTGAGCTATGACCACAGTAACTGGCAGCACTGCCTGGTTTTTCTGTTCTGATTTGCTACTGCATTTATTCAGTAAGCAGCAAGCTAGCAGTTATTTCATTCCACGCTATGTTGATATAGGATTCTAGACTTCACTTGGTTTTTGTCATCCCTAATTTCTTCCTTCAGATAACCACTAACCTTGGGTATCTGTGAAGAGGAACACCTGCAGCAGGGGCATAAGCACAGTTCTATTAAGATACATTCTATACCATGCTGCTCTGCTGCTAGAACAAACCAATGCATATTGCCTGTTAAAATAAAAAAGGGAAGGAGAACGGAAAGAAAGAAAGAAAAAGAAGTGAGCTGGCAGGCCAAGACGCATGTTCACCTGAAGGCAGAGAAAGTGCCCTGATACACTCAGACACACGGGGGTTTCTTGAACTCTTTGCAATTACTTTTATATTAGATAAAAACAAATCTACGCTGATTTGTACTCCATATAGAGTTGGGTCTTTCTTTCTTAGTAGTAACAGAGAGGAAGAAAAAGTGAAATTTGCATGAGAACATAATCTGGAAGAAATTATTTTCTGGAACGAGCTGGAGAATAATAAAAGCATTCTCGCCTCCCTGCCAAAAGGAGACAAACCCCTCCAACTGCATTGAAAAGCTGAAACATATCTATATTTCTATATATTTATACAAAATACAGAAATAAACAGAAATAAGAGAAACTAACAAAGACAATTTCAATAAGGAATGTCTTTTAATAATGTCACGTTTCAGAGTGGAAATCTAAATTACCTCTAACATTTGCTCTGTTGATTAATGCATAGCATCCACCTTTTCTATGAAATTTCCTACTCTGAGCTGTAGGAGCTGGCATTCTGAAGACGGAATTTGTTAACTCCAGCACTGTCCTCCCAGCTTCTTCTTCCTAATTAAATGTGCTGGCCTATGGGAGCATCTCAACGTATTTATTTGTTTCCAGCATGAAAACAAAGAAGAAATTACAAAACACTTGTTAATTTTAAACCAGAGTAAAGTATGCCAGCACAACAGCCTTTACTTGAATTATTTTTCAAGGGTTTTGAACAGTCTTAAATTATCAATACTTTGAAGACAATCATTTTAGTCCCTATTAAAAGGCATATAGTTACATTGTATTCCAAATTATGAGATTTAATTAGTTGGTAGCTAAATTGCACTAGCATTAGTTCTCTAAGGAAAGATCTTTTACTAGCTTTTTGAAACAGTGGTAAAAGAGGTACTTCACTTGCAACGTGGTATGAAAATTATTAACAATTTCAACTAAATTCATTAGTAATGTGAATCACGGAACATTAGGTCAATGAGATTAAATGTGACTGTGCGTAATGCTTCCATTTCATTCTTTCTATGCATAGGCAGATAGCTCTCTGATCAATCCATAATTCCTGAATGCATGCTCCTACTTCGCAGGTTTCCCCTGGTTAGTGACCTATCACCTCTGCCTGTTCCCTATTCCAATGCACATGTTTTCTGTTACACTTACAGTTTGGCCAAGTCATGGTGCAGTTCAGTATTTATTACCCCCAAGAGAGCAACTGTCAGTCTGGAAAAAGGAATATGGAAAGCATCCGGAAAATACAACACGATATACTTCACCAATAAGGCAAGTGTCCCTTTAAACAAAGGGTTTTGTCATGATTCAAGTTTGTCCTGCCGTTTTGCTGGTCTGCAAAAATTTTATTAAGGGTTTGGCCTCCGCACAAATTGCAGGATGTATCACTGTGTATTGAGAAATGGCACTTTGTATGAATAAGTTAAAGCCAGACAAACATGGCTAGTGCAGAAGACACTTCCTTGCAAAAGAGCTGCACTTTGATGAAAAAATATTCAAAAACTCTATGTAATTCTAGAAGAAAAAGTAGCATGAAAAAATATTTCACCCAGACTAGAAAAGCTCCATCATTCTCAAGTGACTACATCTTCCTTTTTAAGATATTTTCATTTTCTTTTTGGCTGTACACAAATTTGATGTCATTAAAAAGTTTTCCTTTGATGCCGTATGCCAAGTGGAATCATTAGTTTCTCACAAAGGTGTGCTCTCAATGTCTAGTTTAAATTTTCATTTTCAGATGATTCATTTAAGGGATGAACAAGAACAACCAAAAACAACTTCAGAACTCTAAACAGTAAAAAGCTTGTTTAACACTTGCTCATTTTTAATTTCCTCCAACACCTCCTGTCTGGATTCACGTGGCAGTCAATACTGAGAATTTATTCTGCAACTCCTTCAGTGCTATTTGGCTGCCAGCAGCTCACCTACTCAGGCCCAAACCAGGATCCCTCAAACCTCACAAAGGGGTTCCTCTGGAGTCTGTATTCTGCATCTTCCCAACTGGCACAGGGACATACTTTTTTTTTTTTTTAATTATTTTTTTAATCCAAGGATGCTGTCCATTGCCACCGTTTTTAGTGTCTATGTGCTGTCTCATCTTTTCACGGCTCCTCTGCGTGTTCTCTTCAAATGTCTTTAGAGAATTAATAAAACTACTTTTAGTAGTCCTCTTGACTTGCATTAAGTTCCTTGGTGGTCCCTCATTCTTATGAAGCCAGGCCAGGACTGCCCATCTTGCCAAGGACAGGGAGAGCTGCTGGAGGGCAGCCAGCTCTGCCTGTTGGTGGTTGGGTGCACATTTTTCTCCTCCTTCAGATGTTCACAGGAAGGAAATGCTATGTATGACCCGTTCGCAAGAATGACACCAGGAAGGAGAACATGCAGGATCATATCAGAGATGGAAACTGTGTAGGGTGGGGCTTACTGCATAATAAAAACAGCCTAGTGAACACTCTCAAAAACATTTCTGCCAGAGACAGTTTTCAACATATTCTTCAAACCATGCATTACGTGCATGTGATTTGTTGTCCCCTCCCAATCACATTCACGCCATCTCCCTGGCCTCGGCTCTGGTTCTGTAGTTCTTCTCATCATGTCTGTATATACTATCCTCAGTGTTTGAAAATCATCTTCAGTTTTTGACAAGGATGATGGAAGGAAAAAAAAAATACTTCCTCACAAAAACATTTGAGAAAATTACAAGCTTGTGAAAAGAAAAGGTGAAAGATCTTCCTTTGCCACAATTATATTAGGTGCTCTGACCTCCATTAAAACCCTTTCTTTCAACTATTCATTTCATAGTATTTCATTTCCTACCTCTCCATGATAAAAGCAACTGCAAGGTAATAGATAACACAAGTTTGCTTGCTGTTTCAAGTAGATAAATTAATGCTTTACACTAAAAAAGCTTTCAGAGTGTCCTCAGATGCTATTTAACTAATATTTTACATTAAAACATCTACGGTTGGACTCCGGCAGCAAATATCTGACTAAAACTTACAATTGCTCTGTTACGCTGCTCTATGCACAGGATACCTCCATCACATACATTAAGGAAGCTTAAAGTTAAGCTTCACATATTTAAACACTAACAAAGTCTACTTAATGGCAGTCTTCAAAATGACAGTGGCCTCCTAATCTGCTGGAGATAAAGAAGTGCCAAGATTAACGATTACATAAGTGCATCGCGGAGCCCAGAAATAATAATCAGCTCTTCTGTTGTTATTTGTGTATAAAGGCTATTAGTCATCTGACATTCCAAAATCCAATTTAAAGTTGTTAAACCCCTTTCACACACTTGAGGTTGGAAAAACTAGACGTTCGAAAAGGGAAAGGAAGGGCTTGATTTACTAATTCTTTTCCCCCTTAGTGATTTTGCTCTAAGCCAAATCTCAGTAAGAAATGCAAAAAAAAAAATAAGCTTTTAAACAACGCCTAGAGTAACTGATGTAGCTGCTGAAGGAATAATACCAATAAAATCCTAACATGCTTAGATAGCAAAATTAAAAATAATGGCTACAAACAAAACAAGCAACTATTCTGTAGGAAAAGATCCTATTGAATTGTGCAGACCTGAAAATAGTGAAGAGCTTCAGAAAATAAGCATGGTAAGAAACCAGAGGTGCTCTGACACCAAACACCCATCTCAGTCTAGTAACAGTATCAGTAAGAATTTACTGTGTTCATATAAGCACAATATTGTTTGCAAGAGACCAATCTGTTCTTGGCAGATTGAGGCAAATGAAAGGTCTGACTGAAGCCTCTCTAAACACTACACAATCAATTCTTTTTCCACAAAAATCCTTAAAATTCAAAATAACCCTCTTTGTTCCGGACTAAGACTGAAAACCAAATTGAGGAAAAAAAAAAAAAGTGTCTTCTCCTGGTTCCTACATTGCTCCTTGGGCTCTGCAGCTGACATGGAATGCGACGGGAAAACAGGTGGGCACGTCCGTGCCCTCTCCCTCTGATCAGCTGGTCCTGCCTCCCCTCCTTGAAGCCCGCACAGACAGGACAGCACGGCAGCTGGGAGCTTTGTCGCCAGCCATGTGTGCAGCGGGTAAACAGGCACGCTGCACATCGTGCTTGCCTCTCAGGGGAGCAGTCAATTACAATCCAATTTGCAGCACAAATTGCTGCAGCCCTGAATGCAGAATTCCCCTCCGGCTTAAAAATGCCACAGAAAGGGCAGCAGAGCAAGCCCTGACAGCCAGACATGAGGGGTGTGCGTGGCAGACAGACCTACAGACCGACCGCTGCAACACAATCTTGTTGGTGATGACCTGGGCCTTGGGCTGAAACGCAGCTATAGGATCCACTGCCCCTGCTGGGGAAAGAACTGGCCTGGGAGCAGCCGCCCTCCAGAGAGGGCAGGCCCCACGCCCTCAACTTTACACTAACTTTCTCTGTGGTATCAAGAGAGAAGCGAGCTGACAGCTGTGATTCAAGCTGATGAAGTTAATCAGGAGGATACATGTAAAGGAAGGACAAGCTGTCTGAGCTCACGTAGCAGCAGATCCGAGGCAGGCTTTCTCCTTCCCTGTTGTGACTCCATTAGTGTAACAACCTCAGCTGCTTGTACAGCAGAACGGAGCTGTTGTGGACTCTGTGCAAAAAGCTTTTCCTTTATGGCTGTGTACTGATTTTCTAGTGTTCCCTAAGGTAAAGTCAATTAAGTGATAACTGCTTCTCTGCAGAGAGTATTCAAAATGCCCATATCTCCACCCAGATAAGTCTTCAGCTTTGCCTGCCTATTTATCTCCAACTCTTAGAAATTACTGCCATGAACGCTCCAGCGCCTTCACCCATTATCTTTGCAATCCTGCTTCTTCCTAACAGAAAGGCAAAAAGCCCAACACATAATAGCTCTACCACTATGACCTCACTGGGAAGTAAAATGATACAAGCAAATTAGTATCAGCTGATCTACTGCAGTGTAGTTACCAGCATATTTTGCTGCTCTCAAAGTTCATTCAACTTTTCATCTAACCTATATAGGTAAGAAAATATGATGTGCCATCAGAGGCTCCCATACTCTAGAAATAATACCAGTTTGCATTGTGAGTTACCTAATGTGATTACAAAAATACAAGCTCTCATCTTTAGTGTTGTGCCAGTTGACCATCAGACTTGAAAATTATAACATTCTTTTCAATGTGGATAACACAATGTTATTCTCCTGCACACGCCTCTAGGACAGCATTTTTACCTCAACATGTGATGATTCACGTTGCGTATTATGGTCACACGGGTTAAATACGTTCTCATGTTTTCAAGCGGGGAAAAAAAACGACAACAATATCAAAGCTGAAAAAATCCTACTACCAAAACCAAAGGAACCTGATGATGTGGATGCACTGCCTTATCATCAACATTCATGTGATTACTGTAATACTTCATTTATACCTCTATTTATTAACAAGTAATAATAATAATAATAATAACAGAAATTGCAAAATGATCCCTCAGAGAACCAAACAGAGAACACTGGCATCTTTTTCAGACGGCTCTGAAAGTACAAAGGAGCAGAAGGCAATCCTATGCCCCACAGAAAGGGGCAGAATACACGTATTGGGTAGAGTATGTGTACTAGCAGGAAATTACAGTATAAAACGATTGAATCATTTGCCGCTAAATTCATTTGAGAGATGAAAAGGTAAGAACCAACTTGCTTTGCATTGTTAATACTAGGTTCGAAAGGCCAAATGACAAAATGGCAGAAGCAGGCGAGTAGTGAATGTATTTGATCTGTGTTTCCTAAAACAAAAGAGGCTTGATAAAGATTAGAGTAAAATAATAGAAACAACACCTGTATTATTGTAATAATTGTATCCAAAGATACTGAAAACCATTTACGGAGCTTTGCAAGGACAAGAAACCAACCTCGTAACCAGAGCTGAATGAAGCCACAGAATATTTTACTGAGAATGAAGATAATCTCTCAACCCTTTCACAACAGTCTTCACCCATCACTCCTGCTGATGTTTCTTTTTATGCTTGTGTTCTGCATATGCCAGAAGACAGACAAGAACGAACGCCAAGCAACTCCAACTGTTGACAGTTTTAACGCTGTACTGTTCTAGAACACATACAGAGTCCTTTACTACGCTGTCTTTGATAAAGAACCAAAACGTTTAACCAGAACTCCCACATTTCTGCTCTTGGAAGAAGAATTGTAGCATAACTTTGATTATCCAAAGCTACCAGGGGACAAGTGGAAGCAGAGATAAGTGGGGGAGCAGCCAGAGGTCTTCTGTGAATAATGGCAGTGAAACGGGAGGAAACAAAACTCAACAAAGAAGGATTGTTGGCTCAGCTCAGACCTAAAGTTTCCCTGTTCCTGAATGGAGCATTCATAAGTAAAATAAGCTTCTCAAACCAAGCATTCTAAATTTTTGTAAAAACCATTTGACAGAGTGAAGGATTATTCATTTTGGTACTTGACTCTCCAGAGAGAGAGACAGCTGTTGTTCTTACTGCAGCAATTTATTAACCGGTTGTACAGCTGTAACAACTCTCCTCCTGGTTGTCTCAATGGTTAACAAGCAGCCAGTCTCTTTCCAAATCCCTGTTTTCCCCAAGTATTATTCAGAGAACATTGCTACAAGAAGTTCCAAAACCAATTGAAAATACAGATATATCACAAACCTTAACATCTGGGCAGAATCCACACAGAAGAAATATATTCAGGTGCTTTACACATGAAGATTAAGTTTTTACTTAAATTATTGCAGCATAAGTTAGTGACAATGGAGTAGGAGAGTCACTTTGGATTTAGCATGGAACCTGGCCCAGGGCACTGGAACACAGAACAGAAATAAATACTAATCATGCTTGCTCACACTGAGAGGATTAGATAAATACAGACGTAGGAAATTAAAACCACAACAAGATGACCCCATGCTTATGATTTCCCTGTTGTACCAGATCAGTCAATATGAATAATTGACATTGTAAATTGAAATCCTCAGATAAAAGTAATAGTTTTACCGCTTTATTTCTCTTCACTCACACATGAATTGAGTAGACTATCTCTGACAATGCCATGGTTTAATATTCTAAACACACTATCTCCTTTAACAATGCCTGGAATAGAAACAAGCTGCTGAGCCAGATCCTCAAGGGGTGAAAATCAACATTGCTACGCTGACTTCAGTGGAAGCACATTGATCTACACCAGCTAAAGCTTTGGGCCCTAGTGGGCAATTAGGTTTCTATTATATGCTAATTTAAATAATGTACCACAGAACATTTGCTGTACAATAACGCAAGGCTACATTCTTCTGTAGAGAAGGACAAGCATTTGCTGTGACAGGGTGAGAGTTATGTATTCTGGTTTCAAGGAGCAGGATGAAGTTTCGGTATAAACTACTGCTCATAACAACATTTTTAAACCTGTAATTACTCACACTGTACTACTTTAGGAAGCCTGTAATTATTTTGTAACTTCTTACCAATGTCTAGTCTAGTTTGTAATTGCTAACACTGCCTCCTTCAAAGGAATTAGTGACTACGTTAAAATCTGTTTTTTTGCTAGGTTTCTACTATAGAGTGGCTGTGCTGTTACGTTACAATCTGTGTTCAGCAGAGGAGGAAAAATCAAACTGATCTATGTCCAAATCTTGAGCCTTTGAGCAAAGCCTGAACAAAACAAATGAGTAAAACAATCACCCACACTTTTCTTATGAGGCTTCTGCAATAGCAGAGTTGAAAAAAGGACTGTGGCTGCAGCTGACACAGGCCAGAGTTTTTTCTCAACAGAAGTTTATACCACTGAGGACCATTTGCAACAGCCTCTCACTTTCCCAGGGAGGCCTCATGCTCCAGCCAGAATATGAAAATGAGAAAAGTGGGGGAGACACAGTTCAGCCACAACAACAGCAAAGTTCTTCAGGGTCTCAGCTGTTTTAGCAGGTCATAAGGCAATTCAGGTGGAAGGATACCATCACCACGTAAAAAAACCCTTAACAGCAGTTGTTAAAGTTCTGTTCTCTTCTGAAGCAATTTTTTATATGTGAAAAATGTTTCTCTTATGCTACTCCTAAGTGTTTGTTATTGTCATCTTTCTTTCCTTAGTTGTCAACAAGCAAGTTATTAACATACCTACTTGAAGTTTTCTGGAATTCTGATATACATGCTTTATTTTGAAAGCTAGAAGCACACCTCAGCAGAGCAATTTGGAAGCTCTCTGAACAGCACGTTTGGGAGCAGGAACAGCAAAACAGGGCATTCTACCTGTACGCATGACTCTCACATGAAAGTCACAGCAGAAATCTCTTGGAGATAATCTGCAGCTAAAGACCAACATCCTTCCCCCCCTCCCCCCCCCCCCCAGCATACACCATTTTGATTTGTCTTGTTTTCTGAGGAACCACTCACAATAGAGAGGGAAGGTAACATGAGCTGACGTGGGTCCAGGTGTTGCACTGTGAGATGTGGTAGTAGGCTGCAACACTGACCTTATGTAATTCCCTTCATAAACATACTTATCCTGGTAGTAGTGACCTTCCCCAGCTGCATTTATAACTCTTCAGAAATAGCTGAATTTTGAGCCGAAAAAGTTTATATAGAGTCAAACGTTTTTAATGATAGCAGCCACACAAGTAAAACTTGCCATACGGGTAACAAAATGTCGTCATGAGAACTCATCCACAGCTTTACCAAACTCCCCACTTCTCAGCTGCCCCTTCACTGTGCTTTGTGGAGGCTCTACAGACACGGTGAAAATCCCACATTCGCAATCTACACTCAAAAGAAGAAACTAGAACCAATTTCGCTTAAGGTTTTGATTTTGTTTCCATTCCCACCAGGGACAGGCGCACACAACCCCCCCACACCAGCTCCACAAGCCATGCACCAGCAGCAACCTTCAGCCATTGAAAGGCACTGTCCTCCCTTTCCTCTCCCCCTCCTCCTGTGCCTGTACAGCTGCACCTCGTGAGCCAGACGAGGCAACGACTCACGCTGAAACTGTTCTTCGGTGGATTAACTTTACCCTGAATCGGTTTCCTGACTTAATTCCCCACGTGACTGCAGAGATGCTGTTGTGCTCGCGCAAGGGAGGGGTGCATCTGTTTGGCACTGCTTGCCTCTGGAAGGTTAGAACACACACAACTGAACTGCTAGTCCTACAAATCAGGAAGAGGAGGCAAGGGGGAGCAGACAGAAGGACGAGGAGCACAGGCTGGTTTTCCAAGAAACTGAATAGTCTATGAATAAGTCACTGGTTTCTATGTCCAATATTGCTGTGAAACTTCAGGCAAGTCACTTATTTGATGTGTCAATTCCTCAGCTGTGAAATGAGGACACTTTCTTACATCACCAAAGTGTTGTAAGTTGAAAATTAATGACTGAGGTACTTGGATACCCTGGTGACGAGGGCCAAGTCCATACGTAGCTAAGAGAGAGGAGTGATTAGTGACAGGGAGGGGCTAAGGAATCAACCCATTATTTTTGGTGGACTATTTCCTTAGAGGATAAATGAGAATAACTGCTGCTACTTGATTGCAAGGAATTGAAAGAGCTCTCTGTAGCTCCCTTGTGGGTGGACAACTGAACAATTAAATAGCTATGACCTAATTTTAGTCAAAGACCTTATGTCACAAGGAATTTTCAGGGAGGTGTCTTCTCCATGTGCAAAAAATAATTGCACTGTGGAAGGATAGTTGACCAATATATTAATTTAGCTGTTCAGAATTCAGGAATAGACTGTATCCCATTCCCCTTCCTCATATTCCCAATTCCAAAATTTCTGACCTTAAGAGAGATCCCATACTCAACTGCCTGTTTGAAAATATCCACCTGTCTGCTTAATCAGATTGAGGGAAGTTCTGTGAACATACTGCTTCCAGCACCAGCGTGATGGGGTCAGGCTAAGAAAAAATTTACAGAAGCAGAAACCTATAGGCAGCAGGTGACATTATAATCAAATCTCATGTTCCGTACAAGATAAATGGTTCCGTACAAGATAAATGGTAGAACATTAGGATTGGAGAATTCCTGTCTGTGAGGATCCGATAAATACTGCAGAGTGCTTGGATACACCAACAGGAACAGAAGCCGTGTAAATACTTAAATAGGTAAATAGTGTTTCAAGTCTTACTGAGCTTATTATAATGTCTCAAGAGCTTATCATGTCCTTGCTAGATTAGACAGAGCGTGCTCAAAAAACACATACAAACATAAGGAAAAGTGCAGTGAAGAAAGCTTTCAAATAGCAGCCTCAAGACTTCAGCTCCTGCCTTATGATTCTGTAATCTGGGTTTGACCACTCTGAAAGCCCCTGGAAAAGAATAGCACTGAAATTCTGTTTCCTCTCCTCTGAGCCAAGGGGTCAGCCCTAAATAATTATTACTACAAAGTTGCATCAATGGGTTAAAAGCATCTGTAGAAAACTAAATCCTGTACTGTCTGGATTTGCACTGAAGACCACTGAAATAGAAGGCAGGCTGAAAACTTCGCAGTCTGGCAGTTTGCAATTAAATCGCTAGGAATGCATAAGCATTATTGGCCTTCCAAAGCAGATCCTTCCAGTTTTATGGGCAGAGAGTTAAGCACCCTGTAAACTGTACTCAAGCCTCAAATTCTCAGTGTTGCATCTGCTTTTGTTCAACATTTTATTTTCTGAAAGTCTTGTGGTTAGGCAATGAATTGTGAGTCTCGATTCCTGGCTATGACACAGGCTTCTTGTGTGGCCCAAGCCAAGTCTCTTAAACTATACTTCAGTCCCTTAGTTGGGAAACAGGTAAAACACAACCCTCAGTGATGTTTTGTGCATAAATTAACTTGTGGAAGCCGGTTTTTCAAAGAGTTCACTAATTAACATTATAGACAACCCTACAGATAAAGAGATTATCAGAGGGCTCTGTCTGGCAGCCCTGGCAAAAGGGAAAGAGCACATTCCAGAATTGATGATAGGATCTGCATACAATTCAAGAAAACCAAGCTTACTGAATTACACAAAGATATCTTTTAAGAATATATACTTCTTGGTAAAAAAATATATATTTCTTAGCTGTATGGATTTCATACAACATCGCCTATCTCCTGCATTTAGCTTTGTTTGGAGTGAAATGCCACCATCAGCTGTCAGCACAATTTATATAAGACATGTTGACAAAATTTTACTGACTTGGAGGGATTCTGAAGTATTTACTAAGTTTGGAACAAGAGTTTTATGTTGGACACATTTTCCACAAATATTCAAGTCTAAGTTGCTGGAGAATGCAAAGACAATACAGTATGTCTTACAATAAACATGTTGACTATCACAGATTTTAAGGTATAAGCTAATTGGGGTAGATGATATGTTTTTCCTGTGTTTATACAGTGCCTACAATCTGGCTCATGCTTACAACAAAGAAGAAAGTTCATTAAACTTCCAAATGTCATATACCAGTACAATATCTAAGCATGAAACTGAACTACAACAAAATAAATTAGAGCTTTCACATTAGCTTGACCAGAAATAGACTACAAACAGGAATGAACATTAATAATTGTTGTTCTATCTATGCTTACAAGAAATTAAAATAAGAAAGGACTAAACCTTGAACCTTAAGATTTTATTTTTTAATGATATAGGATGAACAAACTCAGTCTTCACTATTACATGCTTTATGTAACCCAGACGTATCAAACTTCTTAAGCTCATCTCATTTTCTAACAAATACTGATTCAAATAGTCAACACTGAAAGATAAAAACTAGATAAATTTTATGAAATCTGCAGTTATGGTTCTCAGGAGCCACTGAAAAGTGACTGTACAATTAGGAGCTGAAATATGCTTTCAAACAACAGTGGAAACTGGCTCCAAAATTCTGTCATAAGTTACTGCCTAGCCCACATACCAAAAAGTTAAGAGTTCTCTTTGAAACATTGCAGCTCAGTGGTTACAGGAACTTAATATCCTTTTTGCCTTTGATTTGAAGATCATAATCCAGTACCAGAAAAATGGATTTTTCACTGTTGTTGTGCACCAGTGAATCTACTTGCTTTATTTCAAATAAAGCAACATTAACGTCTCACTAAAGCACAAACACCTGAGCAGTCAGAGCAGCCCATGACAATCCTCAGAACACATGCAACAAACTGCAATTTTCAGATTTCTCAGTCAAAGCTCAGGTGAGCTTCATCTTTGTTTTGTGTTTACTCGCAGGTGATATAATTAATCCATCAAAAACTCTGTTGCAACTTTAATGGCATTCAAAATCAGCATGCCCAAAAATTGTTGCTAAGTTTATTTACAGAAATAAGACTGCCTATGATTTCACGACCAGCTAAACAACATGATTATTTTTCTAAAGCATATATTCGACTCCATGTTGTATACAGTGTTATGGAACGGAGGAGGGCCTGTCTGACCCTTCATGCTTTTCTCCCAGGATACAAAATACAGAGTTAAAGCACCACTGGGGTTTCCCACATATCTTCATACACAGATCTATGACTGGGACTTTGCCATCACTACACTTCAGTAGATTTCCAGCCTGCTTACATTCTAGTCCAATCCAGTGTAATTTATCATCCCTACATAAAAAGAATTTAAGTGATTACAGAGGAAATACAACCAACGCAAAGCTGTAACTTTTCAGAATTTGGAATCAGTTCTTCTACTGGGGCAGGGAGGAGTGCTCCTTGCCAAAAGAAGCTGGAGAAATGCCACTTTGAAATTAAACCATCCACTTTCGGAATATACACTATGAGGGCAGCAAAGCAGTATTTTGCTATTGATGGCACAGCTCTGAATCCTCCCTGTAAGGCAACAATACCGATCTTTTTTAACATTCAGGTATTTTGCACTTGCTTCTGTGAGCTTAGCAATGGGGAACTTTTTGACCAACACACTTCTACATTACAAGCAGAGGTAGCAGCAAAGAGTCAAGTAACTCTTCCAGACAGAAACTACAGTCACAATCTGGAATAACAGGGCAGCTGGGTCTCCATGTACATGACTGCCTGAGTGGGAGGAGCGGGAAGACAAGCATTACCAAACTGGGCTGTAAATTTCAGCTAGGACCTTAAAATGTGAAGTCTTCCCAAAACTGAGGAGAGCAGGAGCCCATGCAAACAAAGCCTTCCTGGCCCCTTATCTGATGTCAGTGATCCTCTGAAATTAGGTGTTGCCCAGGAAGAGCAGTGGGAAGGTACAGGGCTTGCCACTCCTAGGTGGCACCTGTCTTAAACACATTCCCACGGTTTCTCACAGTCACATTGCCAGAGAGGAAAAATAAACCAACCAAGGCTTGCAGTAGTTCCCTGAGAAAGCTGTGAAAAAGGAGCTATGGCTCCTACCATCTGGTACAGTGGGGAAACTACCCTCTCCTTTCACCAAGTCTCCCTGTAGTCCTAGCACACAGGGAAGGTGGTGTGGCCCAGCAAGAGGAGGATACCAGGCTGGCAGGGGGAAGGCTGATGGCAGCACTCCCAAAGAGGTAGGAACAATCAAGGAGTAAGCGATGACTCACGCTGTGCGATTTATTGCTGGGCATCGTTCCCAAATGTGTTAATAAAGTTGCAGCCAAAGCAATGCATATCCCTTAGGTCTTGGCTTTGTTCAGCCTGGCCAAGATGATCAAGTCTTGTTTTCAAGCAAAACAAGGATGAGATTCTATACAATATTCCTATTGCAAGTGATACATTTGTTTCACTGTTCTACCGCACAGCTTTGCCAACCCGCAAGTATTTAGTAAAAGAAGTACAAAACGAGAAAGAAGCAAGCATACGTACAGACATGAAGTCATAAGATTTTAAACTTAAATTTTAGCTTAAATTATTTTTCTTTTCTTTTTTAATGTTCTCTAATTTTAGATGTAAAAGATGACAGACAGTAGTAGTCCTCAGTCACTGTATTCAACTGAAACAAGACGCTAATATGAAACCAGGTAGCAAATGGATTCAATAATTCACGGCTATCATTTTCTTGAAGGTCTTTTGGAAACTGAGAAATTGAGGAAAGAGGAGAGAGGCCAAAGAACTGTTTGAAAGGAAATATTTACTAGATCAGCTGGGGAAGCAGTGGTCAAGCATAAGAACCGTGACAGGTTTCTGTAAGCAGCCTGGTCAAGTGTCACATACCAGTTAGTGACACAGAAGCATTTTTATATAGCGATCACTGTGCAAGCAAATGCTCCTTTTAGCTCTAATTAGAATTAAAAGAGAAGCTCTGTTCACACTTTGACTTTAATACAGCTTTGGATTGTCAGAGATGTAGTAACTCAATATGAACTGGCTGATGTCAGCACTTCACGGGACAGTCGTGTGAGGGACAAAAATTATGAAGCTATTAGAAGGGCAAAGGATAAATGAATCATTTTTGCAGTGTGCAGGATACACTTTCCAGTATTGTCCACAAGTAGGAGAGAGAGTTTCAGAATGGAGTTTGAAGATATCCTTGTTTCAGAAATTAAAGGAGACATGGGCTAAATTAACAGAAGAACATATTGTCAAGCTATATCCTCAAGTAAAACAAGTATAAACTCAAGTACAAACAGGATTTTTTTTAAATGGCAGCTATCAGCTATCTACATCTGTTTCCAAAGCCAGAGCTGACAAGGGAGGGGAGGGGAGGGCAGGAGACAAAAACACTCAAAAACACCCAAAGTCTTTTCACATCTGAATTATGCTTCTCATGGACAAGTGTAAAGTGCATGCTATCATCAGTCAGTAGTTTGCCAAAAAACCTGCAACAAATCTGTGAAAATTGGAAGTGACATTCAAAATTGTTCATGACATTCATGACTGACTGATTTCTCTAATAGATTTTAGTAGATTTAGTGGCCTTATAACCCACTAGCCACCTCCAGGAATTCCCCCACTGAAACTCAGGTAGTGAATATAACGCTGTGCCTTACAACACACAGTCCAATCCATCCATGCTTCCAGCATGTGGATCTCTAGTCAAGTTCTGCCACCTTGCATTCTACCGGCAAT